>NW_010963495.1:2380145-2406513 GCF_000463585.1 Tarenaya hassleriana | reverse complement strand
ATATATATATATATATATATATATATATAATGCATGTGATTTGTTGTCAAATAAATAATGTGGATATGAAGTGGTCTTGCACTTGCACAAGCTATGTTGGGAATTTGTTCGGAATTTGATATCCTACGCAGATGTTTAGTGTGCGTTCTTTTACGACAAAATAACACCATCGTAAAGACATAAATATACAATTTTACATAATATATATATATATATACACACACACACACTCACTACAGATACCATGGATCCCAAAGTGAATGTTTTCACAATTATGGAAATACATACAAACACCCATTCCCCAAAAAAAAAAAAAATTATGATAGCTAATATACGTAAGGTGACAGAGTTTTTCTAGAATTTATTATAGTAGACAACACCATTATAGAAATGCGTTTATATGCCATTACGATAATGTAATAACTGTATGGCAGGAGATAACAGATGTTAGACTAACGCGGACAAATCATAACATCCTGATTATCCGGTCGTCACTTAACTTTTGATTGTTATTTTAATTAAAATTTGTCTTTTCGGCTTGCAAGTAATATCATAAACACAAAGTTACGTTTGCAATTTTTTTAATTCTGCAATTTACAGCTTTTAGTAAAAGATATTTTTTCGTATTATTTATATTTTCGGCAGACCCATTCTACTCGTACGACCTCTCTTTCCTCAAATGCATACCATATAATATACTCACTCGCAATTTACACACACACACACACATATATATGTATATAAACACATGAGCACACGCATAATGACTTGACAGGATCCATTTGTCATTATTATTCTCGTCAAGTTCTTTGGTACCAGTCGAGGCTATAGGAGAAACAAACCTAGAGGACAAGAATCTCATTACAAAGTACAAAAAAAATATGGGAAGAGCGCCGTGTTGCGACAAAACTGCGGTTAAGAAAGGGCCATGGTCGCCGGAGGAAGACACCATCCTTAAGTCATACATCGAGAAGCATGGCACCGGCGGCAACTGGATCGCCCTTCCTCAAAAGATTGGTACTTTAATTATTGGACTTGTATATTTACGATTGATATGATGATGATCATATATATATATGAATTATAAGGATATGTGTTTGATGCGTGTTTTTTTTTTTTAAATTTTTTGGGTGAATTCGAAGGGCTTAAGAGATGTGGGAAGAGTTGTCGATTGAGATGGTTGAATTATTTGAGACCTAACTTAAAACATGGAGGTTTCACCGAAGAAGAAGATTACATAATTTGCAGCCTCTATATGAGTATTGGAAGCAGGTATATATAATATATATTATAATCACATTAAGAGTTCTAACAATTTTACTCTATTCGTTTCAAGCACTTTATTTTTTAAAAAAACTTAATTTGAAACGCTTAATTGATGTTATAAATCACTTGTTTGTGATCATGGAGGTGGTCTATCATTGCTTCACAATTACCGGGAAGAACCGACAACGATATCAAGAACTACTGGAACACGAGGCTGAAAAAGAAACTGATGGGAAAGCAAGGGAAGGCTTTTCAACAATTCAAGCCTGAAACCGAATCCAAAAGATCGGCTCAAACCCATGATCGAATCCAAACCGAAACGCGAGTTTTTCCTGATAACCTTGAAACATTAGACCAAACCCTTTTCAGTTGCCCGAATTTCCCATCCTTTGCCATGGAGGAACAAACAAATCAAAGCCAAGAACAGCCCGACAAGAACCCAATTGAGACATTTTCTTGGGATCCAAACAAGGTTTTCATTGATGATGATGCCGCCTCATATTATTACTATCATCATCATCATCATGGAAGTAGCAACTCCATGAACATTGCTGCTTCTTCATCCCCATCATTAAACTCCATGAATAGCAGCACAAATTCATCCATGCACGTGACTCATTGCAACGTCAACGGCGATCAAGAGGTTTTGACTGAGTTTGACAATTTCCCGACCGAGCTTCTTGATGAACTACTCTATAACACAGCTCAAGATGCAAGCAATATTGTTGCAGTGAAGACTTCTGATCAAAACAGCAATTGGAATAATACCAGCTTGATCGTTGATTATTTGTATGATAATGAAGTCTTTTCTTAGCGGAGATTTTATATATATATATATATATATAGGTTGATTCATGCTTTGTGTTATTGCTTTACATGTTTAGCAGAGATCTTAAAGAGCGGAACGAAAACCCTAGAAGCGTAACGCATAGTGTTTTATTTCCCTGCGTATCGAGCATGTCCTATGTATGATGTTTGTCTTGTCTTTCTTCAATGATACAATTATTATTTAATTATGAGAAAATGTGCTTTTGCCTTGCGAATAGGTGGAAGCTGAAAAGAGGGGAATCCTATGACTTTTAATTCTTCTAAAAAAAATTCAGAAAATATTCAAGAAAGCATTAAATTTTATGGTAACCATAGAAACTCCTAACAGATAACTTTGATGTGATTTATATGTCTGGTGACAAAATTTTCCGCTATCTTTTAGAAATAGTCTCATTGAATAGTTTAGGTAAATAAATTATTATTAATTAGCGAAAAACATAGGTGGATATAGAGAAATCTGCTTCGAGAATTCCATTTATATGTATCTCCAAACATTTCGAATTCTATTTTTTTTTTCTTTTTTGTTTTGTTAAACGAAAATTCTATTAATGAAACTGTGTTCTGCATCGAAGATATATTTAATTTCTAGGAATCCTAGAAAACAAAGATACAAAAGTAGGAGTGCAAATTGTGCTCATCTACGATTAGATAATCTCAAAATGGCGAAACCAAATCGAAATTCAACGAGTCAGTTTGGTGCGTGCATCCCCACGTGTTCCTGATAGAAGTTAATCGTCTCCTTGTTTGCAGTAGAATCTCCTTTGCTATAACTTGTCCAGATTTGGACCCCGATCCTGTGTAGCCATGCATTCCTTTCCCGCCAGATGTTGTAAATTGTCCCCTGGAATAGCAGTAAAATCATAAGTTTCACCGAGAGTTGGTCCAGCCAACATGTCCAGCCTACGAGTGTACTCTGCTCCGTGATGTGTAGTCCCGAATGCTCCAACAATGAGCTCCAGATGTGAATTGTGTATGTATAGTGGAAGAACAAGTGGTCCACTGATTCATGAGCCTGATCACAAAAAATAGACGATTTGGTGACACTTGCAGTCCTCATCCTTGCATTCTATCTATCGTTGGTAACCTGTTAGGAGTAACCAACCAAGAGATAAAAGAATGTTTGGGAACCGAATTCTATTTATTTTTGCATCTTCTTACATCTAATTATATAAACAGAAACATTTTCATCTATCTATATACGATAAATCATATTATTTTATAAGTAATTATATATATATTGTTATTCCCTTAATTTGGTTTGTCAGTCGTACTCTTACTACTTATATATACTTTTTATACGGGATTCTATATCTTATAATAAAGCTCAGCCCGTGCAATATGAGTGTGTGTGTGCACATATATAGAATGCTCTCAAGTCGAAGCAGGCGGTTTTATTTATGGACAATGCATTGACTTGAAGTTTTCTGAATATTTGAGTTTTTTTATGGTCATATACTTGATTCAAAATATTTCAACTCATTAATTTTAATTGGTGATATTTTTAATAATAGAGTTTTATTACTTTTATATTTTTAATAATTGGTGATAATTGACAAAAGGACAAGCATTTGCGGATATATTTGTGTGCATGCATCCACTCATCTTTATTCACAAGTTACCGTACATACATACATACATACATACGTACGTACATATATATACTATTTTCGTTATTCGGCATTAATTAAAACTGTACGAAATACCTAAGTACATAGAATTATTGCATCGGTCTTTAATGAGAACTTAGAGTAGGATACCAATACATACCTAATATATGGATAAATGAAGTAAATTCGAAGAAACTTGTAAATAATTTTATTGTTTATTATGGACTAAAATTAACGTAAATTAAGTGGCTCTATATAAACGCTGTTTATGGATGCGGTGAGATGACAAGTGAGGACAAAGGCAGATGTATCTCCTAAAGTCAAAAAGGAAGAGAAAACGATAAATTACAGTGAACATTGTAGACTTTGTGATTTTTTGTCAACAATAACTATTTCAAAAAGTCAAACTATTGTTTTCCTATTCGTTAGGGCCTTATAACAAAATAACATTTCATATATGTGCGCGTGTATATGTGGACATATAATACACACTAACTATGTGCACGCTATAATTCGGTCATCGTCTCGTAACAATGTCAAAACCTATATACCATTGTATAATTCGTAGTTTTCCTTTATGAATCTTAAATTTGAATAATGCTGAATTAGGGTCGATAGCCATTATTGAGTATATGCTAATTGATAAATTAAGATACCTAGAATAAAAACAGAATATGATAACTTGATAACAAATCATTTGACTGTAATTAATGCTACGAATTGCTTGTAGGATCTAGAACTCAATTGTCGTCGTTTTTTTATTGGTTAACGGAAATGTCAGTGTTCATGACTTGTTATGCTACATATATACTCTTTTCACGAAATATACATATACACACACACACATATATACACACAAGTGTGTACGTAGATGCATGAAGGTTGTGATGCATGTTTGAGATGGACATATACCCAACAGTGGAGGGAGAAAGGGAAAGACTTACAGAGTCAAAGATGGATGATATGATATCTCACATTTACACCTAAACATGGCAAAACATTATCACATGTTCCTCTCTTATTTACATCGTCACACTTCCCATTGTGTCTAAACCTTGACATCATTGAATCCTTCCTCCATCGTGAAGAGATTCCTCAATTTTGCAGTATATATACACGCATACATATATAACCAAAATGATTATATACACCTATATTAAAAGGGCTTCACAATCACATCGATCACGATTTTATCTTTTTTTTTTACATACAATATATGTATTCAATTATCCAATAATGTCATGAAGATTTGGTAAGTTTTTTAAATCGTATGTTATATTATATGGTTTATTGATGGAATCATCATTCTCAACGAAAAGATAAAAATATGTATTACATTTTAAAAATGATATATTTATAAAATTAAAAGCTACTTTATGAAAGGTCGCATCTGTCAATAATTTTGAAATTTAAGTGAAGCCTCGATTGAAGATGAGCCGCGACAAATCGTAATCCGACCACTTCGTCGACCCCTTTCCACTAATTTTATTTTTAAAATTTTACTTTTCTTTATCGGGTTCTTCCTTATTTTTCAAATAGAATGGACCCATATTTAATTTATACATTATATTGGTTTTCTCTTGGTAATGGTTCTTTATTTGATTTGTATCAAAATTTGAGTAGTCACAATATTACATCAAAGTTTTAAAAAAAATGAACGGATTTGTATGATTAATATGGTGTAGATATAAATAAGTTCAATTTATAAGCTTATCCAATAGAACTTTCAGTTTTTGCACAAATAATATGTAATATATTATTATTATTAGCATACCACATTCTCTTAGAAATAATGGGCTGGACCGATGGGTACGTGGCCCAAGTCTTGGAAAGTCTAATACAGGCTCTAATTTCTAGTAATCAAAGCAGATATCAAGGACCTAAATAAAATAATAAAATGGGCCGCATAGTTAAACCCTAAATCCAAGTCTTCATCTGGATGTATTTGGGCCGATTATCGGCCCATGTTTATACATTCGGCCCAACCTATCAAAGATTCAACCTCGATGACAACATTTCGGCCCGAACCGACAGATCCGCCACTTTGACATTATATGATTTCATGTGGCTGTTGTTCTTCAAATATTCAAGCCCCCGTCTCTTTACTTGCGTTTTTGTCCATTCATACACACACTCGGACACCGTGCATATATAAGCCAATTTCACGCTTTGGAGCCAAAAATCCATTTTCAGACATCACCATCACCAGCTTGAAATGATCGTCATGGAGAGACAAATACAACGATGTTACCCAAACTTGGATAGTCTGGTGCTAAGAGAATATATAAAACATGTTCTTACTCTGGATTCAAACTCAAGCGTGGAGAAGAGAATTCACCTAGGCTTTCCCGATTCTCTATGAGATATAGTTGAATCGAATGTGCGGTGAACTTCCGAATTATAAAAAAAAACGTTGTTGCTCGAGTAAATTACAAAGGGTAAGTCTAAAAAGGCAGATGGATCCGTGCTTGATTAGATAATCGATGTCTTCTGATTACATCATTGAGGAGGAGGAGGAGCTCTGTAGATGGCAGGTACAGTTTGAGGGAAGAACATTTGCCTCACCCCCTCCGCTCTGATTATAGGAAAGATTATGCCCGAAGCACTCTGTTCCAAAGTTTATAAACCATTAAGATTGAACAATGTAAGAACTCTATATATATGTGTGTGTGTACGTACCGAGATTAACCTAGCCCCCTTCCAGAAGCGTTTAACTGAAGGAAATGGTAACAGTAAACGCCCGACGCCATAGATCGCCACAGCGAAGAAGTGAAGAAATAGACTTAGAGGGCGAGGGTTTAAACCCGAAAGCAATGCCACTGGTCCAGATGAGAAAACACCTCCAAGGCTGAGATAGTCGAAGCATGCTTCACGCATCTCCTTTCTCGCCTCATCAGACGATGCCAAAAAGACCTTGTACAGTGCACCCGCCAATGTGTTTATGGTCGATGCCACCGGCTGTCAACCCCATACATAAACATCATATCAGAAATCTTAAAACCTTGAATGTGTATATATATATATACATATGCCGGCTCATATATTATTCATTGTGGTTACCTTCCTTAACGTGTAAAATGATTCAAGGTACTTTGAGAGCTGGTCTTTGTCATCAAGGTCATGAAGTGGTCTGAGAAGATCGCGGAGAATGACGATATCTGACAATGCAACAGTCATTCCACCGCCTGTTAAAGGATGACGCATGTTGAATGCATCGCCCAGAAGAAGTGCTCCAGGAGTAGGAACTGGATCGGCTGGCATGCTTCTGTTTGGCATTGTTCTAATATTACCTTTGTCAACTGCAGCAATGAAGGCCTCGTAAAGCTCGGGTGGAACCTGAAACATATATCATAACATAAAAATGCCGCAAAATATCATCTGACATGAACCCAAATTCAGTTATTAAACATATTCGGGTACCTGGGGTGCCACCCGAGTTTTTAGGTACTTGGCCATTTCACCATTGGCAATGGAAGGAAGCTTTTGGTTGGGTATATCAACGAGGCAACGAACTTCTGAACTGCTGATGGGATAAAACAAGATTGGCGACGGGTCACCAAGAATGACATGCCCATGATTCGCATATGGGAGCTGGCAGTTTTCCAGGACTAGACCCACAAAATTAGAGGGAACCTCCACCTGATAGTGACAGATATCTACCGAGTAAGAGACTTGGACAAGATGGATATTAACAAAGGGGTAATATACGTATATAGAAAACAATGTTTTAGCTCCAACTATAAACTATACTCTAAATGTAGGAGATAACATATCACCTTAGGCTTGCAGAGAGAGCGGCGTAGGTTCGAGAAACAACCATCACAAACAATTGTGAGAGGGGCATATGCTCTGAGTTCTCCACCTTCCTTTGTTTTGTATTGAACCCCTTTGATTGTCCCATTTTCCTCGATCAACGAAGTCACAGTTCCTTGCTCCAACCGGACACTGCAATGACACAGTCAAACATCATAGTCCAAAGATGGTGAAACATGGAACAATTACAGTGTCGGATTATGTAGTCTGCCTTGGATGCCAAAAGATAGATAAAAGTAAAGAATCGAAAGGTTTACGTTGGAAGAGAAGCAGCTTTTTCACGCATTCTCTGAACAAAGCGCCCGTTATGGAAGCTCCTTCCAGCCACATCAGAATCAAATTTTTCCAAGGGGTAAGAAAGTCTTGTGTTCTTCCCATCCTTGAAGAGAGCATAACCAAGAACACGCTGGGCATCGATTTCCTTCACACAATCTACAGCCAAGAAGCAAACAAAAGAATGGTTTAATACAATCGAAACAAATCCATCGATTTCCTTCAGACAATCTATAAGACAGTTACCCTCAAGACCGAGCTCAATCAACTTCAAGTAGCCGCCCGGCTGAAGCAATTCGCCCACGATTCTGTCAGGCTCAGTCAAGTCTCTTTCGATGACATGAACTCGTCTTCCCTCCTATAGCATACAAAACCAATATCACGAATGATTTTCATTGTTTCACACTTGTGCTTAGATCTTCAGCAAAAATGTGCACATAGCAATGTAATCTCTTCAATCTCAACAAAAAAAAAACGTATACAGATAATTTCTTATCCAACACGTTTCTTCTATTGAAGCAGAACACGAAAGTGAGATCAAATGTAACACCTTTTTCCGCAAAACACATCATCATAGCATGTCAGAAACGGATGATATTTCCATTTTATCCATCACGCAAATAGAAAATCTCTGTATCAAGTTAAATCATAATAAGAACCCGAAACTTCACGGATCGATTGATGGAATAATCTTGTAGCCAAACAGATATCACCAGCAAATATCTTGAAGAAAAGGAAGAATCCCCTTTGCCATTTGGCCAACATGGAAACAGCAAATGCTAAAAATTCAATCTAATTACCATTACAATTGAGAATTCCAGGAAAAAAAATGAAAAAAAAAAACGTGAAAACTCTGGAACATGAAACTGGAGAAGGTTCTGGAAAAAGGAAGAAACCAAAATTCAACCTGAACAGGAGCAATGGAACGCACTACCATGTCTTTTTCGAAATTCGAATATAATATATTACATGAAATTGGACTTGCCTTGCCGAGGGTATGAGCGAGGGCCGCTCCGGCGACACCAGCGCCGACAATGATGACATCCGTGACAGTTCCAGACCCCTCCACCCCCGAACCCTCCAGCACGGCGCCGCTCCGAGCACCGGAGGAGCCGCGGATCTTCTTGCCCCGGCGAAAGGAGAAGAGAAGAGCAAACGCGAAGAGGGAAGCGAAGAATGTCCCGAGGATGAGTTGATCCACGACAACAATCGCCATAACTGTCGACGTAGAAGACGAAGACGAAGCGGAGGTGAGGGCGCGTCTGTTGCAAGGCTCAGCCGCTGTGACGCGGCCAATGACGAAGGCTCCGGCGATGGAGGAAGGTGCGGAGAACCGGAGAGAGGTTATGGTTGTGGCTATGGAGGAAGGGACGAGAGAGAGGGAGAGAGACGATGGCTTTTTGTAGGAAAGAGAAGAAGGGAGAGATTGTGGTTCTCAATTGACACGGCCTTCATTACGCTTCCGACGAAGAACATTAAATACTCAACGACCCAACCTTCTCATGAAATATATAAAAAAAACATCTAATGTACGAAAAAAATGTTACAGATTAAATTAGTAACGAAATACATTCAATTTACGAATAATATAGATTCGATTTGTATAGATATTTGCAGTAACGTCTCTTCTACTAATGAATCACACTGCCTATATTGTGAAGAAAGAAAAAAAAAAAATCTGTTTCTATGGCTTACAAATGGCATACGTGGAATTCCAAGGGTGCAAAAAAAAAACTGAGGAACGTACATTTAATATCACAACCACTCGACAAATTGTTTGGTTATGCCATTAATATTCAGGCATGTGTTACATAATTTACAAAGGAGAATTTGGTTTCATGTGGAAAAGGATCTCTAATAACATGATTCTCTACACGCATTGGGACCATTGCTCATCTTGTGGATTTTATATTATAATCGAAACGTATGTTTTGGTAAGTCAAGCATGATTCTAATCAATATTCACTTTTATTTAATATTAATATGATTTTGTAGTTAGACCATTGACTTCTAGATTTTATAATCGATGTGTGAATGACATGTTCGAAACAATATATCTTTCCATTCGTTCGTTATTTGTTTTTTTGGGAACGTAAATGTCGAATCCCATGCAGATCCGTATTATATTATATAGTGTGGGCAGTACTGACAAAATGTCATTATCTACTGAAAGGATGTGTTTTCATCATAAAACCAATACGAATTTACGCTTACGAAAATCACAACGCAGTCAAGTAAACGGACCAAATGTTAGGTTTAATAAACACGTACATAAATACACACCTGATTTTTTTTTTTGAAATTTAGTTTAATAAATATATAAAACTGTGATCGAGTTTCAAGCAATATGAGGCTTGTGACCGTTTGGTCAAGTGCCTGCCTCACCGCGTGATTCACTTGGAACCCAGACCAGTTCCATTGTTTTACATTGTCAAATAACTTTAGCTGAGACAACACATTAAATCGAAATTTCTATAACAAGCGGACGAAAATATTTCACTCACCGGACCTAATCAGACAGATTTATGTTTCTTGAGGTTGCTGCTTTCCCTGGTTCGGCTTTTAGGTCCCTGTTCCATGACACAACCCACATAAATACGATCAGGAAATGGAAATTTCAACAAATAAATAAGAAAATGGTGGAGGGGAGTACGTTGGGGTTGAACGATTTAAGGGGGTCGCTGCCTTTTCTGGGTCTTTTCCTGTTTGCGCGTCTGCTGCCGCTGTTTCCCATGGCAGCCCTCGCCATCTTCACCATCTTGCTCGCCTCTTTCGTTTTATGATCCACTAGATACTCTGGTATCTCTCTTAGATGCGGTGCTGCCGGTTCTTTGCTCAGCACCTTGTCGTGTTTCAGCAGATCTAGTCGGGAACTTTCACTTTTCAGTTGATATTATGATGCAGAGTCCAACATAAACCATTTTCATGCATAATTTGATAAAGGTTTTATTCAACTGAGATGATGTATCATTTACCTAAGTCCCTTGGGTTCGCCTCAAAATGAGACTTCAACCTGGTGAATCAGAGGCCAAGATCGCACTTGTCAAAAATCACGTTCCATATGGCCTCGGTCCGACCGTTTCATAACCATATGTCAAGCTTAAACCCATATCATACTACTTACTTGTCAGAGTTGATAATCTCATTCCTCAAATCCTGAGCTCGGGACTCCCTTACTGCAATTTTCGTAACACTCTTTGCAACATCCTGGAAGAAGCAACTCTCTTACCTCATCAGATACTTCACCTGATTCAGCAGCCATTGCAGATTTGAAGAGAAAAAAAAGCTCCTGAATTACTCACCTCGGCTCTATATCGTAACGACTCTATTGCAGTCTCTGTCAATAAAGGGAAGGGCGTGATTGTTTCAGCTTCCTTGTTATCGTCACCTGCTAAGAAGTCTTTTATTTCTTCAAATCCTTCCATCTCATCTGGAGAAACCTGTTGCCAGTGAAAAAAGCATTATTAGACAGCCAACTATTTAGTTCATGGACTGAGTGACTATAGAGAAGAACAGGAACCAGTACCTAAGCCTCTATACAAATACTGCAAAACAAAAGAAAGCCCGAAATATTTCCAGGAACTCACAAGACAGATGGAGGAACCGCTACTGTATGCTCTCCCTGTACGCCCAATTCGGTGAATATATCCTGTAACACTTCGAGGCATGTCAAAGTTTATTACCTGCATGAACATGCCAGAGGAGAGTAAGGGCGAAAACCACTAGAGACAGGTATTGTCTGTCGAAATTCAGACCAGACAAAAGAATACGGCTGTCACTTTGAGGAACGCTGACCGTGTGAACTCTTTTGAAGTCGATTCCCCTAACTACACCAAACTCAGAGTCCAACTTTGGCTTGGCTCGCTTTCTGGATTTGTTATTGTCCTTGTTACTCTCACCACTAGCTTGCTCCCTTTCTTTTGTCTGGCTACCATCCGTTGCTATCAAATAATCAAAGAGACCAGCATTGAATTCCTGGAGAAAAGGAAAAAGAATTCAGTATGAAAAATTAACGAAATCGGTAAAATCGACAAAAGCTAACTCCATCTGTGTCAATTCATAATGGAATTGTTTATGTACCTCAAGGATATGAAGCCGAGAATTCTGTGGCAACTCCGCATTTAGGATGGCAGACTTGATTCCAAACTGAAAAACAGAGCATATGTGTCAGAAACGGAAGATAGAAAGTAATAAAATTCACAAGGATAATGGAGGAAGATGGCAGGCTTATTCCCCTCTCCCTTTCCCCATCCTCACAAATGACCACACAACAAAGCGAGATAATGAAGACGGCACAGTCCAAGAATCCATGCATTTACAAGCGTCACACTTACCTTTTCTAAGAACAATTTCAACCTGAAACCCATGTCAATAGTATTGGTGAAGACCAGAACCTTTTTCTGAACCAACTCTAGCTTCAAGAGAGCTAACATATAAAGCAACTTATCCTGAGCACTGCATGAAACCTACAATAACAAAGGAGACCAACCATCACATATCACAAGCCACAAACTATGAATCTAAAAAACAAACATAAACATGAACTTGGATAGGGACGATAAAATTTGAAGAAAAGAAAAGACTTAATTCTTACCCAGAACTGCTGAACATTTTTCGGGACAGGTTCCTCCTTTCTGCCCCCGCTCTCTTGCAAGGTCAATGTGACAGGGTTGTGCAGAATCAATTTCTTCAATTTTTCAACATCAGAACTGAAAGTTTGCATGCAGATATCACAAATCAACCACAGGAGATTATCCCAGCCAAACAAGTTCAATTTAACAGCACACATATCTGCAAATATTATACCTTGTGGTAGCAGACATTAGAAGACATTGGCAACGCTTTGGGATAATCGATGTTAATGCCCTCAGATCATCTTCATAGCCATATGACAACAGAAGATCTGCCTGATAACAGAAATGCATCAACATCATTTCCTTGTACAGAAAAGCAAATGAAACAATTGGAGGAAATTCTTTCTAACTTATACAGTGTGCACCTATTTTATGAATATCCAAGAACTCAGTGCCAAACCTTATTTCTAAAGCACTAGATTCTCTGCAGATTTGTCAAATATCAAACTATTCTAGCTAAGCTGATAAATCTCCTAATCGAGCCTCATGTCATTTCAAATATTTGAATCAGATAACCCCAACAATAAGGGAAAATGAATTCCACCTCGTCAAGAACAAGAATTTCAAGCGAGTCACTGATAGCTGCGGGCTGCAATGCTCCGGCAGAAAAACATTTAGGTATACAAGCAGGCGTAGAGACGACAATGTCGGGTAGTCCAGCCAATGCAGTACGCTGAAAGGAAAAAGATATTGCACTGATCACATAAGCAAGTTAACAAACAGATCAATGCCATATTTGGATTCACAGATTTATTATAACCAGTGAACCAACCATATCAGATGCAGGCATGCTACTAGTCAGTTGCACTGCTTTCAGTTGAACCCTACACCAGTCGAGAAGTGATGAAACCTCGGAGTAAACCTGCATTGCAAAAGAACACAAGCTCGCAATGAGCGAGCAGCAGAAACAACGAAAGATCATTAATTTAAACAACCACACCATAAAACCTGCCTGGTGACACAATTCCCGCGACGGAACAAGAACAAACGCCGCTGGAGCAAGCCTCTTCTTGCTCCCGGAATCAGAGAAAAGCTTCTGAAGCAGTGGCAAAAGATACGCCAATGTCTTACCGGAACCCGTCTTAGCCCGAGCAACCACATCTTTTCCTTCCTAACATAGTAGCCAGAAAAGAGAGAGAGAGAGAGAGAGAGAAACCCACATAAATTACTAAGGCACGATTGCAAATTCAATAATCGACACGATTGAAGAATAACAGAATCCAAAAAGTTTGTGAAAATTTTACCAGAATGTAAGGAATTGCTGTTTGTTGGATAGGCGTGGGCTTATGAATACCCTTTTTATTCAGCGCACGGATTAGCCGAGAATCAAGGCCTGATTCCTCGAAACTCTTCTCCACCTCCTCTTCTCCTCCATCTTCGGATTCGTCTCCCTCCTTATTGTCTCTCCGTTCCACTACTTTCTCTACTTGTTCTCTCGTCTCTTCTTCGTTGGGCTTCTCCTCCTTCATGGGTTTCTTCTTCGTCTTAGCCATGGAATCAGAGCTTCCACACCAAGGAGAAAGGAAGGCGCGAAACAGGTCACCGATTAGGGTTTATCAGGGGTGTAAGCTCGATTCGATAGCGAAACTCCTGGAGAAGGCTGTTGATGATATGGGTCGGTTATGACCTATTAATGGGCCCACAATTGGCCCAATAGGCCATTTCGAATTTTGGGCTCTCACCGACATGTGAGACACGTGAGGTCACGTGTGTTTGACTGGTCTTCTCTAGACCACGTATGGCGGATTTCCTTTTGCCCCCGAAATAATTGTTTCCTAGTAAGTGGTCCGGAAAGATCACACGAGTAAAAAAATTTATTATTAATATATATAGATTTATTCTGAATTTTAACATGATTCCCCAAAAAAATTTGACTGCTTGAGAAAGGCGGACCGTTTAACATCTCATAAAAAGAACGATAATTTTAGATAAGATATAGAACAGCAAAATTATTGAAATGACACGGTGAAAGGGGGGACATTGTGGGGATGGGGATTCAGCAATGATGGTATTATGGTATAAAAAACATTGGAATTATGGGACTCAAAAAGGAGAAAATATCTCGCCGGAAACGGCAGAAGAAGAGTAATATTAGGATTAGTAACTACAAAAAAATTTACTATTCAACGTTTGGTGACCCAATGGGCGAGAGATCATAAAATCATCTTTCAAGTCATGGGTTCGATTCCACTGGTGGGAAGTGATGTAATTTCTGGACTAAAATGGTCCATATATAAAGATTGATCCCGAGCCTATAGTGGATGTAACCGGGTCAAAGATGCAGAAACCATCCTGGTTATAAAAATAAAATAAAATTTACTGTAATAGACGCAAGGTGTTCTTGTAATTAGAGGGGTATAATCGTCTTTTGACATCCGAATTTTCGAGGATCTGCTGAGTAAAATGCCGACCTAGGTAATTTACAACATATTTGCATATCTCATCTCAAGAATTTTTCTTATGTATTTCCAATCATTTGGCCATCTATATATACATAAAAGCAAATATATAAACACACACGGTGTAAGGGAACGGACGGATGTCGATATGATTCATTTGTTAAAGAGATCCAATATTACAAAATCCCGATGTACCGTTCCTAAGGAAAACTAAACCGAATAATCCCAATTCCCCATATCACCATTCTTTTCGTGCATGGACCCTTTGGTATACTAAAAACCAGATAACCAAGTTACAAGTCTGCCCAGGCGGCGAAAACCGGCATCTGAGGCAAGGCAAGAGCACCAGTCTTGAGCTCGTCATTAGGGTTCGTCCAAGTGCTCATATTTCCGGAGGCATTTGCACCCATCATCTTCGGTCTGACCTGAGGGATGGCGAAAATCGTAGGAAAACTCACGACCCGATCCGAGTTTCCTTCCCTCGAGCAGTCGAGAACGACGTTATGACCCACGTCGCTTTCTAACGACGATTCTTTGCTAACGATGTTCTTTCTTGCAAGCTCTCCAGACAAAAGAGTGTTGCTTGACATGATCCTTTCGACATCGTACCTCGTTATGTCGAAGTTTGTGACAGCGTTTGTCCCTCTGAACTTGATGGCGGCCACGTCGTAGGCTTCTGCGGCTTCCTCTTGAGTCCCTAACCATTCACAAAGGGTAACGGTTAATGTTGAAAAATATCGATTATTTCAATCTTAAATATGAAAAAAAAATTGTTACAAGAAACGAACCGAACGTTCCAAGGTAGAGGTCTTTGTTGCCGGCGACTCTGCCGATCCGAGCTTGCCACCTTCCATGTTGGTGATGCCTTAACACAATATGATTAGACATGTCAGCCTATATAATATGAATATATAGTCCTAAACATTATAATATGCGTGACTATATATATATATATATATATGATCCACAAACCTTGTGACTCCCCTATAGATCGAAGCACCTCTCGAGAATCCGCTACTCTTCCTGCACCAAAATGCATTTCGTGTTAATTTTCCACCCGCAAAATAGTAGTCCAAGGATATTTTGGTCATACATAATGGAAAGATATACTATTGTAAATATTCTATCGTATCACTTCCAGATTTTATGTTCATTAGTTACCTTGATTGTAGCTAAATCATAGCAACCCTACGTCTATATATTTTGTAATCTCTACACTTGGAATAATAAGAAATATTATTCCCCACTATCGTTTATGGTATCAGAAGCCATTGTCTAGCGACTTTTTTTTCCAAACCTAATCTCTCTTCTCCTCGCCGCCGACCATGTCTGATGGTAGCACTCCCACCGATGGCTCCACACCGACAACAAACCCCATCGCGGATACCGTCAATCCGTACAACCCCGAAAACCTCACCTCTCCGTTGATTAATATCAACGTCACAAATGTGACCAAGCTTTGCTCCTCTAACTATCTCACGTGGAGTCTTCAACTTCGGTCTCTCTTCCAAGGATACAACTTGGAGGACTTTCTCAGCCCCGAGCACTGTGTCTCATCCACCATCATCGAGGACAACGTCGTGAAGGCCAACCCGGCCTATCCGACATGGTATCGCCAAGACAGACTCACCTTCAGCGCACTCCTCGGTTCTATCTCCACCTCGTGTCAAGCCCTAATTGCTCGTGCCACCACCACCAGCGAAGCATGGACGACCCTTGCCTCCACTTAT
The DNA here is from genome assembly GCF_000463585.1 of Tarenaya hassleriana. Classification (NCBI taxonomy): domain Eukaryota; kingdom Viridiplantae; phylum Streptophyta; class Magnoliopsida; order Brassicales; family Cleomaceae; genus Tarenaya; species Tarenaya hassleriana. The sequence goes on along the minus strand of NW_010963495.1, from coordinate 2,389,963 downwards.
GGCCGATCGAGTAGGGGACACATCAAGCAAATCAAAGACAATATGCGCCGTTACTCCAAAGGCGGCCACTCTATTGATGACTATATGCATTTCTTCAAGACTAAGGCTGATGAATTAGCACTTCTTGGCAAGCCTCTCGACCACGAAGATCTCGTGGATCTTGTTCTCGCTGGACTTGGAGACGATTACAAATCTGTAAAAGACGCTATCAATGCAAGGGATCTTCCGATCTCCTTCGTGGAACTTCATGAGAAGCTCCTCAATCACGAATCTGTGATCCAAGCGTCGGAGCCCCTTCCCTCGATCATGCCGATCTCTGCTCATAACGCTCAAGCCCAACAACCGAGCCAATCACCTCGTCCTCAATGGAATCAGAATCCACGACATTCCACCGGCAATGCTCTTGGGCGTCCTCGCAAACCATCTTCCGGCTACCAAGGGAAATGTCAACTTTGTGGCACCCAAGGACATAGCGCCAAGCGATGTCATCTTCTCCGTGGTTCCTTTGCTGGTGTCTTAGGCTCCTCTCCTACGTCCCAACCATGGCAAGCTCGGGCTAATCATACCACCATCTCGGCTGTACCTCCATCACCGACTTGGCTACTCGATTCGGGAGCATCGCATCATATTACTTCCGACCTAAGCAATCTCTCCTTCCATGCTCCTTACTCCGGTGGTGACAACGTTGAGCTTGGAGATGGCTCCAACCATCCCATATCACATACGGGTTCTATGTCCCTACCCTCTCAATCTCGTTCTTTATCTCTTACGAATGTTCTTTGCGTCCCGACCTTACGTAAAAACCTTGTGTCCACCCATCAACTTTGCAAAACTAATAATGTTTCGGTTGAATTTTTCCCTTTCCATTTTCAGGTGAAGGATCTCGTCACGGGGGCGTCACTAGCAACAGGAATACTTAGAGATGGTGTGTATGAGTGGCCGAACGTCTCACAAACCCATTCCTCTCGTGTTACTCTAGTCTTTTCGTCTATCAAGTCTTCCATTCACGACTGGCACTCTCGGCTCGGACATCCTTCGACCGAGGTCTTGCATAAAGTCATTCAACAATTTTCCATTCCTTTGTCTTCTTCTTCTCCAAAAGACTTGTCTTGCGAGTCATGTCCGATTAATAAAACTCATAAACTTCCATTTCGGAGCCCCTTCCCTCGATCATGCCGATCTCTGCTCATAACGCTCAAGCCCAACAACCGAGCCAATCACCTCGTCCTCAATGGAATCAGAATCCACGACATTCCACCGACAATGCTCTTGGGCGTCCTCGCAAACCATCTTCCGGCTACCAAGGGAAATGTCAACTTTGTGGCACCCAAGGACATAGCGCCAAGCGATGTCATCTTCTCCGTGGTTCCTTTGCTGGTGTCTTAGGCTCCTCTCCTACGTCCCAACCATGGCAAGCTCGGGCTAATCATACCACCATCTCGGCTGTACCTCCATCACCGACTTGGCTACTCGATTCGGGAGCATCGCATCATATTACTTCCGACCTAAGCAATCTCTCCTTCCATGCTCCTTACTCCGGTGGTGACAACGTTGAGCTTGGAGATGGCTCCAACCATCCCATATCACATACGGGTTCTATGTCCCTACCCTCTCAATCTCGTTCTTTATCTCTTACGAATGTTCTTTGCGTCCCGACCTTACGTAAAAACCTTGTGTCCACCCATCAACTTTGCAAAACTAATAATGTTTCGGTTGAATTTTTCCCTTTCCATTTTCAGGTGAAGGATCTCGTCACGGGGGCGTCACTAGCAACAGGAATACTTAGAGATGGTGTGTATGAGTGGCCGAACGTCTCACAAACCCATTCCTCTCGGTTCACTCGAGTCTTTTCGTCTATCAAGTCTTCCATTCACGACTGGCACTCTCGGCTCGGACATCCTTCGACCGAGGTCTTGCATAAAGTCATTCAACAATTTTCCATTCCTTTGTCTTCTTCTTCTCCAAAAGACTTGTCTTGCGAGTCATGTCCGATTAATAAAACTCATAAACTTCCATTTCATGTCTCATCTATATCATCGTCTCGACCCCTTGAAATAATATTTTCGGATGTTTGGTCTTCGCCCATTGCTTCCTTTGACGGTTTTAAGTACTATGTCATTTTTGTTGATCATTATACTCGGTATACGTGGTTTTATCCTCTTCAGCGAAAATCTCAAGTACTTGAAATTTTTCCTCGATTCAAAGCTCTTGTTGAAAACCGATTCCAAAATCGCATTCAAACACTTTATTCGGACAATGGAGGGGAATATATTGGTCTTCGCTCTTTTCTTTCTACTCACGGAATCACTCACCTAACCACCCCTCCACACACACCCGAACACAATGGTTTGTCGGAAAGAAAGCATCGACATATCATGGAGATGGGAATGACTCTTCTTTCTCACGCCTCCATGCCCGTGTCCTATTGGACTTTTGCCTTTCCAACAGCCGTGTTCCTAATCAACCGTCTACCGACCAAAGTCCTTGATTATAAATCACCATTTCTCGCTCTCTTCGACACCAAACCCAACTACACTAAGCTACGCACCTTCGGTTGCCTATGCTTTCCTTGGTTGCGCCCATACTCTCATCATAAACTCGACCCACGTTCTTCACCTTGTGTTTTTGTCGGTTATTCGCTTACACAAAACTCATTCCTTTGTCTACAACCTTCAACATCCCGAGTTTTCTCGTCTCGTCATGTAACATTTTTTGAATCTTCCTTTCCTTTCTCAAAACAATTGTCATCGTCTCTCACCCGCGACACAAACCCTAATGTGTCTCATTCTCCTTCTCACACCCTGGTTCCGCGCCACTCATACACATCACCATCGGAGTCTGCCTCGCTAGTACCCCTTCAACGGGATTCCTCGCCTCTGCCAGCACTACCATCACCGAGTCTACCATCACCCACCACTCTCTCATCACCGTCTCCCATATCACCCGAACCTGATCATCCATTGCAGCCTACACTCACCACCGCTCAACCTACCATTACCGACAATCCACTCATCGAACCACCCCCAGTATCCGAACCTATTCACCAACCTTGCCAAACACGAAACAGTCACCCCATGGTAACCCGTTCCAAAAACAACGTCTCCCGCCCCAATACCAAATTCTCCAATCATTCCACCACCACACAGCCCTTGGACATAGAACCTAGTACCGTGTCCCAAGCTCTCAAATCACCACAATGGAGGCAGGCCATGACGGAAGAGTTTGACGCGTTGGTGAAGAATGGAACATGGGATTTAGTTCCTCCGGATTCATCCTATAATATTGTCGGGTGCAAATGGGTATTCCGTACTAAGCGACGTGTTGATGGTTCCTTTGACAGGTGCAAGGCAAGACTCGTAGCTAAGGGATTTCATCAACGTCCCGGAATCGACTATCACGACACATTCAGCCCCGTCATCAAACCGGCGACTATCCGGCTTGTCCTAAGCATCGCTATCACTCGTGGATGGCCGCTACGGCAACTAGACGTCAATAATGCGTTTCTTCAAGGCCATCTCACCGAGGATGTCTATATGATGCAACCACCGGGCTTCGTAGATCAAGACCGTCCCACTCACGTGTGCAAACTGCATAAGGCTCTATACGGGCTCAAGCAAGCGCCACGTGCTTGGTACCATGAGCTCCGTAGCTACCTCTTATCCTCGGGCTTCAAGAACTCCATGGCTGACACTTCGTTGTTTGTCTTTCGTGATGCCGACGTCGTCATCTTCCTTCTCGTCTATGTTGATGACATTGTCATCACCGGCAGCGACCCCATCAAATGCCAAGAATTCATCCGTCATCTCTCGGCTCACTTCTCCCTCAAAGATCTTGGGGAACTATCCTTCTTCCTCGGCGTGGAGGTTACTCGGACAACCACTGGCCTTTACCTCACGCAGAACCGGTACATCCAAGATCTTCTCCGACGGACAAACATGATCAATGCCAAGCCCGTCACAACTCCGATGTCTTCCACAACCTCGCTCACCCTGTCGGCCGGCTCCCCTTTAGATGATCCAGCAGAATACCGGAATGTGGTTGGAAGCTTGCAATATCTACACTTCACACGTCCCGATATTGCTTTTGCGGTGAATAAACTCTCTCAATACATGCATCGCCCTACCACCGAGCATTGGCAGGCCGTGAAACGCGTCCTGCGTTATCTCGCCGGTTCTTCGTCCCTTGGCGTCTTCATGCCCGCGAAGAACACTCTCAGTCTTCATGCCTACTCGGACGCGGATTGGGGAGGCAATCGCGACGACTTCACTTCCACCGGAGCACACATTGTCTACCTCGGCTCCCATCCCATCTCTTGGTCGTCAAAGAAGCAACGAAGTGCTGCTCGATCCTCGACGGAATCCGAATACAAGTCCGTAGCTTCCACGGCGTCCGAAGTTCGTTGGTTATCCTCTCTCCTCTCAGAACTTGGGGTTGACGTTCCAAAACCCCCGGTTATATACTGTGATAATGTCGGTGCCACGTACTTATGTGCTAATCCGATCTTTCACTCACGCATGAAGCACGTGGCGATTGACTACCATTTCATTCGGGGACTTGTCCAAGATGGACATCTTCGGGTCACTCATGTCTCCTCACATGATCAACTTGCTGATGCCCTCACCAAAGCACTTCCTCGGGCCCGGTTCGATCTTCTTCGTGTCAAGATTGGTCTCGCACACGAGCCACATCTTGCGGGGGCGTAATGGAAAGATATACTATTGTAAATATTCTATCGTATCACTTCCAGATTTTATGTTCATTAGTTACCTTGATTGTAGCTAAATCATAGCAACCCTACGTCTATATATTTTGTAATCTCTACACTTGGAATAATAAGAAATATTATTCCCCACTATCGTTTAATACATACATATATATATATATACACACACATGTAATATGTACCTCCTCAAATGGGCAACATACTCTTGCCTGGTCATGTTCCCCATTTCTTCAATCTCCTTCCGATAATTCTCCGCCTGAAAAACAAAAACGAATCTATAATTATCGAGTGAAATATTATCTATATAATTATACGTAAAATGGAAACCGGATCTAACAGATACATACATATATATATATATACACACACATGTAATATGTACCTCCTCAAATGGGCAACATACTCTTGCCTGGTCATGTTCCCCATTTCTTCAATCTCCTTCCGATAATTCTCCGCCTGAAAAACAAAAACGAATCTATAATTATCGAGTGAAATATTATCTATATAATTATACGTAAAATGGAAACCGGATCTAACAGATAAAATGGAAATGAAAGGGATCAAAATGATTTACGGGGAAATTGGTGTGAGTAGAGGGACCCCAATACTTGAGTGCAGCAAGGTCGTATGCTCGTGCAGCTTTCTCCTCCATATCATAACCCCCTAAAAAAGAATTTGGACTTATTCGGGTTAATATTAATATATATATATATATAAGGCATTCAGCAATCCATCATTATAATTCTCCGAGAAAATTGGGAGATAATGAAATCAAGAATATATATATACTCACCCAGATAAACTGAGAAGATCAAATCATTCGAGATTTTTGGCATTGATCGTAACAAAAACACCCCACCAAGGAAAAAGAAAAACAATAACCACAGTCAATCATAAATGGATCGATCGAAATTATTGATGAGTTCATACAACAAATATTATGTGAACACAAACCTTGTCTTCCCTTCCTGCTCTGACCTTCTTTCTTGTAACTGTTGTCCCAGAGATGAGCTTCGTATCTACCGGTCCATCTATGTCTATTTCAGACAAAGAATACAGTGAACCATGACAGATTAAAATCACACAACGAGAACAAAGGTGGTCTCGGGTATTCAATAATTAAATAAACTAAAGGAAAGAGACGAAGATACGGACCGTGTGACGCCCCTGTACTGAGAAGTTCTCTGTCCGAACGTGTCAATGGATTTTCTATGGACAATGTGTCTTTGTTCTACGACGACTTCTTGTCCTCTCTTCTTTGGCTCGAACCCAACGCCCTCCAAAACAGCGGATGAGAATTGCTGGTGCGAGCCAGTGACGCAGCTCGACTGGGAACCAGGGCTCATGGACAAGCTCAACGACTGTTGCAATTCCCCATATGCCTCCATCCCGACGGACCCTGCCTGTGTCATCCCAGGGTCGTTCTCGTAATTTCTTGAGACCAGGGTCTTCATCTCAGCTTGGAGTTGCAGGGCAGTGGACTGCGAAGAAGAATCGTGGGTCTCTTCATGGTTTCTTATTTCGTGGAAGTTGCCGTTGAAGGGATAGTGTTGACCATCTTGAGAGGATGGATTTTCCTGGAAAATCTTTAGAGAATCTTGAGCGTTGGACTCATGGGCGTTGTAGAATATACTGTCTAAGCTAAGAGCCATGGCTTCTTTGTGGGAGTTATGGTGATGGGTCCCCATTGTCAGTGCTCCCCCGAAGAAATCCTCCATTTTTGGCGTTGAATCTGTTCCACGACAACAAGAAACCAAAACCCAAAACAGGAATGAACTTTCTTGGACGAAAAAAAAACCCCCACGAAACAACAAGAAAAAGATTGAAACTTCTCGTCACCTTGATTGGGTTGATGAGACGACCTGTTGAGAGCTTCCATCAAACAAAGAGAGCCATCAGACCTGAGTGGCATCACGGGCAAATGAGAATAGATTTCCCCGGTTCCATAGCAGACGCCATAACTTCCATTGTTACCACAATCACCGAGCTGAGGAACAACAGAACCAGACGACAAATGAGAAGCAGAAGCAGGAGCAGAGACAAAGGGGTTAGAAGACAGTGTCTGGTTGTGGTGGTGATGGACGACTCCACCGCCATTTTCTCCCATCTCCGAGACGTTGGAAGAGAGAGAGAAAGCCAACAAGCTGGACACAGTGTTGTTATTGCGATCATCTCTGCAAAAAGACTTCATTTTTTTTCGTTACAACTCTCTTCAATCTCTAAGAGATGGGTCTTCTTCTTTCTTCTTTTATATATATCTTTCCCGCTTAAGTGCAGGGAGATACCCAATCATTGGGAAACCAGTCTTCGAGCTATGTAAAAAAATATTATTAGCACGTCATTACTTCTTTGATTAAACAAAATCCATCTTAATACAAAACTCAAGCTCCTTATAAATCTCTCTCTCTCTCTCTCTCTCTCTCTCTAAATGCAAGAGAAAAGAAAGGAAGCAACTTTAGGATACAGCGAGTGATCTGAGATTATACAACAAACACAAATTGCAGTTGAATCCATTGGGATCTGTGTTCATGAGAAAGACATCTCTTATGTTTCATTTTTTTTTTTCGCTTTTAGCCCTACAATTCCCCAACTCCCACCTTATTGTCTTTCGCTTTTCTTTTTTTTTTCTTTCGTTAATCTTTTTTTGAATTTCATGAAACCCATAAACATACTACAACCACGACCAAGAAAGAAAATCTTTCCGAGCTCTTTATTCTAATTCCAGGTTCTCGCTTATGCGAAGAAGAAACACAACATAGTGTCGGTCCATATTTAAAAATAAAAACAAGATAATATGAGACAGGAATACGATATAAAATTGCATAGATTTGTGCAAGGACTAGGAAAAGTCCAAGATTTCGTGCCGACCGTAAAATCATAAGAGCAAACTTTGTTCAGTGTGCTAAAACGACCCATCGGATACAACGCAGTACCCTTTATGACGTTATCATCCAAAAAATCTGAGCCTAGGGTTCACCTTATTAAATTGGTTCCAACCATGCACGAACCATATAATGGCTTGTGTATAATAATTACATATACATCCATGATCCACATGTAATCGTAGCAATACAGGTCCTAGATTTCTAAAACCCAAAAGCAATATCTCTTTTTATATAATTTTATATTTAAGAACCAAACAAATCGAACGAAATACCTGTAATATATATATATATATATATGAAATGTAGACAAAAAAATCTTCATGTTCATGGGGTAACTATGTATATGATCGATGTATACCATAAGGCATGCCTACGCTACATAAATGTTATATGCATTATGCACACATACAATATCAAATATATTTATTCATACACACACACACACATATATATATATATATATATATATATATATATATATAATGCGTCGCAGGCAATTTATGATGCAATGGGTCTTAAATATAGATTGAAAATTTTGTGCACAGACAAAACTGTACATTTAAACGCTTTTACAATTACGTAACAGTGTCACACAGCTCACGCACAGGCCCTACTGATGTCCGCCACCTTCTCTCTAATGCAAGGAAAAGACGTTTATACGGCGCCGTTTTGGTTAGAAATCAAAACCCTCCATCCATCTTAATTACTTTGACTTATCATCACCACTTCTTTGTCCTTTCTTCGTTTGAAAAAAAAGGGGGTTGCACCAAAAAAATTAGTGAAAATCAATAATGGTTGCGTCGGATTCTCATATCCATTTTTTTCAATTTTGAATAGATTTTCAGAAAACTAGTACGTGCACATATATAAATAAACAGAGTTGAAGTTGATTAGGCAACTTATAACATGTAATTAACTTGCCATGGGAACCAAATGCCCTTTTAGGTTACAAAGCAACAAAAACTTAAGTCAATCATCCATCCGACAATATATCTTGGACTGATGTCGTTTGGCATAAGCATCATATCCCGAAGTTTGCTTTCACCACTTGGCTAGTCAACTTGGACAGATGCCCGACAAGAGATAGAATGAATTCATGGGGATTGAATACAGATCCGAGATGTCTTCTCTGTCAGGATAGTGTAGAAACTAGAGATCATTTATTTTTTGAATGCCCATATTCTTCAAGGATTGTTGCAGCCTCGTTGGGTACTATGATCCAGATCCCTCCTAACTGCTCTTGGAATGAGATTCTCCACTTGTTAGATCGTAGCCTTGGTTGCAGGGTTAGAAGATTCACAGTCCTATCATTATGGCAGATAATAATCTACATGATTTGGAAAGAGAGGAACAACAGGCTGCATCGAAGTCACTTCTCAGATATCTCCTTACTGATCAGGGATATTGACAGGGTTTTTCGGACACGTATTGTTGCCCTGCGCTCTTCCTCACCTGAACTGGCAAGCTTAAGTCTGTAGCTTTGGTTCAACAGTAACCCGCTACCTACTCCACTGATACAGACCAACTAATAGAGCCAATCTCTGTTAATTTTTTGTAATGGAGTTCACCCACTATGTATCGACAACTATGTATCTTTTTCGTTAATACAAATCTTTATAAAAAAAAAAACTTAAGTCAATCATGGGAAAATCTCTGCATGAATTGGTAAGGTAGTTTGACTCGTATCGTAAGGTTTGTGGGTTCGACTCTTTGCTAACGTATCTACACTACAAAAAAATCTTCGAATTCCAACGGATTTTCCAACGGATTATCAACGGTTTTCAACGGCGTTTCAACGACGATTTCCGTTAAAATTCCGTTGAAAATTTCCAACAGGTATCCGTTGGAAAAACCCGTTGGAAATTTTTAACGGAATTTTCAACGTATTCAATTGAAAAATTGGGTTGGAAATTTCCAATGGTATTTCCAACGGATATCCGTTGGAAATTTTCAACGGATTAACGTTGGAAATTTTCAACGGATTAACGTTGGAAATTTTCAACGGATTAACGTTGGAAAAATCGGTTGCAAATTTTTAACGGAGTTCCAACGGATGTTTGTTAGAAAACAATTCCAACGGATGCCGGTTGGAAATTTTTTTGGAATTTTTTTTTAAAAAATTCCAACGGAATTCCAACGGATGCCGGTTGGAATTTTTTTTGGAAATTTTTTTTAAAAAAATTCCAACCGAATTCCAACGGATGCCGGTT
>NW_010963495.1:2367154-2379289 GCF_000463585.1 Tarenaya hassleriana | reverse complement strand
GGTCGGTGTCGGGGTCGGGGTTGGGGTCGGGGTCGGGTCGGGTCGGGAATATGTTTCGAATTTTTCGTTGAAAAATTCCAACGGAATGCGGTTGAAAATTCCGTTAGAAAATTTCAACGGATATCGGTTGGAAATTCCGTTGGAAAATTCCAACGGATTGCGGTTGGAAATTCCGTTAGAAAATTCCAACAGATGCCGGTTGGAAATCCGTTGAAAATTTCCAACGGAAAAATTCGTTGCAATTCCGTTGAAAATTTCAACGGTTTTCCAACGGACACCGATTTCTAACGACGAAATTCCAACGGATAAATCCGTTGGAAATCCGTTGGAAACGTTAATTTCCAACGGATTTACCCGTTGGAAATGACCATTTTTTTTGTAGTGCTATCATCCGTCGGTTATAGCCGATTCACATACCCATCGTGTGTCACGAATTCGTACGGTGGAGTGGAGTTTATCTAACCAATGCGTTCAAAAAATAACATATAGGATTCACATTATAAAAAAAATTAAGTCAATGATGCACAAAGAATTTGTATTTCTTTTCTTGATGTTTTTTTATTTTTTTATTGCTTAGACCTCAGAGACATAAGTCATGGGCTCCGTGAAAAAAAAAAAACACTATAATAAGAGTCGCTTTAGTCAAATAATTCATAAATATATTACTCTGCAAATCTACAAATCAATCATTCGCGTATTACAAAAATTAGACTCGAAAACCACACATACGAATTCAATCGTGTAATAACATCATTTACTTAATTCAAAATTAAATTGATCTTATATAATATAATATATAATCGAGCACCTCTAAGTAAAAATGACAACTCGGATAAACGAGTTATGATCAAAGTCAATATTCCGGTCATCGCGAGTTAAGTGGGAGTGGCCTTTAAAAGCAGCAACTTTTCCTTTTTCCCTTTTTGTCCATTAAAACGCAATTGTTTTTATTAAAACATCACCACGACTAGACTAATTATTATTTAATTAACCGTGACAATTTCAGCCCACGTGGATGGCAGTAGATATATTGCAGAATCACGCGTTTTATTTTATATACTTCAAGCATCGTCCGTCTTTTTTTTTTTTACTTATATTGTACAAGTGTCTCGATTACCATGTCATCGATATTACAAAAGTTACATCGTGAAAATTTGCATGAGAATGGTCGTGAGACAGATTTTCTAACGGAATGATTTTGTTGGGGGGATAAAAATATAGAAAGTGGAGAAGTAGGGTTTGTTTGGGAGCGAATCGTACGCACGAAGGGGCCACTTTGATCATCGCAATGATTAACAATTCCACCAACACATAAAACAAAAATAAAAATATCAGTTATATTATATATATATATCATAATACTTGCCGTTTATTTTTCCCCATTTGTAACGTATTATCCAATTTGATTATAAATATGGACAAACGGCAGAAGATATCTACTCGTTTTCTTGCTTTTTATTATGGTGAACAAAAATTGGATGTCTAAAGTGTACAAAATCTTAAAACTGTTCGGTTGTTTTAAATATGCCATGTTGGCCTCTTCCTAGTTTTTTAAAAGTTTAAAATTTGCTAATTTCCATGTGTAATTAAACTTCTAACTTCTTAATAAGACCATTTTATTTGATTATTTGACGTGCATTTATAATCCCATATTAGTTTACATATATTTCTAGATGGACAAAAAAGTGAGATACATAAAATTAGGAAATATAAGAATTACGAGGGAGACAAAAGAAATAGGATTTTTTATTGCTAATTATAATTTCGTGGGTGTCTTAAAGCATTTTTTATATATGTTAAAATATCATTTAATATAAATTAATATAATAACTAAAGGTTAAAAAAACTAAGGAAACAACTGCCACAATCGCGATCAGTGACCGAGTAGCGCTACGGCGATCGCAAACTCAATCGCTAAACGCCAGCGTTAGTTTTGTCGCGTCACCGTTCCTTTCTAAAGGGCGCAAATGACCATTATACCCATGCCTTTACTAGACCTGCGTTGCGTGCATGCTCTGTTTTTTCTTTCTAATTTACTGTGTTAAATTTTTATTTCCAAATCTGCCCTTAAATTTTTTTTTTTTTTTTTATAACGGAGGATCCCTAGTTGCTACCCTTCGTGCGCGCTGACTAGATAAACCACCGGCCCGATAGTAGCCTTTGTATATGGATCATATAAACCCAGAAATTACCTCCCTCCCCACCAACCAGGAATCGAACATTCAACCTTAAGGTGGAGTTACATTCTACCTCAAATTTGACCAACCTTGAATATTTAATTAGCCATGTCGTGTTATGGGAACATTTTACAGTTTTTATTAGATTTATAAATAAATTATATGTTTTTTAATTAGTTAGACGGGGCATGGGATCCCATCTAATTTTACGCAGGTCCGCCCCTTAGTCAAACATTGGATTTTTGCTCCAATCTAGAGTATTTTATCATTACAATTTTTCATATTATTATCATTATTTAATTAAATATATTTGAGGAGGTGGAGGTGGAGGTGCGAAGAACATATAGATATAAAGTGGATTTTATTGGTTTGGTCGGGAGGAAGATGAGGACCACTACATTTGCATGGTTTCCCAAACGAGACAGAAATGCAGGAGATTTTGCATGTATGATGAAAGAGAAAGGAGAAACACAATAATAGACGAATCATTTAAAACACGAGAAATCATACATCTAAACAAATATATCACATCGTGTATGTATATGCGTGATGTGCATGCGTGAGATAGAGAGAGAGATTAACGTTGACGTTAGACTGGAGACAGGGCTAATACGGGGATTTCACGTGGCCTGTAAATCTAAAGCAAAATCTAATATTAGATTTTGCATGCAGAAACTGAGCGTATGAGTCGACAGCGACTACATGAACACAGTACGAATATATATATTTATATAGGTAGTGTGAATGTGTATTTCAGGTTCGCTAACTTATTTGATTTTTATTATATTTTATTTTTCTAACGATTATCCAAATTGTAAATTAGCCTTTTGTCTGAAATGTCGCAATCTAACTTATCGAGGCCAATCTGTCAAGTCACATCTGACCCTTGTGTCATTCTTGCTTTAGTCTGCCAAAACTCTCTGCTGCTTTGGTCTTATTTTTGTAATCGTTTAGACATGCATTAATAAACAACATTAACTAATAATAACGACGGTGATGATGATCGAATTGATGATGTGATGATGATGATGAATGCCCTGCTTGCTGGGTTCACATATTAGAAACTGTGATGAACATTTGAACTGATTGCTCTTGTTGTCAAACACATATTATATGTATATAGGATGCGTATGTATACGCACACATAAATCGTCAATGGTTATGGGTGTGAAAAAGGCTGGTCTCTCTCTGCAAAACCCTCCTGCGACCTGACCTGTCTATGCAAATGCTAGGGTTTCAGCTAGTACCGTTGAAAATAAACCATGTTTCTTTAGCCTATTTATAAAAAAAAATCACATGCAACAACGAAGAAGCTTACAAATACACTAACTTACGATTCAAAATTTGTCCATACATAAAAAATAAAATAAAATATGGTAGAGACACCATACGTGACAAACATTCAAAACATGTCGCGGTGTCACTGAAAAACAAGAAGAAAAAGTGAAAAAAAATAATATATTCAGAAGCAAAAAAGGAGATAAATTAGATAAACCATGATTTGAGTAAGAAAAAATATAATAAGAAAACAATAAGAGTAACACCGTATATATTTGGATTCACCGTATACTACACTTGGAACTTGGAAGAGAATGTGACATTAAGTGTCGTCTCTCTTTCCACGAGCAAAGAGGACAGCCTCATTTATCCGACTGAATCATCTGCGAGTATCGGAACTCAAATCCTTTTCTTTTCTCCTTACTTCTGTTTTCGCATTCATTTCTTTACCACTGTTGTGTTACGACTTTGGCTTTTCACCAAAACAAAAACAAAAAAGAAAAAAGAAAAAAGAAAGAAAGCACGAGGAATTAGAGCAGAGATAAAGCGTTTTCTGTCTGGTTTTTTACCCACTTTTTATTATTTATTTATTTTTGTATCTGTGATTAAACGCACAAAGCAGCTAAAGTTTTAATTGGAATGTACTGAAAATGACAGCCACCCGAGTTATTTAAATAATCATTTTTTATATTATTATTATTATTATTATTATTATTATGGTGGACAGGTTGGATCAACCTTTCGAAAAAGATAACCCAGAAACAGCGTCTGATCTCCGAATTCTGTACCTTATTTATGGTTCTTATAAATAGAAAGTTTTTTTTTTTTTTTTTTTTTTTTTTGGTGTGAGGTTAAATAAATTTATTACAGAGCTGAAATGTCCAATTACGTCGAAGGCCATGCAGCAACAACAGTCATAGCGTCTACATTCTGGAATCCGGACCAAGAAAAAAAAAAGTATATTTGCATGTTTAATAAAAAAAAATCTGTGCTTCATTAGGAACAAAAAAAGCTATCAAAAAAGTATATTTGCATGTTTAATAAAAAAAAATCTGTGCTTCATTAGGAACAATAAAAGCTATCACATTCTCCGTTACAAAAAAAAAAAGATCATATTGATGCAACCCAACTTTGCCAGCCCATTTGGAAATTGGATGAGCAAAAGGTTCTAAAGTTATAAGCCCATTTTACATAGTGCCAAAACCCACGTGTCACCATTTCATTGGAGATATCATTTAATGCAAAGAAAAGTCAAAACCCTCAGCGTACACAATTACAAAAATATCCTATTTTTATCTAACTATTGAAATTTAATATATTACGCAAATATCCAATATCGCATACTATAATTCAAACATTTGTACTCTAAAAAATATTGAAAAGTATATAATCACTTCCAATCAAAACTAGTTATTTTATATTCAACAAACTGGTATTTTGATTTATCAAAGGTATGTTGAATCCCAAATCTTTTATCAATTTTTGAATATGTAGTTGCTATATGATATATTTTAGTGAATGGTAAAGATATATTACATAAAATATGGGTCGACAAAATTTTGAAAAAATAATCAAATGAATTATAGTTGTGTAGAATCGATAATGTAGATTTTTTTTATATAATAAACTCTTTTTTTTTTTAAAAAAAAAAAAGAGAAAACAGGAAAAGGAGAAGGTGAGGTGAATGTGTACAATGGAGACCCATATCTAAAACAACAACAAAAAAAGGCCTCTAAGTTGAAATTTGGTAAGAGAGCCCATGCTTTTTATGTCTTATTCGGCCATCCATCTCTATCTCCTCAAACCCTCTCTTTCAGTGAAAAGGTTGTGTGTTTCCTGTCCACGAACACAACCACTTGTTTCCCTCTTCTCAACGCCAAGAATCAAATTCTTCGACTTCTTTGAGATTGAGTATTTTTTATATATGAAAAAGTCAGAATTATAGTTTGTTACCCATAATTTTCAACTATTTTATGTCATCACATTTAAACATGCAAATCATTGATCTTCGATATATTTTTGTAATTATAAATCTTATTCCGTTTTATTGTTCCATCCAAGATTTCTAATAAAACCATCCAAATACAAAAAAAAAGATTTAACAATTTTGTTAATGGAATAAAGACAGTTTTAAAGCAAATCATGTTTTTTTGTATGTTTTTTTTTAAAGGTACTAGAGAATAGGTCATGTTATACTTATATCATGTGCTTTTGACCAAACCAAAATCCTTAAAACGGATTTCACGACAAACCCAACTTTGGGTCTCACCCTAACAAAACTCACGTGCCATTTGCCCTCCGTGTCTGTGGGCCCCGCCGCGTGGAAATAATATCTTCATATGCTTAGCTCGCGAAATTTATAACCGGAATAAAAATAACACATCTACGTGTTTGTTATAAACAAACCGCATTTAATTACTTTATTTTATTTTATTACGTGTGCTTGGTATATATAAGTCGTGGTTATATTTTTTGTTGTTGTTGCACGTCTTCGATGCATGCGCACCACTTGTAAGTTGATGATCTTTTAGACATTGAAGTCTCTCTTTAACTAACGTAGACGTTTCTTGTTGGATGCAAATGCGCTCTCTCTCTCTCTCTCTTAAACACACGCTCCCCACGTAAATGAAACATTTAGAATTGCGAAAATCGTATTTCGAAATCATTATTTTCCATTAAATTAAAATAATGTTTGTTAATGACATTCCATCATACGTTTAAGAAACATGTGTATTTATTGGCGATTTTTTATGTAACTTGAATTTGGGATGGACATACAACTAAATGCCTCACCAACCAAACCCTTCGAGAAGAAGAAAGACCGCAAAAGGGTCCAAATATCATTGGTGTCACGTGAAACCCGTACGACTTTCCTATTCTCCACTAAATACAATATTTATTCGAATGGGACAATTTCATAAATTTCAGAGTAAATTTCACTTAAAGGTACATTTCTTATATGAAAAAAGAGAGTCTGTTTGAAGAAATCAATAGATTTTTCATTTGCGACGTCTAATTTCGATATATAGTGTGAATGACATTTGAACAAAAAAGTTATTTTCCACTTCATCACATTAGAACATCTAATTATTTGTAAATATTTAAATTTTCATAATTATCTACACGTGTTTTGTATTTTATCATGCATATGTAAATATACATAATAACTAGCTAGTAACTAGTCTATCATATAGAAACAGATCAATGCCTATGAGCTAATATTGAATTTATGCTATATATATATATATATATATATATGAACTAATATTAAAATTATCTTTAACATTTATCAAATAAATTTTTTATAATCAATCTAAAATATACATTTTATTTTGTATATGTACTTTTCATTGTTAACAAAAAAAAGTATTCTTTTTTTTTATAATCTTATTCTCGATTCAGTATTTGCACAATGGTAAATTTAAATGTATATTAAGGAGCAAAAAGTGGAAGCTTGTGTTATTGAGATTTTATTAGAAATTTCTAACATAACCCAGGGGAAAAAACATGGATAAATATGTTATAGCATGTCCGAGATCCGGATTGTGTTGTACCATTCGTGTCTCCTCCCCAAGCTTCCTCTCTCTCTCTCTCTCTCTCTCCCCCAATTATTATTATTTTTCTTCGCTTTTAAAAGAAAAATCTCTCCTTACGCCCAAAACAAAAATCTACTGTATAAAGAAAACCAAGATTTCCTCGTTCTCCTCCCTTCTGACTTCTGAGCTCAAGCCTTTTCCTTCCATGGCAACAATCTACGTAGTGATTATTTAGCCTATTGGTCCCGTACCCTTTATGGATCTTGGTGTTCGGTTTCAAGGGTCGGTGTCGGGCCATGAAAACGGAGCTCCGACTCAGTCGGAACCTGGATCTGGGTTTGCCAAGCAAGACAGATCCGGGTTCGACGGCGAGGATTATTGGCGAAGCCCGAAGCTTGCGAGAACCGAAGACTTTTTGGGCTGCAAAACGTTGTCGTTTCATCAGGGCGTTCCCCTCCTGAGATCTACCTCGCTGGTTTCCTCTGATCCCCGCCGGCAAGAGCACATGCTCAGCTTCTCTTCTTCTGATAAATCCGAAGCTCCGGAATTCAATAAAGATGGCGGCTTGGACAATAGGATCTCTGTCTCTCCGTATCTTCAGCAGTTTGCCTCCTCTTATAGTAGAGATGCAGGTCCGAATACTTTTTTTCCTTTTTGTACTTTTAGCTCTTAAAACCTTTTTGTTTCCCCAAAAGGAACTTATGGGTTTTGGTTAGAGTTCGATTCGCTGAAATGGGTCTCTCTGGAAATGATAAAAATCTCAACTTTTAATCGTCGATCAGGGTTTATTTGTTGTATTCCGTATCCATTTGTGACCGTGTGAAGTAAAGGAAACGTCTTGAAGCAGGATATGGCGCAGGAGGAGGTGTGATGAACACAAACATGCATGGGAATTCCACAGGGGTTAGAGGACCTTTCACATTGACGCAGTGGGCAGAGTTAGAGCAACAGGCTTTGATCTACAAGTACATCACAGCTAATGTCCCCGTTCCTTCTAGTTTGCTTCTCCCCCTCAAGAAGTCCTTTTACCCCTACGCCCTTGGTTCCTTTCCTCCCAATTCCTGTGAGTTTCTCTGTTCCCCTTGTTCTCTTCTTGATGTTATCATGATAAAGATGGGATTTTGATCGTCTGTAGAGGGTTACTGGCTGCAAATAGAAGATATCTTTGATCATATACTATACGAGTTCTGGGATTCTGTTCAAGCCATTTGTGTATAATTTCATCAGCACTCGCGTGCCTGTTGTATAGTGGCTTGGTGAAGGGCCCTTTGCAACGTTTCCTGCTTTTTGGGCACCTTGTTGTTGTTGGAATGGTGAGTGTTGAACTAAAGGTTCAGTTTTCTTTGTTGGGCAGTCGGATGGGGAGGCGCTTTCCATCTCGGTTTCTCAGGCGGCAGCATGGATCCTGAGCCAGGGAGATGCCGAAGGACGGATGGGAAGAAATGGCGGTGCTCGAGGGACGCTGTCCCGGACCAAAAGTACTGTGAGAGACACATAAACCGAGGCCGCCATCGTTCAAGAAAGCATGTGGAAGGCCATTCTGGCCACACTCCTGCTGCTGGTTCCACCGCCGCTTCCAAGGTGGTGACACCAAAGCCATCATCTGATGTGGTGGCTCTTGCATCAGACTCCCTTTCTATTGGAGGCCATTCCAATCCTTCTCCTGATTCTTTTCCTAACAGGTGAAACCCGTCTTTTTGTTTTCTCATGTTTCTTTTTGTTCTGGTTGGTTGATTATACCCTTTTGCTATTTGTGTATATGAATGTTCATACCTGTCTTCTACCTTTTTCCTTTACACTTAGAGTAGACCCTCCACCCATTATTGCCTCTTTTATACTTTGGTGATTGCGACTATTCCTTCATAGTTGAGACTTAGGATTCCATGTTTGGGAAACTTTTACAAGCTACACTCTCTTTTTCGTCGGTCTTTTGTTGATCTCGATCTATCATGTGGTAGTGAAGATGCAATTGTATTTTAAGTCTTCACCCACTGTCTTATCCAAATTTTCAGACAGTGCTTTTTATGTTTGAGGTTTGACATTGATCTATTTTAGCGTAATCTCTAACCGGAAAAGCTTCTTTGTCGCATGGCAGAGTTCAAAATTTGCGGGGAGTATCGTCTGTGTTTCCTTCGACGATGAGCTTGCAACCCAAGGAACCACCTTTGGCTCATCAAAAACAGGAAAACCCTTTTGAATTTGGGATAATCTCCTCTGATTCCCTCCTGAATCCGCCGCAGAAATCTTCCTACATGAACTCTGCTGAAAGCATTGGCTCTGACATGGACTTTAGCAGCCAAGAAAAACATCCCAGCGATCCAAACATTGTCTCATGGCCCAGAGAGCTGAAATCGGATTGGACTCAGCTTTCAATGTCCATCCCTATGGCTTCCACAGAGTTAGAATCGTCCGCTCAAGACAAACTCGCGCTGTCGCCTCTAAGGTTGACCCGTGAGTTTGACCCGACAATCCAGATGGGTTTAGGCGTCAACACGGGGATTCTTGAACAGGCCAAGAAGGCGAAGAATTGGATACCAGTCTCGTGGGGAAGTTCATTGGGCGGTCCGCTCGGGGAAATGCTGAACAGCCCGAAGTTGGGATCTTCCCCGACAGGAGTGTTGCAGAAGTCCACGTTCTGTTCTCTCTCCAACGGCAGCTCCGGCAGCAGCCCTGTGAACAAGAATGGCGCAGGAGTCGGCCTGTGCGAGGATTTGCTCGGCCCCACTCTGCTGAGTTCCTCCTCAGCCCCATCTATGTAATGACGAGACAGCAAGTAAGCAAACCGCCATGGCCATGATGGTGGAAGTTTCTGTTCTTCCTGTATTTGTAAACTAAGGGAGAGAGGAGAGGAGACAATGGGCTCTGTAATGTTTTGTTCGTTCTGCATCTTTCTAACGTTTCCAATTTTCCAAATCCATGGATTTGTGGGGGTATGAACATGTTATCACGTGTATTCGTGCCATCACCTGATTTTGCTGTCTTTAAAGCCTTCTACTTGTTGGTATTTTTAGAGTAAATGAATGGGGTTTATTAATAATCTCTCAAGAGATTCATAGTTATATGTATTACGGATATGGTGGAGGAGTTGAATGTTCGTAAATGATATAATATGGATCGGTGAAACACATATGTGTTTGGCAGTAAAGTTGTTCGGTTTGTGAGTGAGGTATACCTCAACTCGGGTGAAGTAGAACTCAGTCTTCATGACAAAAACGAAATTTTCTTTACAGAAATGTAACTCGGTCCGTGTTAGATTTAACTCGGACCGTGTTGATTGTCTGAGGAAAAATTCGTGTTGCACAGAAATTTGACACGGCCCGTGTCAGGTGGAACTCGATCTGAGTCAAAAGTCTGTGAGAAGTACTTCATGTTGTGTCAAGTGTAACTCGGAACATGACAGTTATATACGAACTGATGCGATTCTTCGCGTAATAATTGCAGATTTTGCAACTTTTGGTGATGTTCTTTGGTGTTTATATACTAAAGACGTCAGAATAAGTTGGGTACGAGATCTATTCCAATTTTGAGAGATTTTGAGAGCACTTTCGGAAGTTTCTTGCAAAAACTATCCCGAGAGCTTTCGTTCATCTTCTTCTACTCATTTCCTTGTCTGTGCGTTCTTGAACGAGCAATTCTAGAACGTTTTCTCTTCATTGTATCTCAGAATCGTATTCCGGTAGTCCTTGCTCGTAACGGACGGAATAACGGTTTTAGGAAAGTGTCTACACGCCTTGAAGAGATATCCGGTCCCTTGGTTCGATTTCATTCTCATTTTTCCGTTGATCTCCTCCAGATTTCTAACAATCTAAAACCGTTATCCACTCGAGGATGACATCTTCTGTGAGGGATTTGACTATGAACTTTCACAAACTCGACAAGTTCGAGGGCGTGGGCTTTAGGCGGTGGCAGAAGAAGATGCACTTCTTGTTGACGACGCTGAATGTCGTCTACGTCATCAGCACACCCAGACCGGAAGAGACTGAAGAAGAAACCTTGGCGCAGGCACGTATACGAAACAAATGGGACAACGACAACTATGTATGCTGCGGTCACATTCTGAACGGTATGTCCGACGAACTCTTTGATGTATATCAACACATAGACACGGCGAAAGCCCTGTGGGAATCGTTGGAGGCTAAATACGTCTCGGACGATGCCTCCAGCAAGAGATTTCTTGTAAGTAGTTTTAACTCTTACAAGATGGTTGACTCCAGATCGGTTATGGAGCAATTCGATGAACTACAGAGGATCTTAAGTCAATTTACACAACACAAACTACAGATGGATGAAGCCATAAAGGTTTCCTCCATTGTTGACAAACTTCCACCAAACTGGAAGGATGTCAAACGTTCCCTAAAGCACCGAAAAGAGGACATGACCCTTGAGCAATTGGGAACACATCTTCGCATAGAGGAGGAACTCCGAATGCAAGATGGTAAGGGTGTTTCTCCTCCATCCACGATTAATGTGGTAGAAGAAGAGAAACGTGGGGCCAAAAGGCAAAACAAGAAACCCTCCAAAGGTAATCCCAAGAAGAAGACAAAGTCGGATGCGGCTTGTTGGTTTTGTAACAAACCGGGTCACTTCAAACGGGATTGCTACTCGTGGAAGAAGAAACACGGGAAGAAGAGTGTAGATGGTCAAGGGAAAGACCTCGACCAACCCACTCAAGGTAAGAACGATTGTTTCTTGACAAATTCTATTATGAGTTTTGTGGCTATGATTTATGAACTAAATCATGTTCAGGAGGGTGACCAATCTTGGTGGATCGATTCGGGTGCAACTCGACACATATGTAAAGATCGTGGACTCTTCAAGGCTTTCAAAGTTGTTGAAGACGGAAGCATTCTTTACATGGGAAATGACTCTACAGCAAAAGTCCAAGGCATTGGACAAGTAGAGTTGTTACTTACGTCCGGGAAGTCTCTAACACTTAGGGATGTATTGTATGTTCCGGATGTTCGAAGGAACTTAGTGTCGGGGTGTGTACTCAATCGGTTCGGGTATAAGATGGTATTTGAGGCCGATAAGTTTATCCTTTCAAAAGGAGGAGTGTTTGTGGGGCAAGGATATCTATGTAATGATATGTTCAAGCTTAGTATTAATAAAGTTATTACTTCTTCTTCGTTTGTTGTTGATGATTT
>NW_010963495.1:2364266-2366130 GCF_000463585.1 Tarenaya hassleriana | reverse complement strand
CTCGCTTATACATATAATATCGAGGGAGATCCTAGGACGTATGATGAGGCGATGAGATCACAAGATGTCGCGTTCTGGAAAGAAGCGATAAATGATGAGATGGACTCTATCATGAGCAACAACACTTGGATCTTAGTAGATCCCCCTCCGGGTTGTAAACCGATTGGTTGCAAGTGGATCTTCAAGAAGAAGATGAGAGTCGATGGAACTATTGATAAGTTCAAGGCTCGTCTAGTAGCTCAGGGCTTTAGACAAAAACAAGGTATCGATTATTTCGATATATATGCACCGGTAGCTAGAATAACTACGATAAGATTATTGATCGCTCTTGCTTCGATCAAAAATCTTGTAATTCACCAAATGGATGTCAAGACGACATTCCTAAATGGTGATCTTGAAGAGGAGGTGTATATGAAGCAACCAGAAGGTTTTATCTTATCGGGTCAAGCACACAAAGTGTGCAAGTTAGTCAAATCATTGTACGGGTTAAAGCAAGCACCCAAACAATGGCATCAAAAGTTTGATGAGGTGATATTGGCTAACGGGTTTCGTCTGAATCAATCAGACAAATGCGTATATAGCAAGTTTGACGAGAATGGTCATGGGGTTATGATTTGCTTGTACGTGGATGACATGCTCATATTCGGTACGGAATTAGAGCAAGTCAAGAAAACAAAAGATTTCTTGTCATCGAAGTTTTCGATGAAAGATCTAGGAGAAGCAGATGTTATCCTTGGAATTAGGATAATGAGAGATCACGGTACGATTTCACTCTCTCAATCACACTACATTGAGAAAGTGTTAAAACGTTTTGATCTCTACGATAGTACTCCGGTTTCTACACCGATGGATTGTAATGCTAAATTAGTAGCAAACAAAGGAGAACCAGTGTCTCAACTTGAATATGCTAGTGTCATTGGATGCTTAATGTATGCTATGACTAGCACTAGACCCGACATAGCATGCATACGTGGTTGGTAAGTTGAGTAGGTACACTAGTAACCCAAGCGTACATCATTGGCATGCTGTACGGAGAGTATTTCGATACTTGAAACAGACCATAAATTACGGTCTTCGCTACACGGGTCAACCTTCAGTGTTAGAAGGATATACGGATGCGAGTTGGAACTCTAGTGAAGAGGATCATGCCTCGGTGAGTGGTTGGTTGTACCTATTAGGTGGAGCTGCAATTTCTTGGGCCTCCAAGAAACAAACTTGCATTTCGGATTCGACGATGGCGTCGGAATTCATTGCCTTAGCTTCTGCGGAAAAAGAAGCAGAATGGCTAAGGAATTTGGTATTCGAGATACCATTATGGCCTAAACCGGTATCGCCTATCACAATACATTGTGATAGCGCAGCGACTTTGGCTAAGGCATATAGCCATGTGTATAATGGAAACTCTAGACATATTGGTTTACGACATAGCTATGTGAATGGTCTTATAAAAGACGGGGCCATAGTGGTGGATTTTGTGCGTACGAAACAAAACTTGGCTGATGCTCTTACCAAGAGTTTGTCGAGGGACATGCTGCACAAAATGACTATAGGGATGGGTCTTGGGCCTATTGATTAAATCACAATTAGAGGAATCTCAACTCAACGTCTAATACAACGTTAGATCTTGAGTTCAATGAGTTAAATCCTCTAATATGTGGTTGTAGATGCTTAGAAGTAAATCATCCCGAGGTAAGCATCTTGGTTTGCAACGTAAAGAGGTTGTTTTATACTTAATGAATTCTTTGACAAAGTGCTTTGTTGCAGAGCACGATTTGAAAGAATTCACCTATGCGAGCATGAAGTGTGACCGCTTCAAGATGTTGGTGGCTCGACATCTATGTGCTTGTGAAGGGGATATGGACAC
>NW_010963495.1:2317925-2364217 GCF_000463585.1 Tarenaya hassleriana | reverse complement strand
TATTGATTCTGTGTGTGTGTATACTTGGTAGCTCAACTAGGATTACGTAGGTTCAATCGTTAGCGACACCTACGGAATTCGAGTCTATTGTTGTATATTACACTAAGTGGAAGTTCAATCGTAAAGACACTTTCATTTATGCGCAGAATTGTGAAGATGAATGATTAATTGCTTGATTGTCCATTGCTTATTTTACTCTAAAAATGGTGGAGGATTGTTGGTATTTTTAGAGTAAATGAATGGGGTTTATTAATAATCTCTCAAGAGATTCATAGTTATATGTATTACGGATATGGTGGAGGAGTTGAATGTTCGTAAATGATATAATATGGATCGGTGAAACACATATGTGTTTGGCAGTAAAGTTGTTCGGTTTGTGAGTGAGGTATACCTCAACTCGGGTGAAGTAGAACTCAGTCTTCATGACAAAAACGAAATTTTCTTTACAGAAATGTAACTCGGTCCGTGTTAGATTTAACTCGGACCGTGTTGATTGTCTGAGGAAAAATTCGTGTTGCACAGAAATTTGACACGGCCCGTGTCAGGTGGAACTCGATCTGAGTCAAAAGTCTGTGAGAAGTACTTCATGTTGTGTCAAGTGTAACTCGGAACATGACAGTTATATACGAACTGATGCGATTCTTCGCATAATAACTGCAGATTTTGCAACTTTTGGTGATGTTCTTTGGTGTTTATATACTAAAGACGTCAGAATAAGTTGAGAACGAGATCTATTCCATTTTTGAGAGATTTTGAGAGCACTTTCGGAAGTTTCTTGCAAAAACTCTCCCGAAAGCTTTCGTTCATCTTCTTCTTCACGTTTCCTTGTCTGTGCGAGCAATTCTAGAACGTATTTCTCTTCATTGTATCTCAGAATCGTATTCCGGTAGTCCTTGCTCGTAACGGACGGAATAACGGTTTTAGGAAAGTGTCTACACGCCTTGAAGAGATATCCGGTCCCTTGGTTCGATTTCATTCTCATTTTTCCGTTGATTTCCTCCAGATTTCTAACACTACTTCTGTTTCTGTCTTAACCTATGTTCATACTTTTAAAGTCAGATTGGTTCTAATCGCAAATCCATTTAATAGGAATTAGATTTAACCATAAAATTCCCATAATTAGGTTTCCTAGATGCAGACAGGAGACAACATTGTGGCTTGCCTTTGAAACACACACACACTCCTAAGAACAACTGTCTCCCACTCTGTTTTTTTTTCTTTTATTTGTCGCCAGTTTTGGGTCCCCAACCGATTTTTTCATAATTTCTTTTATTGGTTGTCTCTCGACCCCTCCTTTCTTGTTATATATATTTTTAAAAAATTATTGTGGGGAATTATAAAGAGAAAAGAAGGCATCGCATATAATGCAAATGGACCCAACCTCTAACCCCACCAAGCATGAAACATCATGGTCCATCCATTCATGATTTCGAATCTTAAGCATCTTATTCTCCCTATGCATGCGCTTACGTGTCCACTTGTCCCATTGCCCTCATGCTTTTTTTTTTTTTTTAAAAAATGAACATTTCGCAACTTTAACTCACGTTATTAACGAGGATATACACACTGACTGATGTATCTTGGGCCAAACCAGACAACAGCGAACGAGAACGTGTGAGATGGTTTTATTATTTCTCTGCGGCGCAAAGCCGTGAAAGCCCATTTCGAAATTTCTTTCGTGGGTCGAGCCCATTAATTAACAGAAGATGGACCAAAATGCCCAATGACCTATCGAATATGACAGGTAAGCCCAACCCATAATTGACGAATAGTTCGATGGGCCCGGCCATCTTGACGTTATGTTGACCGATATATACACTTTAGTTTGAAGAAAAATATAGCTATTTTTATTTTTTATAATTAACTTTGGTGATACAATATCTACCTTATATTATTTATTCTTTCTAATGAATCGTGAGCATAAGAAGTCACTATCTTTTTCCCTTTTATGTTGTCACTAAGTCATGATAAAATTATAATACGTTGGGGTATAACCATTGGAGAATGAAAATGTAAAGAGCGGTATGAAAGAGCAGCTTGATTGTATATAGTATTATAAGGAATAAAATATTGGACCAGTGTTTTACGAGGTTGATCCATGATTAATATCTTAGATAATTTGGACTCAAGTTAATGATTAGGGTTATTTAATATTTTAAAGTTGGACGAATGATATGTTGGATGGCTTTAGAAAAGATTTTTTTTTTTGGGTAACCGGGCTTCCTGAGCCGAGGCCCAGACTAATCCCGGGGCCGGGAGCCAGCCATGTGATTTGAATTATGCGCTCCCTCCCCAGCCTGGGGTTCGAATCTGTGCTTTAATTTTTAAAATGAGTAAATCAACCATTATATTACATCATTGCATGATTTATTCGCATAAGGACCATCCACTAAGTTATATTTATAATTTAATATTTTGCATATAATAGTTTACTTCATTGGTGTTGACACGAGACGATAATAAAAACACAGAAATGGTTAGCCCGCGCCCAAAAAAAAAGACCCAAAAACCCATCTTTTTTTTTCTCGGAAACAAAAGAAGAAAAGAAAAATATCGACACTCCCATACTTTTTTTTTTCTTGCCTAACACCCTTTCATTTACAGAGAGATAGCTACAGAGAGAGAGAGAGAGAGAGAGAGAGAGAGAGAGAGAGAGAGAGAGAGAGAGAGAGAGAGAGGCTTTGATATATGATTTCTTTTGTTCCTTGTTCCAAGTTTTGGTTTATATAATTTGATCGATGATATATGAGATCATGGGTTTTGTTGGGCCATGATAATGGTGGTGGTGTTATGGTGTGTCCGTTGCTGCTGAAGTTGTCGGAGAATCAGAATCCGTCGCATCTCCGACAACCTCCGCCGGAGAATCTCTTGCTCCGCCACGAGCCGGCCGTTGTCCGTACTCACCCGTTGAACGTGGTACAACGCGACCCTGAGCCGGTTCGCGAGTACCCGGTTTTCAAGCTCGAGCCGGTTCACTTGGTTCCTTAAGTTCTCGATGTGGTTTTGTTTACGCATCCTCGACCGCCTCGCCGATTCCCGGTTCGATTCCATCCGCTTCCTCTTTTTCTCGTCCACCACCTGTAAAACCTTCGGGTTCGAAACGGAGCCGTTCATTTCGGCCCGGTTATGGTTACGGTCTGCCAAGCCGGAATTCGGACAGGTTATCGATTTTTTGGTCTCTTCTGAGTCCGGTTCATCAGGTTGAGGACTCGGTACGCCATGGATAGCATTAAAATTATCGGAACCGGAGTTCGTTCTAATGGAACCGGCACTGGATTCGTCAGAACCGGTTTTCATGTTGTGAAAATCGGAGTTTTTTCTGACGGATTCCCTGCCGGAATCATCAGAACAAGTGTCCGGGACGGGCGGTTTGAGAGAAGACGTGATAACGGCGGAGAGCTCGGAGAAATCCCAATCCCAAGGCGTGAACCCGGTTTGATAATCCGAAAACGAGTTAACCAAACCCGGTTCAGGGTACGGTGGACAACATGGGTTAAACGCTACAAAACACTAATAATATATATATATTTTTTGTAATAGGGAGATGAGAGAGATTAGAAGGGGAAAAGGGAAGAATTGCATTGTGGGAGACCGATATTTATGGGCGAAGCGCGAGGGGTAATTTGGACCAATCCGTATATACGGCGTAGGACCGTATATTATACGGTATGAGCAACTTTTGAGTCATGTGGCACTATGGTGGGGTTAAATCTGTAAACGAGACTGACCACCTTTGTAAAAGCAGCAAATATTTCGTGGGGTACCATATTCTCTCTCTTCTCCCGGGGGCCCCTAATAAATTTATTTAAACGTAATGTTTTCTAATATCTTAGTGGCGAAGAAACAGTCCACATTTAACACATGTCGTGCCCATTCGTCTACCCTGTCGGCGAACTGTCTATTTTTCCATTCTAATAAACATTATTGGCATTGCCCATATATATATATATATTATCTTAATAAAATTTGTTTGGAAAATGGAATCCATGTTAATCTAGTGGTGGGTAGTTGGGTTTATAAAGTTATGGTGTATAATACTTTGTTATAAATCTTATTTTGCCGATGGTGGTGATGATGATGATGATGATGATGGTAATAATGAGGTTCATCTTTTTTTTTTTGGTTGATTAAAATAATAAAATGTGCTTTGGTTATTAATTGCTTTCCAATTTTTACGTGGGGGAATCTAGAGGCCACTAGATTCATCATTGAAGTGAAAAAAAAGTAAAGCAGGGAGCTTAGGAAAAGAAACAGCGAATCTAACCACAAAATTTCCAATTGAATCGCCATCCGGTGCTTTGCATGAGACCCACGCTTTCTGTAAAGAAAATCAATTACCCCCCAAAAAGCACACACATATATATATACACACATTATTACATATATATGCGCGTTTGCTTTTTCCCTTTCATAAGTTTTTTTTGTCAATTTAAATACAATTAGCAAAAGGTGTGATGGAAATCTATTTGTTGGTACACGATTACAGAATTCTAGAATGACTTTATTTTTTTTTTTGGTTTTAACGTGGTATTGAGAAGTAGGTTTGTTTCTCATAGATTCACGATTTGCTCATAATTTATACACAGTTAAGAAGGCTATATATCATATATGTATGTGTATATATACGAAAAAAATAGTAAGGGGTGGATGTTTTTATAATCATACAAATCAAGGTTCGATTTATAACCACACAAATACTTTTCCATACAGAAAAGAAAATATCTTAATTCGAAGAAGAAAGATGGAGAGGGAGGTCGAGGACGGTCACATGAACTTACGCGTTCGACGGATAAAGAAGAGACAGAGACATGCAATGCTTTATAGCCAGAATACTGGAGTCGGTCTCATGTGAACTCAAACTTTATCGAAGAAAATAATTATTTTTAATATCACAAATAAAAAAAGCTTCCCACATTAGAGCTTTTCAGCAGTTGCCTTTCGTTCCTTTTTTCGTTACAAAAATATGACGGTCCATTGAATATTTTGTGGATATAAAAAAAATCCATGTACTATAAAAGATATTAGGCAGGTTTCCCACACAACATGTGTTTACCAAGAACAATTTGCATGCAAATGGTGGATCGACGCGATTATTTGTTGGAGTTTTTTCAAATTAAACTCTCCAATTTATTTACAAAACTTACATATATTTATGGCTTTTTTAAAATATTACAAGTTTTTCAATTCTATAAATAGGATGATTGTTTTCATATTTTAGACACAATACAACGCACCAAGAAAAACAAATAAGAGTTTTCTAAAGAAAAAAAAACACATATTTTCTCTTTGTGATTCAAGCCGAGCTTTGAGTTCGACAAGGTACTGGAGTTTGAAGTACCACTGTTCCGGTGAGGTACATTCGTCCTATCCTGGGAGGATATATTCCATTTAACCGTAGGTACCGTGCGGGGAATAATTTTCTTAAGGAGACACGGTTGGTCGTGGGTTCGGAGTTGGTTTTCCGGTTTTAAAAATCATATTGATATAATGATGTTGGTTTGAACATAACTTTCTATACCGTTATCAGAATTGCATGTTCTTGATGTCGTTTCATAGATATCGAAATTATCTTTCTAATGATGTATGATATGCATGATGTGGTTGTATATTTTGAAAGTTATTAAGTTTGAAGTTCTTGGTATGGAATTGGAAGTTAATAAAGTATGAATATGAGACATATAAAATAACACATCCAAAATTATTTTCATCAACATTACAAAACACGAGCAGTTCATGCTATTATAAAATTTAGATTTCATATCGAAACAATGCAACTCATATTGGTTATAATTTACCAAAAAAAAAACTCAATTGATTATATTAAATTGGGGAAATCGCCATAAAAACCTTGTACTCTTCCCAGATCAACGAAAAAACCCTATACTTTTTTGCTTACCAATTAAATCCTATACTTGGTATGATTAACCAATAAAACTCCAAACTTGTTAATAATTCACCGAAAACCTCCCGCGTCTGCCAACTCAAATAAAAATGATGATGTGGCAATGACTTGGCTTCCAAGTTATGTACACATCATCAAAATTATGACACATCATCATTTCAAACAAAAATAAATTATATAATTTATTTAAATTAATTTATATACATATAAATTCATATATATATTAAATATATATATATTAAATATAAAATTACTTATAACTAATAAAACACACACACATATATATATATTATAAATTACATTATAAATAATATATATATATACATATTATTTTTTAATATATATTGTATATATATTAGTTATAATTACTTTTATTTTAATATGCATATTAGTTATATATATATATATTACATGTATAACTAATATATATACATATACATATTATTTTTAATAGATACATTATATGTGTATGTGTTAGTTATAATTATTTTTATTGTAATATGTATATGTATTAGTTATAATATACATATATTTTATCAAAAAAAATATACATATATATTGTATTGTAGTTATGTGTGTAATATATTGTAGTTATACATATAACATATACATATATAACTAATACACATATTACAATAAAAATAATTATAACTAACATATACACATATAATATATCTATTAAAAATAATATGTATATGTATATGTATTAGTTATACATGTAACATATATATATACAACTAATATGCATATTAAAAGAAAAGTAATTATAAATAATATATACACTATATATTAAAAAATAATATATATACAATATATATTAACAAATAATATGTATATATATATTATTTTTAATGTAATTTATAATATATATATATGTATGTTTTATTAGTTATAAGTAATTTTATATTTAATATATATATATGTGAATTTATATGTATATAAATTAATTTAAATAAATTATGTAATTTATTTTTGTTTGAAATGATGATGTGTCATAATTTTGATGATGTGTACATAACTTGGAAGTCAAGTCATTGCCACATCATCATTTTTGTTTGAGTTGGCAGCCGCGGGGGGTTTTCGGTGAATTATTAACAAGTTTGGGGTTTTATTGGTTAATCATACCAAGTATAGGGTTTAATTGGTAAACAAAAAAGTATAGAGTTTTTTCGTTAACCTGATAAAAGTACAGGGTTTTTATGGCGATATCCCCTATTAAATTTAATCAATACAAGCTCCCATGGAGTGACTTTGTCTTGATATGAAATATTGTGAAATCTCAAGGAGGCAAAATTTTGAATGATTCGAAATTTGTTACTAACAAATTGCATGTAATTATTCCATCATTTAAATTTAAAATTACGAATATATCAATATCGTCATGTCCATATGAAACAACTATAGTTCTGAATAAATATAACACATGTAAAGAACTTCTATAAACTAGGAGTACTTTTGAATAGTCTTAAGGCAACATATATATACACATGTATGTATGTATGTATGTATGTATGTATGTATGTATGTATGTATGTATGTATGTATGTATGTATGTATGTATGTATGTATGTATGTATGTATGTATGTATGTATGTATGTATGTATGTATGTATGTATGTATGTATGTATGTATGTATGTATGTATGTATGTATGTATGTATGTATGTATGTATGTATGTATGTATGTATGTATGTATGTATGTATGTATGTATGTATGTATGTATGTATGTATGTATGTATGTATGTATGTATGTATGTATGTATGTATGTATGTATGTATGTATGTATGTATGTATGTATGTATGTATGTATGTACGTACGTATGTATATATGTGTTACAACATTTTGAGTTGCGCCCGATTCTTACGTGACAAAATTCGGTACGATATCTTAGATTCTTATAGGATGACATACGTTTCGAATTTTTATTCGCAAGGGCGTTACCCAAAAAGAAAAAGAAAAAAAAAAGGGAGAGGGGTCACTCAGTCTCTATAAAAGCAAGACTTATCTTCGTGAGAGAGACGCATATCGATCTAAAGGGAAAACAATACCGATTTGCATGGTTTTGTATATATATTAATAAATTTATAATTATATAATCAATTTTAAAATGAAAATGAGCAAGTATACGAATTTCAATCAATATTTCTTTGATTCACCGTGAACAACAACATACTCGTGGAAGAAAGAAACATTCAAGAGTTATTTAGACGACATTCTTTACCCATGCCTTAGTCAAAGAACTTCGCCCTGTCGGAATAAAGGAAATATATCCATGCTTTGATTCTTAGTTACAAGTTTACGCAATGGAGGAAGTTAGATACATACATACATGCATGTATGTTTGTATGTGCGTAGAGTCACATATTAAAAGCCTCAGTGAGTGTAAGGGAACTTTATCATAATTTCGTAATATTGCTTTCACTGGTCAGTCGCCCCATGATATTAACACCCGCGACGGCGATACAAAATTACGAATATTAATTGAATGAGAAGACTTTTTTTTGGGGGTAACCGGATGATACATGATATTAACATCCATGACGGCGATACAAAATTGTGAATATTAATTGAATGAGAAGACTTTTTTTTTTTTTATAATCGGATGTCTTTGGCCGAGTTCGGGTTTGGAATCAAATCATGTAATTAGAATTATTATTCTCTTTCCAATTTGGGATTCGAATTCAAAACGTGTTAAACACTTTGTATCTAATTTCACCAGTTGAGCTATTAAAGAGAATTCTTATTGTTTTGATTAGACAGTGAAAACAAATTATATACAAAATCTCGAAACAAATTCTTTACAAACATACATTATATCCGTCGAAAACAGTTAGTTTTTTAATAAAATTCTACATAATACATATATGCCAATATGCACATGAAACATTGACTTAGAAACCTCTGCCTGAAACTGGAGGTCATTGACCACGTTATCATTCCGGAACACATAAATAAAACAGACTTAGAAACTTCTGTCTGAAACCGAAGGTCATTGAACGTTATTATTTCGGAGCACGTAATAGACTTACAGGAAGCTTCTGCCTGAGACAGAAGGTCCGTTTCTGGTCTCAACCAACATCCAAAAACCCTATCTCCGATTCTCCGATCCTAAACCCCCTGAACCGTGGCAAAATGCTCCTTCGATGTCGGCCTCTGATAATCAATCTCGCTTCTCCAACCTCGTCGCCGTTTCAATCTCGCCGATTTCATGCAACCCGGCTGTTCAATAACTCGACGTTGACCCGTTATGTCTCCACCTCTTTGGCCGCGAACACCGCGAAACGGTCGATCTCCGACGCGGCCAAGTTCATTCGCTCTGTATTGTTCGTACCACCGGGCGTGGACCCGGAGGAGGTCACGGAGGATATGGTGCTTCCAGGTTCGAATATAGTCATCGGACCCTTCGCGGGTCATTCCCAGATCAGGGAGGTCGAGTTCGTGAAGAGCAGTGGTCGGGCCAAGGACTGTCCGAAAGACGATCGGCCCGAGTTCGCGATTCTTGGTCGGTCTAACGTGGGCAAGTCTTCACTCATCAATTGTTTGGTCCGTAAGAAGGAAGTGGCGCTCACATCGAAGAAACCAGGTCTGTTTCAGTTTCAGATTTGATTGTAATCACAGCTTGAGTTCAAAATTGGGTTGCTGTTACATTGAACTTCGTAATCGTGTTTTCCGCAGGAAAGACTCAGCTTATCAATCACTTCTTGGTGAACAAAAGCTGGTACATTGTGGATTTGCCCGGTTATGGGTACGTATGATTTTGTTTTTTTAATCTTAAATCTGTCAAGAATTGGGAAAAAATTAGGAGGCTTTTCCCGAGTAAAGATGGAAAACTTGCATCATCTCATCTCTAGCATGTTGTTCCTGCACACACTTATAGTTCATGATTCTAGATACTTTACATAAGATGTTTGGATTTGGTGTGTAATCGTGGGGAATTCTTCCGCAGCTTTGCTAAAGCTTCGGACACTGCAAGAATGGATTGGTCTGCATTCACGAAAGGCTACTTTTTGAATAGAGACACTCTGGTTGGTGTTCTTCTTCTGATCGATGCAAGCGTTCCTCCTCAAAAGATAGATCTTGACTGTGCCAATTGGCTAGCCCGCAACAATGTATGTAGCTCCTCCTTGCTGTTCGGTTTGAGAGGCTAAGGCCTTCTCTCTAGTATGACCATGTGTGTTTACTTCTCTATATACACTGCCCGTATTACATGTGTGTTGGTATGTATGCAATTGAGTTTGAATATCCACGGTTATTGTACTCGTTCTCTTGCCCTTCTGAAGTGATTATCTATCCGGGCTGTGTCTGATGATGGATGATTCCTATCTGTTTCAGATACCGATGACCTTTGTATTCACAAAGTGCGACAAAATGAAGAAGGGGAAGAGGCCAGACGAGAACATCAAAACCTTCCAACAAATCATCAGAGAGAACTATCCCCGACATCCACCTTGGATTTTGACAAGCAGTGTATCCGGCTTGGGCAGAGACGAGCTTCTCCTTCACATGTCACAGCTAAGAAACTACTGGGATCAGTAGGGTGAGGATTCTGAAATATCCAAACTTAGAGCAGAGAACACCGGTCGGAAAGTTTTTCACTTTGTGTAGATTGCCAGGTGTTCATACGATAACCATTTCACACTTTTTTTCTTGTTTTCGAGTGTCGGGTTTGATGTTTTTAACGAGATAAGAGCATGTGCAAGTTCAAGTTGTAGAATGGCATTTGTATATTTGTTAATGTTTTGTTGCAAACAGTTTTGAGGAACAACAGGGGTGTATCAAGAATCTCAAACATGAAAGCTTTGCAAAAGAAGGAAAGAAAAGCGTTGGTTCCTCTGCTACCATCTGGAAAGATTTGCAGGACTGAGAAGCGGGAAAGCATCCCAAAACCGAGAAGACGAAGGAGATGATGATGACAGGTCGAATCCCGAGAAACTCTCTTTGCCCGTTTCATCTGGGATCCCGAGCGGCTTAGTGGCAGTGTCCAAGGTCTCGAGCAATGGCCCGGGTCCTACGGGTTCAGCCATAACGCCTGCGGGGTGCGATGGCGGCTGGGATTCGGGCGCGCCGGTTAGTTTCTGAACCAACTCCTTGAAGTCAACGGGTTTGACTCTGTAGATTCTGGGATGCCGTGGCTGTGACGGCGCGGACGGAGGCTTCTTCCAGGGCTTGGCCGGTTGCTTTCTGGTCGAGTGAAGCGAGGATAGGTGTGATGTAGCTTCCATAACGGAACAGCCTTCCGACGACAGGATCTGAAGCGAAGTCTGGTATTAATGCGCCGTGTGTGTATGTATATGTGTGTATATATAGATGGGCATGTGTTGTGTATGTGAAGGGTTTTCAACGTGGGTCAAGCGCCCTGTATTTGACCCTCGTCCCCGGAAATTGAATTTAATTATTCTCGAGAGTGGTTGCATAGCAGACTCGTGAAAGTGGGTCTCAATTCAAAGTTGGTGTGCGAAATCGTTATTCACATTTCATTTTTCGTATGTTAGGCTGAAAATGATATTACATTAATTTATTGTTGCGCGGACTTATCGATATTTATCCGGTTATCTAATGACCCAATCATAGTTGAAGCTCCTGTTCTTTACTTGAATCTTGAACCCGTACTTTATTACATATTTCTCGAAGTAAAAGGATAAAAAAAATGAGTAAAAACAGCAACATATAAATACATGAGCAATGTTCCCATGGTTAATTTGGGGGCTTTGGAAGATTCGTGAATATGAAGCAATGCATTTCATTTGCAAGGTAAAGACTATAGCATTGAAAATTAAATACACAACAGACCAAGATGTGAATAAATAATAACCAAGATAGAAATCTCCATGGAAAATGCTATGGAAGATCAGCACTCGTCAAAGGTTGTGCGAGGACGCTGAACCTTTGGCACAGTCACATGAATTCCATAATCATCATTAAGAAAACGTTCAAAATACCCCCATTTCAGTAATTGTGTGGTCCACTCTACGAAATTATAAAGTAGGGAATGCACACACATATATATATATACAAGTATATAATTCATCAAGGGTATTCCCATCTACATTGGAGGAAACAAATGAATCAAGCAAAAGGCAAAGTCTGTGTAACGGGAGCTTCGGGCTACTTGGCTTCATGCCTTGTGAAACAGCTTCTCCTTGAAGGATATCATGTCGTTGGAACAGTCAGAGATCCTAGTTCTCTCTCTCTCTCTCTCTCTCTCTCTCTCTCTCTCTCTCCCCCCCCCCCCTTTGCCTTATTTCACAGTAATGGATTCTGACTAGGGAACGAGAAGAAACATGCCCACCTCTGGGAGATGGAAGGGGCGAAGGAGAGACTTCACTTGGTGAAGGTTGAGCTAATGGAGGAAGGAGGTTTCGATGAAGCCATTATGGGATGTGAGGGCGTTTTCCACACTGCTTCACCTGTGCTCTCTCACTCTTCTGATCCACAGGCATGTCATTCACATCACTAAACCTACCTACATGCATGTATGTATTTACGTGTGTATCGACTGCTATATATACCCTCTGTTCGCCGATTAGGCGGAGTTATTGAAGCCGGCTATAGAGGGCACGTTGAACGTGTTGCGTTCGTGCAAGAAGAATCCATCACTAAGGCGTGTGGTTCTTACGTCTTCTTCTTCGACAGCGAGGATCAGAGACGATTTTGATCCCAATACTCCTCTCGATGAGTCATCTTGGACTGACGTTGAACTCTGCCAACGTCTTCAGGTATCCTTAAAGTTTTAAAACATGTGTTATATAACCGCATCAATCAATTTCTTGTTTGCTTTGATTAATGCATTGGAAATGATAAGCTAAAATGGTGTATTGCGTTCACGGCGAGCTAAAGATGTGGTATGCGTTATCGAAGACTCTATCCGAGCAAGCTGCGTGGAAATTCAGCCGAGAAAACAGGATCGATATCGTCACTGTGTTGCCTGCCTTTGTCATAGGACCGAGCCTACCTTCACATCTCTCTTGTACGGCCTCTGACGTCCTCGGATTGCTGAAAGGTGACTTCTTCTTCTCCTCCTTCTTTCCACCACGTCCCTTTCCATACATGTTTTCAAGATTCGTAACCAACAAACAGGGGAAACAAACAAGCTCGAATGGCCTGAAAGAATGGGATATGTCCACATCGATGACGTGGCACGAGCCCACATCCTTGTTTACGAACACAAAGCGGCTCGAGGCAGATACTTATGCAGCTCGGCCGTGGTCGGCCTCGACCAGCTGGTTTCCTTGTTTTCGGCTCGTTACCCATCACTCCCCATCGCCACCACGAGGTTAGCTTTTTTGTCTGAAATAACCCTTAATTTTGATATATATATGTATATATTTTTTCTATGCATTAACTAAAACAAAGATTAACATTTTTCAAGGATTGAAGACACGAAGGAGCTGCATTATGATTATAATACGTCGAAGATAACGAGCCTCGGGTTGAAGTTCAAGTCTCTTGAGGAGATGTTTGATGATTGTGTTACATCGCTCTTCGAACAAGGCTACTTATGATCTCCTTTTGGGATGTGTTTTTACTTCATAATGCGACGAAATGCAGAAAAAAGAAAATCAAATAAATATCACGATTATTATTGAAAACTATATCCGACCCCAAAATTTTTCCGTTGGATAATTAATCTCCTTTTCTTTTTCTGACTCGATTTTCGTTTGAACCATTTATGTGAAACTCCCCTGCGCAAACACCGACTATATAAGACCATATTTTAACCATGCCTGCTATATAATATTATTAAGGGCATATAAAAAAACTTATTTTTTTTATCAATTAAACTTTGTACTTGATATAATTAATTAATAAAATTCTGAATTTTTTAAAAATTCACCGAAAATTTCTCGAATCTGTCAACTTAATAAAAATGAAGATATGGCCATGATATGTCTTCGAAATCATGCACACATCATCATAATTATATCACATCATCATAATTATATCACATCATCATTTCAAATAAAATTTAAATTAAATAATTTATCTTAATTAAGATATATGCATATAAATTCATATATATATATATATATCTAAAATAAAATTATTTGTAATTAATAAAATATATATTCACATAACTACAATATATATATATATATATATATATTATAACTAATATATCATTCAAGGAAAAATCCTACTGGGGACTCAAGGCACAACAAAATGTGAGCTGGAATCTGCGTAAACTACTACAGATGCGCAATCAGGCCCGGGAATTCATTGGAGTCAAGCTCGGAAATGGGAGAGATACATCATTCTGGTATGACTCTTGGCTAGATATTGGCCCTCTCATTGTGTTTATTGGTGAAACATGACCAGGTCTACTGCGGTTGCCGAAGAGTGCCACTGTAGCCGATGTTGTACGCAACGGCAATTGGTCTCTTCCGCCGGCGAGAAGCAATAGAATACAAGAGCTACATCTGAAGCTGCTAGAGCTGAATCCACCGACTAATGATGCTGGTCCGGACCTCCCAACCTGGCGACACATGGGAGGCACTCGAAAGACTTTCTTTTCCTCTAGGCAAACATGGGAACAACTGAGATCTCCGGGAACTGCGTTCGAAGGCTGTGGCTTAGCATGGTTCCGACAGGCTACTCCAAGGCATGCGTTCTTAACGTGGCAGATGCTCCAAGAACGCCTCCCGACTACCGACCGGCTCGAGACGTGGGGAATCCAAGCTCTGAATCGGTGCATTCTATGTTGCGCCGATTTGGAATCACATCCCCACATGTTCTTTGGGTGCAGATTTAGTCGCTCGATTTGGTTGCGCTTTGGACGGCTAATGGAAGAACCCCCTCAGACACATATCCGAGACTTTCTGGATTGGACCAATCAATCTACGAACCGTGACGAAGCTACGATTAAGAAGTTACTCACGCAGGTTATCACATACACCATTTGGATGGAAAGAAATTCTCGCATTCATAGAGACCGACATCTTACTATCCACCAAGCAAGACTCAAGGTTGATCGGACCATGAGGAACAAACTAATCTCTCTCCATAATCCGGGCGCGACAGAAAACAAATTATTACAGCAGTGGTATCGCATTACTTCATGTAGGAACATGTAATTTTCCCCATCTGTTTATGGGAGATCTGTTTAGAGCTATCTCTAATTTGTAAATACTATGACATTTGTTTCTTTGGTATTAATTCAATCACATTTCATAAAAAAAAACTAATATATATATATATATTAAAATAAAAATAATTATAATTAATTATATATATATATATACATAATATACATATTAAAATAAAAATAATTATAACTAATATATATACATATAATATATATTTTTATTATATGTACATATAAATTTATATGTATATATAAATTTATTATATGTATATATGTTAGTTAACTAGCATATATACATATATATAATGCATATTCAACTAATATCTATATTAAAATAAAAGTAATTATAACTAATATAAAAAAAATATATACATATATAAAATAATATGTGTATATATATATTACTTATAATATAATCTATAATATATATATATTGTAGATATGTATATATGTGTTTTATTAGTTATAAATAATTTTATATTTAATATATATATATATGTATATATTAATTTAAATAAATTATTTAATTTAAATTTTGTTTGAAATGATAATGTGATATAATTATGATGATGTGTGCATCACTTGGAAACCTATCATTGACATATTATCATTTTTGTTTGAGTTGGCGAACACATAGGTTTTTCGGTGAATTTAAAAAAAAAAATTAGTGTTTTATGGGTTAATAACACCAAATATAGGATTTAATTGGTAAACAAAAAAGTAAACGATTTTTTCGTTGAGTCGAAAAGAGTACGAGATTTTTTTGACAATTTACCTTATTATTAATCATGTACCCAAATATTCAGATACATCTAATATGCATCTACATGATGATCTCCATGTACCAGTTTTTCTCCTTAAATTCTTCGTTCTAATCTTACAAAAACATCAAATTCAAAACCCACCAAAAGGAATGATATTTTTCGAAAAGAGAAACAACAAGAGAAGAATGATGAACAAGAAAGAAGGAGATCATGTCTTCACCCGTACATGGATAATGAATCTCACATAATTAATTTGTTGTGATCATGTCTTCTCCTTTGTATAGACAACTATCTCAAAGAAAATCATAAATCAAGGATTACCCAATTACTCAAAAAAAGATTTTGACATTGAACTTTTAGGAATAATATCCATCATTATGAACCTCAAAACTAGGTTACATATCTAAGGGTATTAAAAAGGGAATCAAACAATAATAACAACAGCATCGCCATTCACCAAGGCTCGTCGGGGTAATCGAACGGCACAGGTTGGAGAGGGGAGGTCTTGCGTAGATCCGAGTGTACGAATCCATAGCTACGCATCACCTGATTATCGGCGAAATTAAGGGCTCTGATCATCCCATTCCAACACGTGTCGCCGTTGTACATCCTGTTGTGGTCCCCACTGCAGGGCTGACACCCCGTGAAGTGCGTGATGAAGGGCCTCCTGACGCTCCCTTTCCCTCCCGCCACTCCCTTCAGGAACCTCTCCTCCCTAAACGCACCGTATCGCTCGCTCACCTTCTCCGCGTGCCTCCTTCGACACGTGGCGTCCTGTCGCTCCATCTCCAGGTACCGCTCCGTCACGTTATCCAAACCCGACACGATCTCCAACCAGTACCCTTCGAAATAATACGCTCCTTCGAGGTATATCTTATCGTAGTACACCTCCCTGTGTTTGTACAGCAAGTAAATCAGAGCCGTCTGATCGTCTGACTCCGGGAACAGCTTATCCTTGAATATTGACCGTTGGATCTCCCCCCACTTCTCGTATTCCGGGCTCGTGGGCCCCATCCCCGTCCACGTGTCGATCAGCTCCATCGACCACTGACAGTTCCTCATGAGGAAGACGCCGGCGTTTAACGCCGTCCAGCTCCGTTGGTTGTAGACGAGGTCCGTCCAACCGTGGACGACGAGGTTGTGGTCACGGTAACGGTCGAAAGGGATGGTGAAGTCCATGTCCGTGAAGAGCGCATCCGAGTCGACCCACCAGATCCACTCGGCCTCCGGGTGAGCCAGCATCGCCGCCTTCACCACCGGAAGCTTCGCCCAGTACGAACCCATCTTCGGGTGAAGCAGTGAATTGCTGTAGAAGATGTCGTAGCCGTGGATCCGACAGTAATCGACCTTGTTCTTGAAGAACCGGAGCAAGAGGTGATCTCCGATCGGATTCTTGCAGGGTGTCGACTGCGACCCCGTCACCATCACGACCCGGTTCGCCGCTCCGGGTTTGAACGACGGATGAAGCTCGAGCCACTGCCTCCGTTTCTCGTCCCAGCCCTTGACGGGTCTCTCGATGGAGTAGCTGAGATCCGGGTCGTCGTAGAAAACCGGGTCGGGCGGGTCATACCGGAGGTCAACGCCGCGAGAGCATCCACTGCATTTTAGCGTGTCGTCGTCGGATTTGACGCCGATGTTGGGGGAAGGAGAGAAGGAGAAAAAGGACCAGACGAGGAGGAGGGCCATGAGAGCTCCGCCCAGGAAGACGAGGCCGTCGGAGAAACAGACGGTGGCTCTGGTTCTGGCTCCGCCGTATTTTCCCATGGGCGCTGACCGGGAATGCGGCGTTTCAGGCGAGGCCATCCAGGTGAAGGAAAAAAGGGAAGATTCGTCGGGTCGGACCACTAATCTGAATATCTAGTGAGAGAGGGGATATACAATTCCCCCTCAAAAAAATGGAAAGGAAAAAAAAAAAAAAAGAAGAAACAGTTGGGGTATGCGATTCGACTGTTTTTCCCATACATGCATTATTACCATATAATGGCAAATTTATCTCTACATTTAGAACACTAGACTACTAAATGCATGGTTAAAAAGGGTATACAAAGATAGTATAACATATTTGATTTTGCTCTTATAGTATTTATTTATTACATTACATGATAAGAATTTATTGCAATAATATATATATATGGGAATGGGATCTTAGTTGGTCGCAATCTCGAACGTGTTTTGTCAAGTTGGTTGGCGCACCGTAGCGAGAGAAAAAAAAATAGAAGAGTAAGCGTCGGTCCACCGACGGTCGTGTTGCTAAGATGCGCCGAAGAGTGAAGTGTTTGAATGAGCTTACGTGTCGAGCTATGGATCATGACACGTAGACGATAGCATGTGAGATTCTACCGACAATTTAGGGGCCGGAGATGAAAATTTCCCCGCAGTTTAGGCTTTCAAAAAGCTTCGGCTTAATATTCATTTAGATTGTCCGCTT
This sequence comes from Tarenaya hassleriana, assembly GCF_000463585.1. Lineage (NCBI taxonomy): Eukaryota > Viridiplantae > Streptophyta > Magnoliopsida > Brassicales > Cleomaceae > Tarenaya > Tarenaya hassleriana. The sequence goes on along the minus strand of NW_010963495.1, from coordinate 2,346,037 downwards.
TAACGACAATCAAATCTTTTTGGGCGCATTAAAAATAAGTCAACAAAATATTATTCACATCTGAAACGAAAACAAAAAATAATAATTAATAAAATTCGTAAATTCACTGCATGCACGTAAAAATAAAAGAAATGCAAATATTTTGATTGGGATCTAAGGTCCAAGAGCCACATTTTCCGGCATCCCCAGATTTATGAGGCACGAGATACGAGGCCAAGTTGTGTTACCTGTCACGAAGTTAAAGCTGACCCCCCCCCCCCCAGATTGGCCCGACCGTTACAATTTCTTCACATTGCTTTTTTAATAAAGTTTTTTTATATTCACTTTTTTTAAAAAAAAATTCATACTTCACCGATACAAAGGAGAGCCGTAGGATCAAGAGTCAACGAAGACTGGATAAATGTTCCTGATCCCTCGAATACACACAATTCACAGTTTGTGACATATAATTTCAACAACCTTCGAGGTCGCGCCATTTGAGGTAGACCAACCCGGCCCTGTAATGAGTATACGCGCCAGCCACCACCAGGACATGGAACAGCTGATGGCTATGGCCGGCTATATCGAATTTCCCCGGCATCCATCTCTCCGGGATCCGAGTGGCGTAGACAAGAGCACCTATCCCGTAAAGCAAGCCCATCAAAACCTCGTACCCTGTCGTGTGAAGCGCCACGGGCTGATCCCAGAAGAGGACGAGCTTGTGCAGGATCGGTGCCACGCCAGATAGTCCCATCCCGAAGAAGAGCGAGGCCCGGATGGTGCGGAACTCGGGGTTCTGGAAAACGGGCAGGAGCGAAAACAGAACGGTGGCAATGCCGAGGATGGTGATGAACCCTAAGTAGAGATTGCAAAAGAAAGGGTCGCACATGAAGGAGTAGTACACTGGGGGGTAGAAGGAAGTGGAGATTAAGGCTGCTATTCCGGCATAGTCTAGTCTCAGCATGATGTAAGAGATTCTTTCCGAGTGACACGAGAAGAGATGGCATGTGCTGCTGGCTAATAAACAGAACATCGCACCGCCTAAGAATGCAAAGAATGGCCATCGGGTTATCGGCCGCGCCAGTAGAGGTGCTATTATGTTCACGAGGTCCTCCTTCACCGAGTGCTGCATTCATCATGATGATCAGACAATGTTATATACATACAACAAAGATGGTATCGAGTAGCGAGACTACGACCATAAGTATGTGAAAAGGGTGGCAATTTTTTTTTACCAAGACACACATGTCAGTGTAGTTGCCATGAGAGAATCTCTCGGGCAAACAGTTATAAAGAAGCTCCATGACATGCCGACCAGAGGGCAGAGAAGTCTTGAGATCATGTCTAAGCCGATGCAAATCGGGCATGTGGGGTAAAGACGGAAGACATGTCACCAGATCAGAATGCAGTTTGTGAAGATCGGCCTTTCGCAAAACGTCCGGAATGCGATGCTGTAGAGAGTGAAGATCCATGCCCGGCACCATCTTGGCCGTGTATATGGTGAGTGCAAGAAACAGGAAGAACCCGATTAAGTGCCTGCAACGAAAAAACACCTACGAACAGTGACTAATGCATTTACCAAATCCCCCATATGACAAGCGAAGCGGCTCAAAGTCGATGAATTCAAGATGTTTAATGGTAGAGAAGTAGAAAATCTTACGTCCAAACATTGAGAGTCTCGTTGTGGATGGTAAAGACACTGATGAGAATCTGCTTCAGCGGCCATTCGGATCTATAGTGACCGACAATGAACTCATTGTCTCTCAAATAACCGGGCAACGAGTGGTATTCTACGAGCTGATACTTCACCTTCTTCCACAGTCTCTTCCCTTTCCCTTCCTTTGGTTGAGACTCCTTTTGCTTCTCCATAGTTTCGGATGAAGCTTGTGTCTCTTCCCTAATCTCTGTCTCACCCTTCATTCTCTCTACATGTACTATCACAGAGGACAGCGTATAATCAATCAAAACGGTTCTCGACCAAACCAATTCACGAGTTATGAGTCAAAGACAAAATTTTCCGGCAGAGAGGAAATCCCAGATCATCTGTCGCAAGGGAAACGCGGAAATCGATCTACACGAACCAATGGACTAACGAAGAAATGCAACGGGGATATCAGGTAAATTTGCAAATTTCAGCTTAATCTTAAGAACAAGCAATGATATGAAAAGAAAAAAAAATAGTCCATGAATTCCAATAAAAAAATCATTTCTCACAACAAATATCCGAAAAGAACCATGAAGGGGTTAAGCAAATTTAGCTCAGACCCAACAAAAAGAAAGGAAGAAGAAAACAACCAGAATTTTGAAGAAAACCTAGTTGAGAATACAAAACCCAGATGGGTGTTCTTCAGACGAATCCCCAGAAAATCAAGAACCAAGGATATCATTTGACAAATTGTATTCGATTTCAAAAAGGAAAAAAGGAAAATTGGCTAGAAAGGGCGAGAAATCTTACCTATTCAATGCCGAGGAGAAAATTCCTAAAAAATAGTATAACCGATTGAAGAAGATCTTTAATCACCGCGCGTGAGAAAGAGGGAGAGAGAGATAGAGAAGAGAAATGGCGGAGATTCCAAAGATATCTTTAGAGATCGTCGTCGAAGGTGGTGACCGAATTTGCCACGAAATCGATCAATACACAACGAACGATGAGGAGAAGCAGGCAGGCCCTGAATGCCACGAGGGATCGTCGTCCTGAGATATTTTTATATTTTTTTAAGGTGGGACCCCTTATTTTTGTTTTATTTCGTTTGGAGGCGGTTTTAATTTTTGGATCTCGTTCGTCTCTGATAGGATTTTTTAACCCTCAAATTATTCCAAGAGTAAATTAATATTTTTTTTACTTGTCAAATTTGATGAGTTTATGCCAGAAACGCCGCTAGGAGCTCTTATCTTTTATACAAAACAAAACCCATGTAGGGATGGGTATTTATACCCGTTATCTGTGGATTCGCGGATACCCGATCTCGTGGATATCTGAAAAACGGATACTGAATGAAGACGAAGACCGGTACATAAAAATGACAACGAAGACGGATGTAGGTTTCATTGTTTCGAAGATGGGTACCTATTAGATATCCATAAATATATAAAAATATCAAATATTTCTATATTTTTTTAATTATTTATTTAAATATTAGGTTTTAACTCTTAAAAATTAACATATATATTTTAAAAAAAAATTAAAAATCTATATATATTCAAAGATATATATATATTTTATATTTTAAATCTATTTTTGAATTAAATAATATAATTTTACTAAATATTTGGTTTATATTTATTTAAAATATATATTGTACGGGTACGGGTTAATCACGGATACCCGATTGACGGGTATCCGGTGTTAATGAGATAGAGAATGAGATATTGTTTTCATGAAACCTACGAAAATGAAGACGAAGACGGTATCTCCAAAATTGTTGATATCCGACTCAGTCCTAAACTCATGTATAGTAACTTTGCTATATAGAGATATATACACTTTTTCATGTTGAAAATATGAATTTTGAATCACACAGTAAAAAGTATAAAATCGGGTACCTTAAATGCAACCTGAATCCCATATTTTATACTTTTTAACTTTGTTACAAAAAAAAACATGTTTAATATAAAATAATGAAAATTCAGACATGTAAACAATGATTAAATTTATGGGATTTTGGGCAGATTAGTGTTTTCTAATTAATAAACACAAATAATCGCATATCTATTTTTTCCACAAAATTTGATGTATATAAAATACAAAAAAAAAACTAAAGATATGGAAACTTTCAATTTCATGGATTACGTTAAAAGTGAGGTTCATTACAAATACATTTTCTCTGTTACCCGCACGCATCGTCGAATAAAAACCATAAATATCTGGAATGGTGTAATACTCTTTGGTGCTTTCGTAAGACAAAAGGAATATTATTATATTGATTCGGATAATTTGGATATATTCTTTTTTTAGATGCTACCATCCTTTTCTCCCGTTTCTTTGGTGTTTGAATTTTTCGAAATTCGTACTTTCTATCTGTTATTCGAATTTGTTTATTTGATATGAAAATTTTGACATACAATTTAAATTTTAAAAATATATTTTATATTTTATATTTATTTAAAAAATTCCATACAATTTAAACATGTGCGACATAAAACTTGCGATAGTTTTTTTAAAATGAACAAATCGACGAAAATGCTAATTTACTACAGATTTTGGTTAGATTATTTTCGAATATAATTTTAGAATTTTAGAAAAAAAAATATAATTGGAAGTTGGAATGAAAATGAAAATGTCCACGATAAAAAGAGGGTGGACTTAAGGAGAAAAATAAAACCCATTGGGCTTTCAACTCGATTAGAAATGGGCCTAGTATACTTCAGCAGGTTGATCAAAAGCCCAAACCTGACCATGGTGTTGAACATAGACAAATGAAGTTGCTGCCTGCTGGCTGCCATTGAGTTTCAAGTAGTTGTGAACTAGTGAACATGCAGATTGCATTGAGATAATGAAAAAGAACCCATCTTTCTAATTCTGCAACTGTTCCAATTTCAATTTCAATTTCATATTCTCTGCAATTTGCTCACATGAAGTTATGAACAAAGTGCAGGTCTTGATGCACATCCAAAACTATGCTCAATCCAACTCAAGTTCGTTCGACCCAAGCAATACAGTTTCTAATCAAATCTCAACCCTTACATTGACAATGGCGTAGTTCTATGACTCAATTCGCTAATCCTCCAAAAAAAAAAAAAGAATCTTTCATTCTGATCGATTACTATGTTCATCCAATCCACCTATGAATTCGTATCCACATAAAAAAGATCACCGGATCTCTAAGATTCTCCGAGTTGTGGGCTAATTAACCCGAAAACTAACAAATTATTCGACAATGAAGTTGAAAACCAGGAAAAATCAGCGTCCATGAACATGATCCGTTTTCATTCCAATACCACAGTGGCACCTACCGCCTTGAGCTTCTCTGCGATCTGATCGGCCTCTTCCTTAGTCACGCCTTTCTTCACAACCACCGGAGCCTTCTCCACAAGGTCCTTCGCCTCCTTCAATCCCAGATCCGTGAACGATCTTATCTCCTTTATGATCTTGATCTTCGCCGAAGCGTCGAACTTATCCAGCTTCACGTCGAACGCCGTCTTCTCCGCCGCCTTGGCGTCGGTGGAACTGCCGGCTGCCGCAGCTCCGGCAATATTTGATTTTGCTCTTATAGGCCGAGTTTGAGCCGGAAGAGGACGGAGTAATCATAGAGCTCAAGCTTGTTCAGATCGAGTAGCTCGTCGGCGATCCGCTCCAACTTCTGCGTACGCGTCTCGGCGGAGTTCACCGTCGCCGTCGCGGTGCAGAGATGGCGATTACCGGCGCATGCCGGCCTCGGACGACAGAGGGAAACTAGGGATCTGGACAGAGAACCGGTGATCGGAGAGCGCATTTTTGGGAGGGTTTTGATTTAGGGTTTTTGTCGTTCCTCAAAATACTTTCATTTGCCCTCACTTTTCTGTCGTCAAATAAAATGGGCCGAGCTCAGGAATTTAGGCCCATCAATAAAGCAACGTCGGCCCACACTGAATTTGTGGATAAGTATGGTCTTGAACGTAGAATATTTGTTTTGTGGTTTTGGGATTTTTGGGTTTTAGTTATTGCTTCTTATTATTTTTGGTAAGGTTTATTTATCTTTCTTACAAAGCGGATAGTTTTCAAAATTTAATATAAATTTTTTTATTAAAAAAAAACAATTTTTTCCGGAATTTTCGGAAAGCATGAAATGATCGAGTGGTTACCATTCCTCGCCTTTTTATATTTTGAATCCTACGATCCCCTTTTCGTCTTCTCTCCTCTCTGAAAGAGTGAGATATACAAATTAAACTATATAGTATATGATTTCTTAAACTAATTCCACAGAGCTTTTTGAAAGCTTGTGTTTAATACTCTGCATTTAATCAATATGTACAACTTTTTGCCGATAAATATAGCTCTACCTTAATACGTTTGTTACAAACAAAGTGATAGAATTATGGAGAAAACAAAAAACATGTTCAAAATGTATATATACGGAGACTTTGACAAAAAAAAAATGTATACAGAGACGTGTATTTGTCACGTCGCTGTACACAGGGGGCCCAAACAGATTGATTCACCTTAAAGAGACAATGGGCCAACTTGGTTTTATAATTTCACTTTTGCATGACTTTAAAAACACAAAAACAGGCCCTTCGGGCCAGGTCAAGTGGCAGAAGGCAGGGGGACAACTCCTTGAGGTGGGGGGATCGAATCCTCCTGCCGCTCCTTCTTCCATCTGACCTGCTCGTCTGCCAGCCTGTCATAACGGGCTGATTTACATCCCACGCGTGTGTCGCAGGCTCGTGCGTCGTGGGCTTGGGGTTTGACCCGCAGGCGCCTAAGCCCAATTACGGCCCGAGCGTTAGGCGCGCCTGGTGGCCAGGTTCGGCGGACTGAGGTCCATGGGGACTGTTAGGCGCGGGTGGTGGCCAGTTCGTCTACGTTTGTAAGGGTAGGTAGTCACAGGGGTTCCCCAATGTTATCAACAAAAAAAAAAACACAAAAACAGACCAAAAGAAGTTATAAAATTAAAAAAAAAAACAAATTAAATAGAAAAAATATTATTAGCTTAAAAAGCGAGGCCAAAGATCGTACCAAAGTTAACATGGAGGGAGGCCGAAACCCATCACAAGGTGTAGGCCGACTCGAAACCAACCACATCTCAAAAGCAGTTCTACTGCTTTATATATATATATATATGTAATTATTTATTGAACCCAAAAATATTATATTAATTACGCAGGGATCCATGTTTATTTCCTTTTTATGGGCTGTTTATATAAAAAATATATACATATATGATGATGGCGGGGGCCATGTACATTCTTAGATATGTGCATGTGTTATGCGTAGATAGATATATACAGACACAAAGAGAAAGAAATCGATAAAAGCTTGGTCCCTTTCCCTCTTTTTGTAAAGCAAAAGTTGAAAGATGCATTATTAAAAGAATTGTCCTATTTTTTTTTTCTAAATATGACAATTCAAATTATTTGCTCCTTGTAATTTCGCCATACGCACACAAGGTGGTGGCCACGGTCATTTGCATGCGTTGCGTATATATTATTTGGTCACTATTAGAGTAAATATATATCTAAAAATCATCTCCACATTAATTAATTGGTGACTATATCTCATTTATTAAGCCGAATAGTTTGTTTTCTATTAATATCGTTCCATGACACCTTTTGCTTATTAATTTATACATAGTATGATATATATATATATATATATGGCAAATGTAAATCTATATCCACGTATATAGCCATGGAGCTCAATATGGTTCGAGGTCCAATCAGTGGTTAATGCCCTTTGACGACCATTGTCTAGCACTTTGGTAATAAAATATAGTGCGAGTTATCTTATATGTATAGAGATGCGTGTATAACATTTTCTTATTACATTAGAATTAGAAATAACACTTTTAAATCAAAATTTAAGTGTATTTATATTTTGCTATCAAATTTTTTTTTTGGTAATCGGATATCTTAGGCCAAGATCTAGACTAATATCGGAATTGGAAGTAAGTCAGGTATTTTGGAATATACGCACTCTCCCCAAATTTGAAATTCGAACTTGTAACGAAAAAACAAATAAGCCAGACCATTAATCACCGGGCTTTGTTGTGTGTGTAGTGTATGAGAGAGTGTATATGAAACGTGCATGCCACTGGAGGAGATACCTTTATAAGATTCCCCAAAGATATTCCCCGGCCAAGTAGCCGTCCTATGATTCCACATTAGGACCAGGATGAAGATAATGACCCTTTCTTTGATAATATATATATATATACATATATATATATGTATTATATTCTATGCTCTTAATAAATAGGTTATTTTAAACAAAATTCAGATTCAAAAATTCACTGGTTCATAACTAAACCAGTGTCAACTTTGAAACCCTCCATCTTGTAGAAATTGGGCTTGACAGCTTAATTTGGCGACGTGTCATCGACAATGTATTGCATATATATGACCATATATCATATGCACTATCCTAAGATACCCAAACCACAAGTTTTCACCGTCCATGATCTTGAATCCTGAAATATTCAATTTTCGTCATATATATTGATTGGCTTATACATGTGTGTGGTGTGTGTTTTTCTGTCACACTTTATTGCATTGATTGAGGTTGTTTCATTCTTTTAACACAAAAGGCCATATCAATCGGGCTGTACGACGTCATTGGTTCAATGTAACAGTGCCGGATAGATTTGCGTTCATAGATAATTCAAATCGTATTCCGATAACTCGTGAAGTCGTTTAAACCCAAATTAGCATGCATCTATTCCTGATATATATATATATATATACTAAATTTTGTTATACAATTAATACTTTGTTTTTTTATAAAGGAAAGAAAAACAAAGTATTATTCTACGAATACTGAATATCGTAATTTATATAATAGATGGTATGACAATTATTCTACGAATACTGAGATAACTAATAAGTTATAACATAAAAATTTTATATCGTGTGAAAATATTAGTAATCATTGAATGAAAATCCCAGTCTTTTAGGGTAACCAAACTAATCACAAATTCAGAAGGAGAATTGAATTTTAGAAAGAAGATCAAACAAAAACCTAGGAATTTTGACTCTAGCAATCGCTTTCTCATGATCGTAATTAGACCCGAAATCCAAATCCAATATGAACGCGATCTCACCATCTCAATTCTCAACCATAATTTAATATCAATATACCCATAATATTGTCACACGTATTATGAAAACAATCCCAAGAATCGCACGTGCATGCGGGAAAACCCTAGCCACCGCTCCTCCGCCGCCGGAGATCACGTGGGCCGCCACGCGCTGGCCCAAACCACTGGCTGATCCTTCCAGGCAAGGAATATTCCGGCGTCAGAGCACTGTGCCATCGACCAAACGCCTTCTCTGTACCTCCTCAGCAAAGCCCTGACATCGTCCACCACTTCATCGCTATATCCCACCGGAGCAAATCCTCCGTTCCTCAGCCTCCGAGACCACATCGACGCCGTCTCCCTCCGCTCGATCGAATCCGACGGCTGGCATGCCACCAGGTCCACGATCGCCCTCCCCGCAGCTCTCTCCAGCATCAGCCTCTCGTTGCTCGTTCTTGGAAAGCTATCTTCAAGAGACTCGAAGTAAACCCTAAACCAACGTAGACATTCCTGGAAACTTCTCATGAAAGAAACGCCGTCGTTTCCAGTGTCGGAGAGGTCGGCTTCTTCTTCCAAGACCGTGATGATTCGCGGTTGCAGCCTCCGGAAGCTCGAGATGACGGCGTCTCTAGGGTTTCCGACGGCGGTGATTCCGTGCATGGCTCCAACGCAGTTTATGGCCAAAACCTCGTCGTTTTGGACGTCGAGCTCCGAGAGATCGAGGTCGGATAAGTCCCCGACATGGTGGATGATGTGGAACTTGAAAGGTACGCCCATGAGCCTCGCGAATTTCTCCATTCGGTTGCCGATCTCCCTCATCATCCGATGCGACGCTGTTTGATCGTTAACAAGCTTATTAGAGGTGACTACAGTCGTGAGCCTCAGGTGAGGCGTGTCGTCGGAGCGAGTGGCCAGGGCTTCGAGGAGGGTCGGCCACTGGGTGCAGTACGTGGAGCTTACGTCGACGATATGGATCTTCGGTTCGCTGTCTACGGCCTCCAAGATCGCTCCGTTGGCCGCCACGTGGCCGAACGTAACCCATGGGCTGACTTCTTGGAACTTGAGGACGGTCCTGCGCGTTGACTCGAACGAGCAAGTCCTCTCAGACGCTGCGGCTGCAGCCATGGTTCGGTAGGAACGTTCTCCGGAGCCGGTCATGCGGTTGAACAAAGCTTGGAGGAAGTAAGACGCGAGCTTCTGCTCGGTGTCGCCGTAAGGGGAACCAAGCTCGTTGAGCATCCAGAGAACCTGAGGCAACCGAACGGTGTCGCCTTCGGACAAGGCACGAGCGGCGTCGAGCAAGACAGAGTCGGCCCACTTGCCATTGGAGGAGAAGTCGAAGGAGGTTAGGGTTGGAGGGATGGAGAAAGCGGAAGGGTCGTGGACGTGGTGGTGGGGGGAGGAGGAGGAGGAGTAGGGCGAGGGGAGGGAGGGTGCTGACGTGGCAGATGGGTAGTGAGGTGGAGGGTAGGGAGAGGAGTAGAAGTGTTGGAGGTGTTGGCGGGAGGAAGAAGAGGAGAGGTCTTCTTCATCCATGAAAAAGTTGAAGCATTCTTCGTCGTGATGTTGGAGGAAATGATGCGGAGAGCCACTAGTTGTGGTGGAGGTTCTGCTCAGCGACGAGTGATTTGTAATGATGCTATCGGATTCTTGTTGTTGGAGATTGACTAGTCTAAAGAGTGTATCCATTTAAAAAAAAAACGAATAAGAAAATGAATACACACACTACACTACGCTGCCTTACATATCAAGATTTATTGCAAAGCTAGGGTTTGCATGTCGCTCTAGTATTTTTTTTTTTTTTTGGGGAGGGTGGGGTTTTGGTGGGTTGGGGGAGGGATTAAAGCTTTTGGAGTGGGTGAATGTTCTTGAGTGGGAAGAGGTGTGTAGTGGATGGATTCAAGTTTTTAACATTGAAAAGAATGTATAGGTAAATGTTACAACAAAAAAAAAAGCATCAAGAGAGAATCTTTTTGCCTTGGATTTTTCCCTCTTTCTCTTTTTTGACTCAGATTACATGCTATAATCGAGTTTTGCGTAATTATATATATATATATATATATAGGATATTTTTTTTATTGAAAACTTAATTGGGCAGGGATAATTGTCCAAGAAAAGGGTTTAGGATATATAAAATATGTGTTTACTTTGTGGAAAAATAAAATAAAAGAGATAGAGGGAAGGGGTGAGATGATGACGACGATGGATTAGTTAGCCCAACTTTGGTGTTACATGAATAGAATTTATGTCTCCTAAAAGACGAGAAAACAGAAAAAAAATGAAAATAATACAAATGTCAATAAGAAGGTCAATTATAAATTTCACCTAATGCCTCAGTGGGTTTGCTTTCCCTCGTTTTTTTCCACATCCACCCGATTCGCCATCTTATAATGTGTATACATACATATTCATATATAGTTGCAATTTTTTTCATGGATATATGTATTATTCAAATGTAAGTATGTGTATGTAACAAAAAAATATATTCTAAGTGGCACATATATGCGATTAAACGAGTTTTACATATAAAATGTATACGAGTATATATTATATTATCCCGTACATATATATATAAATGATATCGAGAGAGAGAATGTTATAGGTGTGAGTGAGTGGAAGCAGGCGTGGAGTAAAGCTGCCGGCGTGCATCAGCTTCATCAAAGGCACATTTCTTTGCCTCCTTTGTTCTCTGCAGTCTCTGCCCTTCTTTTTTTCCTTTTCTATGATTCTGCTTATTATTATTTTTTAATCATCTTATATCATTACTATATTCATGATTTTTATTCAACTTTTTTCCACGTTAACCCGTAAAAAAAAACCAATGTGTCATATTCTATAGTCCTCAACTTGAACATATATAAGCTGTAATTATTATGGATTTTTTTTCCAAAATCTAGGGCATGCATGCTCGCTTGTTTCTTAGTTTTGAAACCCCCCACTTTGATTATAATATTTAGTTGTCTGAGCCTCTTTATCTTGATTTCTTCCCATAGCTATAGGGACTAACATTCTCTGCCATTGTTTTTTGTGTGGTGCATGTTTTAATGTGTATACCAATATATATATATATATACCTAACCGAGGCAGTATGTACAGGCTCATGATGATGATCGTTTTCCCAATAAACCCCTAAAAAGATCTGTCTGAATTTTGTCTCAAATCTAAAGCTCATGTTATCTTCCCTAAACCCTAATCATATACCGTTTACACTTATTGAAGTTATTTTTTTTTGGAACACACTTGATTTTGGGCAAGAAATGCACTTACGAATTGACCAAGTTGTTTTCTTCGTCTAAAAAAGGTGTATTATCAAATTTTCCGACATCTCTAATCAAACAATTTAAAATAAAAATCCAAAGGTTTCCTATACATGCAAAAACTGCAAGAACTAGGGAGATTCCCGTAGGTTATGGTTAGGGTTTGTGTTCTAATGTCTCGCGTGAAATGTTTCTACTTTGTTAAACGTGTAATTACGCTGTTTGTGTCCCTCGATCTCGGTGTTACGTCTCGTGTTTCCATGGGTTTTCTTCCTCAATCATTAGATGAAACTCCACGCTTTGCCTCTTTGTCCCTTTATCCAATGTTTCATCTGTTTTCTCCATAGCTGTCGTTGCACACTGTCTTCATGTTTCTAGCACTGTAATTTTTAAAATGTAACATAAATTATTAGCATATATATCGTATATTACAACGGTTCACATAATAAATTAATTGAAAAAACGATATACAATGTTCAATTTAGCAATTAATTTGCTCTTAATTTGGCACAAGACAGACTCTTATTTGACAAAAAAATTCTGACAGCTGAGCAAATTAAGTCGCCATGCAACCTTTTTTTTATTATTAAAGTTAATGAAATTAATTTCGTTAATTAAGGGATGATTAGCTTTAACTTGGACATATATAATTATTGGATTTTCCCATCAATCACAGAAAAGTTTAAGCAAGGCCTTTATGTAAAGCAATTAAGTACCATCTGTTTATCTATAATTGAACATTGCTTTGAAATGCTTTCTCTTTCATGACTCCAAGTTTTAATACAAAAAACAATAGCGACTCGAAATAAAACAGCGGCCATAATATGTAAAAAAAAAACATAAAACAAAACCTTACATTTTGACAACGACATTTGCCACTATTTATATCGATCATCAAAATGCATAAAAAAGTGATACAAACCCCATTTGTTTTTTTTATAAAATAAAATAGTGTAAATTAATATTATGTAAACAATGAACGCCAATGCACCATAATCAAGTTTAGAGGAGGAAAAATTGTGCAAAGAGAGCAAATTTTGGTAAACTAGACATAAACCCAGTAAAATTCTGGGAATTTTTAATTCCCTACAATGAAATAAATAATATTATGCATGACTTTTAATCTTTTTTTTTACCTATTATCGTGGATTTTTTTGAATTTCCGAGTATTTTTTTATTCAAAATTTCATGCTTCTTGATGATATTTTAGTTTCTAGTTTTTACTATAAAATAAAACAACAGTAAAAATCAAAGTTTGTAACTAATGTTTTATATTAATTAGTTTTGACTTTATAAAACATCTACAAAAAAAAAAGAGTAGAGAACAGAACTTTTATATATATGATAATATCACTAAGGGAGCCCATTTTTATAAGGTCCATTTTAGTGATAAATTTAGTTTGGGCCCAATAAGCCCACAAATAGGGAGCCCAATAAGTGTATTGATCAAGCTCGGTGCTATAGGGTAAAGGTCGATAGTTTAACCGACGTCGTTTCGCTCCTCACCCGCTCTCATATATAAATAACCTCTTAGCCGAAACCCTAATTCTGAGAGCAGAGGAAGAAAATGAAGTACAATCCGAGAGTGAGCTCGTCCCGGCGGAAGAACCGGAAGGCGCACTTCACGGCGCCATCGAGCGTCAGGCGTGTGCTGATGAGCGCGCCTCTCTCCGGCGATCTCCGACAGAAGTACAACGTGCGGTCGATGCCGGTCCGAAAGGACGACGAGGTCCAGGTGGTTCGCGGCTCGTACAAGGGGCGCGAGGGCAAGATCGTGCAGGTGTACCGGCGGAAGTGGGTGATCCACATCGAGAGGATCACACGGGAGAAGGTTAATGGCACCACGGTCAATGTCGGGGTCAACCCGTCGAAGGTTGTCATCACGAAGCTGAAGCTCGACAAGGACCGGAAGTCGCTGCTCGAGCGGAAGGCGAAAGGACGCGTCGCTGCAGATAAGGACAAGGGGACCAAGTTCACTGCCGAGGATATCATGCAGAATGTGGATTGAGCTAAGCTTTCATAAATAAAATAAAAAATCTTACAATTGGGTTCTGGAATTCGCGTTCTATGGATGCATTTTTGAATTTCGTTCTGGGAATCGACTTTCTTGAGATAGTATGAGTGTTTTTGTTCGTATCTTACAGGAATACTTTTCGTAGTATAATTCATAATATATTTGCATGGTTTTTTGATTCGTAAAACTAGGATTAGAGTTGGTAGATTTGGGAAGGTGTTGAACTGTCTGAAACTGAAACACCGTCCAACAAACTTTCAACCTTGTCTCCTTTCTCTATGCATAATGGTAATCTGTGATGGGTGGAGGCTCTTCTTGTGATGCTTGAGGCGAATGGCAACTAAAATCTGTTACCATTTGGTTCTAATTATAAAAAATGTTTAAAGGCTCAATGAGGAGAGACTATAATTGCAAATCTGAAATTCTCTTTCCGGGGATATTTATGCTTGCCCGCCCTCCCTGGTCATGAATTCGAATCATCGTTATAATAACGGATACATTCTCGGGTTCCTCCCTGTATGACGTTCGTTATCAATTGTTGTCGCTGTAATACGTGCTAATTAAGGGGTGGGCATGGGCACCTGAGAACCGTAGGTTTTCGGATATCCGGTCCGGTCTCGCGGGTACCCAGGATACGGATATTTGCTAACCACCAAAACCAAAGACAGGTGCAATGAGGTCAAGAGTTCAGACCGCAAGTTCGGGTCCAGGTTATTTTTAACGATCTCGGTACTCACGTCCAGAAATTGTCTGAATTTGGACTTTCAGTTTAGATCAACAACCAGAAATTTAACCAGCTCACGGTCAATGTTGTAGCGCGCTGATTGTTAACGTCTATTGGGCTTGCTTGACCGGTAAGTAAACAGAAGAAAACCTTTCGATTTTCAAGATTCCATCTGTGAAACTTTTAACAAGATTCTGTAATAAACTTTCAGGGAGTGCTCCTCTAACGGCAGTTCAACTGCTGTGGGTGAACATGATCATGGACACACTTGGAGCTCTTGCTCTTGCCACTGAGCCACCGAATGAAGATCTGTTGTAACGCTTCCCTGTTGGAAGGAGAGCCAATTCCATCACCAACGTGATGTGGAGGAACATCTTGGGACAGGCTCTGTTTCAGTTCATCGTCATCTGGATTCTCCAGGCCAAAGGAAAATCCATGTTTGGTCCGGACGGTGTAGATTTCATTCTGATATTGAACACCCTTATCTTCAACTGTTTCGTCTTCTTATGTCAGGTAACATAATATCATCAAGATCAAACCAGAACGTATGATCCTTTATGCTGGTGTCGAAACCAGAGAGGGTGGAAATGACTTTAGGATTTTGTTCCTCTCAGGTTTTCAATGAGATAAGCTCGCGGGAGATGGGAGAGATCGACGTTTTCAAGGGAATATTGGACAACTCCGTGTTTGTGGCTGTTCTCGGCTGCACTGTCTTCTTCCAGATCATAATCATCGAGTTCTTGGGAACATTTGCCAGCACCACTCCCCTCACTATATGCCAGTGGCTCTTCTGTACATTCATCGGCTTCTTGGGCATGCCTACCGCCGCTGGTCTCAAAAGGATACCCGTTTGATTCATTCGGGGGATGATGAAAGTGTCTGAAGATGGGTCTGGATAAAAGAATCCAATCCACCATTCATGAGATTTATACTCTGGGTTTTAACACGGATCATATAGGTGTTGTTATCATATGATGATATTTTTTTTTGGTAGTGAAATGAGATTCATTTTCTGGTTTCGTTACGTTGTTTGATGTTGGGACAGAGTCTGAGGGGAGAACAGCAGAAGACTTAAAGATGAGTCTTGTCTTGGCAAAGATTGGACCAACTGAGAGAATTGCAGAGAAATAAAAGACATAAAAAAGATCATTGAGAACCACAGAGAAGAAGAAAAAAACACCAAACAAGAAAGAACAGCGAAGGCTTATTAGGAAGAAGACAATGATTTGTACGACCGCCAGACTGTGTTTTGTTATTCCTAAAGAGTAAAGACCCTCCATAATGCCACGTGGCTTTGGTGGAGCCTCTTCTGACATCAATCTAATCTCCGTCAAACCAAGTCAAGAGATATATCTACAACTCCTTTGACCGTATCTTCTTCCGTTAAATTTTAGTACAAGTTGCGATTCAAGCTTTATACTTTACTTCAGTGTAAGGACCGAGGAGAAATATTTACTAAATAGAACTTTTGGATATGGGTGTAAAATGGGCAGGCCTGTCCAGCCAAGTCCGGTTTGTTTCAATCCGGGAATATTTTAGTCCAACCCAATCCAATCAATTTTTTTAACAAGACAAAAATAGATCAACCCAATTCTAATCGCCTTAATCCGTGAGCCAAACGAGTCGATTTTTCGAACCAATCCGCGAGCCGGCCACGTTTTACACCCTACTTTTGGGTCCAACAAATAATCAATGAAAAGAGTGACCCCTTTATGGGAGGAAATCACATTGGCCTAACCACACAGTACATTATGAAAGAATGTCTGTACTTCTTGATTTGTAGAATGTCTCAAGGGAAAAAATAAATTATAATCTAATGTTAATGTAATAACAACAAAAACAAGAATAATGGTTAAGGGCCTTGGTTTTGTACACATTGGTCATTTGCCCATTTTTACCCCCATTCACAACTCATCATTGGTGGGAATAATAGATAAATATCTCATGTAACTTTTGGCAAGTAAAGAACTTGAAGTAGTACTATGAGGGATGTCAAACGAGCCGGCTCGGACCAGCCCGTTTCGAGCCAGTTCATTTTCAGCCCAGTTCGTTAAGTCTATTTTTATTTGGGTCAGAAAATTCTTGACTCAACCCAAGTCGCTTAGCTCGCGAGTCAGCTTCCGAGCCGGCTCATATTTTTCTAAATACCTAAAAAAATCATATCAAATTATATAAAATCATATCCAAATGATATATCAATATAAAAAGAACATACCAATACATCCAAATCATACTTATATTCACAATCACAATCCATATAAAAAAAATCATTTCAAATAGATAAAATCATAATCCATCTATGTACAAAAAACCATTTTCAGATCCTAATCCATCCATATACAATTAGATCTTAATCCATGTACAAAAAACCACCTTCAGATCCGAATCTATCCATAAAAAATTATCTCCAAAGCAAAATATCATACCAACAATATCAACACTTGGATTGAAACAAGAGGGATCTTGCAACATTTAGGATATGTTGGTGTTTTCGCTCAACAACTGAGTTTTGTTGAGGAGTATAAGGGCAAGAGAGGTAGTGAACGATGCCAAGTTGAGAAACAAGAGAGGGAAAAGCTAGCTCACGAGCATTGTCTGATCTAAAAGATTTCACAGACTTGCCGTGTACTATCCATAGATTGATTCACTTTGCAGAATCTTTTGAAATGGCCTAAAGTTGAATCAAACCAAAGAAAGAGAAGAAAGAACATTATTTTTTTTTTTAAAAAAAAAAAGAGAGGATCCTTTCATTCTTCATTGGCTATATGAACCTTTAGAGACACAGGACAAAGCATATCCACCAATCAGAAGTTTCAGAAGTTCCAAGGGATGGGAAAGTGATGGACTTTCATACAAAATCCTGTGTTTCCCACCACATTTAAATAAAAATCAAACATATTGAAAATAGAAAAAAGTTGGATAAAGAAAAATTAATAAAAGAGGGAAAAGAAGAAGAAGAAGAAGAAGGGGTTGATATTTGTAGGCAAATAGGAGCACAAAGAGAACAACAAATGACCACAACCATTGCCTAATAAGACTCTTCTCCCTCATATATTTACTTTTAGCTTCCTTTCTGCGAACCCCCCAATATTTCTTCAGCTATCCCAGAAAAGACCCTATAGTTTTGATGGTTGCGGTTTAGCCCCCATGATCGTCAATGCCATGACACTGCTGTGCTGAGTAAAGACGCTCACACCACCAACCAATTGACTTGAAAAAAAAAATGAAATGAAATATAATAACCATATGGTATTCGACTTCGCTATAACCAATTGACTTTGGGATAAAACCAAAACAGAATCAATCAATCCAAGATCAACAAGAACATCCTAAGACCGACGCACTTTCTTGGCCGGAGAGAAATCATCGGAACCATCGAACGAGAGGCGGCGTTTAGAGACGGATCCTGATTCCAAACAAGAGTCCTCACCGATCGGATTCACCAACTGTTTTTCCCGGGAAATGGCTGATTCCGGTGTCCTCTGTCTGCTCTCTTCCATCTCCTGCATTATCCGATAACACGAATACACATTCTCCTGCACCCAGATCTCAAAATGTGAGTCCAAGATCACCACTTTAGTAAAAAAAGAACAAGATTTGATCGAAACGTGCGTCCAAGATGTACACTTCGAACTCACATTCTCACTGGATATCCACCACGGTAGCGAGCTAAGCTTCGTCCCAAAATCTTCTCTCGTTGATTTAGAAAATGATGAAGCTAAGACTGCAGCAGCAGAGACAACCCACGGTCGATGATCCTTCAGCCTGATCTCTACTACAATGAAACCAAACATCGTTAAGAACTCGTGCTTTAAGACTGTATCTTTGGAAATCATCCGACATGGGTATTGAGAGAAATTACCCTTTGTCATCTCGAGAAGAGATTCGGAGATTCTTGACGACAACCCATTTGCGAAAGGTTCATTTTTTATGAACTTGAAAACGAAGTAATGCAAGTAAGTGAAAGGAGTGACCAAGTTCATCCTCCAATCCAACGTTGTGAGTACTAAGAATTCCATTCTCTGAATCACTTTGGCTTCAAATACGTAATCTTCCGATGGGAATTCTGATAAACCCGGAACCCTGCATTCCTCCATTTTCGACGCTAATGATAAACAAGCAACAGATAACAACCGAATCGCCCAAGTTTTTCCCTCCTGCAAAACAAATTCCAATCGTCCAGAAAAAAACATTATACCCAGAAAACAGAAATTCCAGATTGAGAATCAGTCGATTGAGTTGCTCACATCAATGGATCTTCTCGAAAGGAACAGATCGAAATAGGAAATTCCCACATACACTGTTTGATGTTCGAACCCAAATTTTGCTCCCGTCTGAATCGGAAACGAAGAAATTTTCCACATTAGACCGGAAAAAAGGAGAGAGATAAAAGGGTTTTTGAGGAGTGAGAGTACGAACATGGATTATCCAATCGATGGCGTCCAATCTGGCCCATCTGAACCAAACAGAGCCAGGGACCGTACAGCCAGCAAAAGACGACGCCGGTTCATCGGGTACGGATCCGACTCGATGGGTCTCTCTCCGAACCAGCTCCGACAAATACTCTTCCTCGTCATCTCCCACAGAGACAAAACACGGGTCGTGCGCCGATCTCCAAGCTTGGACGTTGGTCTCGTGATCTTCGTCATCGTGGAGTTCTTCCTCGTTCAGGCAAGACTCTGTTTCATGACAGAGGAGGAGACTGGAGAGAGCGAAACTGCCACTACCTGCACCGCCGCTGTCACCCATCTGACAACCACCACGACGAAAACGAAGACGACAGTGATCTCCGATGTTCCGTACACATCTAGAAAATCGGAGGATAAAAAGGGGAAATTGGGGACATGGGTATTGACTGTATTCGCAGTGAATTAGCAGCAAAATCTTCGTTTTCTCAATTTCCTTAGATGATTAGACCGATGAAATCTAGCGAAACCGAGTACAAGAATCAAACGGAGCAAAATCCGGAGGGGAGAGAGAGAGAGAGAGAGAGAGAGAGACTGTGTGCGTCTCCCTGTTCTGGTGCCGCCAAACATAAGTGGGGAGAGAGGGGGCGTTATTTAGCGGTTACATTTAAAAAACCAATTAGAATTTTAAGTGCGCTATCTAAACAAAAATAAATTCTTTGCAATATATACATATATATATATATATATATATAAATGTATGCAATAAATAAAACATGGCATACATATGGCAAATATGTCATCTTAGACGAATTTTGAATTTCTTCGAATAAATACACGATACATTTTTCTATAGGGGTTTAATTTTATTAATAGTTTAAATATTCCAGAAATAACAAAGTGAAATCTAATTAGATACTATTGCTATGGTCTAAGGAGGAATATAATGACAAACTGGAATACAACATCACATAATCAATGATCAAATTTAAACCATATATTCTCTCTTAATTTCTAATTATCTAGGTTAATCGTATTTAGCAAAAAAAATATGCAATTAGATATAATTAAACTATATTTAAAGATAAAACAGAGAATAAAAAGTTTGGAGGACGAAAATGGAATATAAAAGACACGTGTCACTATGAAATCGCCCAATCCGATTTTTATCTATTATAAATATAATTCTCTACAATTACTGTAAGTTATGGTTGTTCGTAAAAGCATGGGACACGTATGTTCAATCTTTCAAAATGAAACTACTGAATATTTTTTTTATCTTCTCATCACATTTATTTTTTACAAAGTTAGCTAATTTAGTATACCAAATTCGTAGATTTCTTTTCTAATATTAATTTAATTATATTATATAGCAAAACAAGGGAAGTTAAGAAACCCGGTCCCTAGAGTAATAAAAAAAATATAATAATGAAAAAAAAACCTTGATGGTGGAATGATGGCGCACGTGACCAGAGCTGCAAGGGAGGAGCGTCATCACGTGTGAAAGGCTGGACCGCCCCAGAATGAACAAGACGACGCTCCATCTCTGCTTTGTAATAATAATCCAAAATAACCATATGATATGATGTGATGTTTAACATTTAATATAAAAACTTTTTTTTCATTATTATTTTACAATAAGGTTTTTGGAGTTTTTATAGTATAAAGTCCTTCCAAATAAATATCGCAATGTTACGTCTAACTCCCCTTGGCCTTGGGGCTCTAAGTGGAACCTTTTACTGAGTTTGATTTTACGATTCCGAGGTGGTCAAACTTTGACCGTATCTTTCTATGTGACGTGTGTGTACATGTCCGATTTATTTGGTTACAGGTTGGATAAATAATTTCTTTCTTTTTTTAAAAAATAATATATTTTTTTGAAGTATAACATGTTTCATGAAAGAGTTAGGTGGGACGCATTATAAGAGTGGATTAAAAAAATATCACAACTGTCTGTGTATTTTTATTAAAATTTTAAAAAATATCGATTTTTTATAAAAAAAAAATAATTGCGTAAAAATTTTAATGGAGAAATACGCATACTTTTTTTTTGGCAAAAAGAAATACAGGTACTTCATAAAATATAAGTTTATCTATATTATTTTCGGACTAAAAAAAGAAAAATAATTATAAATTTACGGAGATGTAATAAACGACATATTTTATTTATGTTTTTCTATTTTATAGTTTTTTTTTAATTGTGATTAGGCCAGTAGTTGAAAAAAAGTATTATACAAACGAGAAAGTGAAGATTATTTTATGGAGTTAGATTTTGTAAGAGTGCCTCTAGAGAGGGTGTATGGTTTGAATAACAAGAAGAGGAAGTTGAAGACAACAAGCAATTATCATTTCATTGCAAGCAAACAAACCACAAGAGGTTCCCTCTCCAAACTTATTATTTATTACCCTTGTCCCATTCCTCCTTCCACCATCATCATCATCATCATCATCATCATCATCATCATCATCATTATTATTATTATTATTATTATTATTATTATTATTATTATTCTTATTATTATTGTTGTTGTTGACACAATTTTTTAAAAAAATTATTGGGTCAAATATTATAGAGGCTCATTGGGCTTATGGTGATTGAGGCCCAATGATGACACCAATATACAAGAAGTGGACAACTTAACTAACTAGCTTTCGGAAATAAAGAGTTGACCGCATGCCTACGTATATTACGTCATAAATCATTAATTTTCTTCTTCTTTTTCTTTTAGATTTTTCTGAATACCGCAATGGACAATGTATAAAATACTACAAAAAAAAAAGATAAGTAATTGTTAATTTGTCAGATTCAATATTTGTTACAAGGAGAGATAGAGAGAGAGCAATGGCCTTATATATATTGAAGAGCCTGGCGTGCGACCAACTTATACACACCCCCTTGATCTATACTTATATATATATATATATATATATATATATGTGTGTGTGTGTGTGTATATGTAATGTGAATACATGAGACATGACTAGGATCTGACTATCCAGGGAATATTTTGGGTATCTTAACAAATAAAATACGAGATTTGATTTTCCTTAACACCGTCGACTTGGATTTTAATTTTATGTACATATACAGTAGGGGTATCATGTCAGCATACTTGTAGGACATAAGATTCGGATCATATTTAAACATACAAAGATGTATATTCTGAATAAAAATAACGTATTTCAGTATCGTTAATAAATAATTTTATTAGATATCTATACATGTACACTAAGTTGGCGAATATGTTTGTAAAAGAGACAGAAAAAGAACAAGCAGCTAAGGGGAAAAACGGCAGAGTGTGTGTCGGCGCACAACTAACACTAATTACAAAAATCGGAAAATAACGGATTAGGATAAAACGTTGAGAAATAAAATTGGATGAAGTTTACCAAAAAAATAAAAATAAAATTGGATGAAAATAAATAAAATAAATAGAAGGGAGTGATGGGGGAGGGGGCGTCCGACGTGGATATGAATCAGCAGGACTTATCCGCGTACGGAATTGATAAGTGCCGCGTCATTAACAGATCATTCGTTTCAAGCAAGTTTCATATAAAGCTAAATGCATATATGTATATATATATCCGCTAGTTCTTCTCTCCCCCCGCTCCGTTGCACTCTCTTTTTGTTTTTCCCGTTTTCCTGCGAAACAAACAGCGATTTTTCTCGGATGAAACTCTCAAGGATCATAAAGATCGAGGAGGAGAATTAGATGAGATAGGTTTCTGACCATTTGCGCGAGAAGTTTTAGTCGTCGATCGATTGTCGTGGAAGGAGAGAAAGCGTTATCTGCTTTTTGCTTCTGATCTCATCTGAAAGTGGAGTTTGAATTTGGCTGATTTCTTCGGATCTGCGTTCCAATTCATAACCTCGTGTAAGATTTCTGTGTTTTTTTTCGTGTTTCCGGTTCGCTTCTCGCATATTACGCGGCTCTGCATTTTCGGATTTGGTGGAGCAAATGAAGAACGATCATTGAAAATTTCGGAAGTTTGATTCTCTAGGGTTATCAATTATGAATTTCATGTTTCTGATGCAACGACTTAGATCGGTTTTAGACGGGCGGATTGATATGAGTGGATCGAATTTGAATTTCTTCCACGTCTGCAGATCTCACAATGCACACTTAACATGATGAAAAACTATCCACCCTGACGGTGAACTCTGAAGTTTGAGCCGATTTAGATTTCCTCCTGATTTCTTCCCAGTGGATTGAAAATTTCATTCAAGTTTTATCTGTAAACCAAATTGATTCTGATTCTCGGCTGACTTGTTGCAGAAGAAAGTTAAGCCTCATAGTCAGAGATGAAGAACATTGATGATCGATCTCCGGAGCGTTCCAGATCAGAGGTTTCAGTAAGACCGCCACCTCCGCCGCCTCCACAGCCTCTTGCATCATCAAATATCTGTAAAAGGAATATGACGGATCAATGGATACAAAGAAGTCAAAGCCTTTTACCTACTGCTACAAAAGATTCCTGGGACCGAATGTTTGATGAAGGCTATGGATGCAATGTAATGATCCATACAGATGGCAATGGATTACTTTATGCGCACGCCAATGTCCTCGTGAGTTTTCGTCATCTAGAACTCGATTATTTATCTCCAAAAACATTTGTTGCATCAGATTGATATCTTATTCCATCTGTTTATTAATAGGAAGCATCTTCGGATGTGATCAAAGGAATGATAAAGCAAGCAAAGAGAAAAGGTCATTGGAGATCGATATCAATCCGTGGCGTTCCACGAGAGGCTGTTCAAATTTTCATCCGGT
Source organism: Tarenaya hassleriana (assembly GCF_000463585.1). Classification (NCBI taxonomy): domain Eukaryota; kingdom Viridiplantae; phylum Streptophyta; class Magnoliopsida; order Brassicales; family Cleomaceae; genus Tarenaya; species Tarenaya hassleriana. The sequence continues at coordinate 2,322,174 of NW_010963495.1, read as the reverse complement.
TCTTGTACTCTTCCCGGTAAATGTTCTTCTCCATCGTGTTGTCAAAAAAGAGGGAAATTTGGAAATCTTCTTGTGTTTATACTAATGTGTGCCGGTTCTGCAGCTACGAGAAAGAAGATATGGAGGATTTTGCTATGCATTTGCTGGTGCTGTCGCATGTTTACGTGGTTCCACATCTGAAAAAGCTATGTGAGTGGCACTATGAGAAAGGCTTACTAGCCAAAGACAACGTAATCGACGTCTTTCAGCTCGCGCTGCTATGTGATACTCCACGCCTCGGCTTTCTCTGTCACCGGATAATTTTAAAGAACCTCGAAGAAGTTTCCACCTCTGAAGGATGGCAAGCAATGAAGGAAAGCCACCCGAGACTCGAGAAGGAGCTCTCAAGATCAGTGGCTTACGAACAAAACGTAAGAATCCTCTTAACACCCAAAAAGATCTGCATTTTAAGAATAAATCTTGAACTCTGATGCAAATATCCTCCAATTTTACTGCAGAGACAGAAGCAGAGAATCAGGAAACAGAAAGAACGGAAGATATACACGCAGCTATACGAAACAATGGAAGCATTTGTTCATATATGCAGAGAGGGATGCAGGACAATAGGTCCAAAGAACAAAGACATAAACGAGGGGAAAGAGCAATGCTGCGGGTATTCAGCGGCGTGCAAAGGGCTGGAAATGCTACTAAGACATTTTGCAGGATGCAAGCTAAGAGTGGTTCCTGGAGGGTGCAGTCACTGCAAGAGAATGTGGCAGCTTCTTGAATTGCATTCTCGTCTTTGTGTGGATTCAGAACAATGCAAGGTCCCTCTCTGCGGGTAAACATCTATGATCGATGACTACTATCGTGCGGGTTTAGTCTGTTGATATATATATATATATGTATAAGTTCGGGATCTGACTCGGAAGTTTTTGGTTTTTTATTGGGGTAGGAATTTCAAGGAGAGGATGAAGAAACAAAGCAAGAAAGATGAAAGGAGGTGGAAACTGTTGGTGAAGAATGTGTTGAGCGCAAAGAGAATCGGAGGATCGCCTTTCTTTTTACAGACAACCGAAGTGGTTTTTATGATTTGAAGTTAAGAGAGATGATGTAGATTATAGAATCAGGTTACAGGTTTATCATAAGTTATGTAAGATATGGATATAAATATGGTTCGAAGATTTTTTGTGTGTGTGTTGTATCAGATACTTTGTACAATAGTTGCAAATTCTTTGTAAAGAGAACTCGGTTTAATTATTGCAAATTCTTTGTAAAGAGAACGCGATTTCTTAATTAAACCATTTAGCCGTGGGATATAATTAAATCACACCGAGTTCATGAAAATGTAGACCCGCAGCGTTTGCAGATGAATTTTGTATTATATTACTAATAATAATTTTTTTCTAGTGATAAATAGGAAAAAAACAAAGTTTAGAATTATAAAAAAAATGAGGAAAAGACCATTGTTGAGGGAAAATCACTCAAATGACCCACTTGGGTCGTACCTATTCCATTGTACACCACCGAAAAAAAACAATTTTTTTTTTCAATTTTAACCCACTTTTCGATTGAAAAAGTCCGAAATACCCTTTTCTTTTTATTTTTTCCGATATACAACTAAAATAAGGCAGATGATTTTTTTGTCATCTTTTTTAGAATCAATTATAACTTTTTTGCCACCATTTTTAGAATTAATTACGAAGTCGTAATAACGAATGTTGTTTTCGAACGGATAAATATCGTGTTTTCATTAAGGATAATTTCGTCTTTTCAAAAAATATTAATGTGTTATGTTTTTTTGTGGTGTACGCGTGAAATAGTTGCGACCCAAATCAGCCATTTGAGTAAAAAATCCCATCGTTGACGTATGACTGCCTTTGGAGCGGAAATTCAGAATATTGAAGTTAACGGTTTCGCTGGGTTGGCACTCAAAATAATGACGTGCAAAAATAAAGCACGGAAGCCACTCATTATCAGAACCTGGTTTCGATCCAGGGACCTGTGGGTTATGGGCCCACCACGCTTCCGCTGCGCCACTCTGATTGTGTTGTTAACAATTGCGTTGCATTGTTTTTTAGCATATCGATCTAATAAACCGCATTTTTTTTCTTTTCTGCCTTCGAGGATATGATTTTGGGAATAAAACCACCAACCAGTCTCATCCATTCGTAAAGATCCCAAACTAAACTGCTAATCAACTTCTAACTGTCCAAATAACAATAACTCGTTTTTAAATGAAACTTTGGTACACTGCGAGCCGTTAGAAATTGCCAGAATCCGCTCTATCTATTGGAATGTCCCAACACATAATATAACATAAATATGCATAGACAAATGCTTTGAGAACTACTATCCTCCTGTCCTAACGAATTACAAAAACCAATCTGCTCCTCTCTTGTTCTAAAAAAAACCCTTGACGGGGTTGGGTTGTGTCACTTCTTCACTGTTTGTCGCCACAAGTAACAATTGGTGAAGAAGAGGCCACCACTACTTCCTTGCCCTCCCCCACATTTTGTCCTTCCTTTTTCTACAGCAATGTAAACAAGGCATTCATTCCGATTACAATAACTATAATCTCGAATAATAACCTTGTGAAATAGTTCATACCTTCTTAATTAGGACATGAGCGGTCATCAGTTCATAGAATTTCTCCATCAGCATCTGCTCTTCCACCTGCAAACCCAGTTGTCAGTCGAATCATAACAATCGTTGTTTCTTTCTCTCCTGTTCCTTAAAAGAGTCCCCTTTTATCATTTTCCAATTAGTATGAGTTGAATTTTTTTTAAGGAGAAAATAAATCTAGTATGATTTATGTTCCCTGGAAGCATAATAAGTCACCCTTCCACTACCTAGGGATTTTTAAACAAAAATTGTGTTTTATATGAGAATGATGTTAGTAAATGAACACTTCAAGTATCAAGGAGCAACCATAAGTTTTCGGAGTTCCTCTGTCATGGCCCTATGAGATTCTGTGAGCAAATCATTTTGTTTCTCCAAATGCCTGTGACAAAAAAAAAACAAACATGTTACCAATGACACTGTAGAATTGTCTACCTTAGAATGCAACGAGATGGATATGGAGAAACACACTTCAGTGTATCGTTCGCATCATGCTGTGGGTCCATGCTGACAAGAGGATAAACTTCTTGCTGATGGATGCCTCTGAACTGATCTCTTGTTGCTGGCTCTTTGCTGCTTCTGGAAATTATTGGTACCCGGTTACAAGATGCACGATCGAATCAGTTTCGGAAAAATCATTCAACTACTGTCGACCTCTAGAAGATCATAACCTTTCACACTACCCACATTTCATTTATTAAAAAAAACAAGAAGAGCGCCATTTTTGCTAGACTCAGCGTCAACAAGATCATAAACAGACGGAATCAAAAACTAAAACGAACTGTAAAACATGGAGTCTTTATCGTTCATCAGGAACAAAATTATAAGGAATCTTAGTATCTGTCAAGGAAATAATCAAAACAAGACAACTTCAACTATAAATTCAAGCAAGACCCTTTACTATCAAATACAGATTGAAATTATGAAAGGATCTCGAAGGAGGCAAAAAATGGAGAAGACAACAGGTTGCTCAAGTCAATATGCAGCTGGCTGGGACAGATCTGCAGTTCTTGGAGGGCCAGATACCTATCTTGCTAACCAGTTCATAAATTAAGGCTAAACACACGGGATTCTCTTTAAATCCTTTGTACTACTTCATCCGCACCTGTCTCTAAACCCTATGTCTAATTTGGCCGTTTTGTCCCATTTGATCTCAGAGTAAGCTTTATAGTGTCTATAACCATAAGGATAATTTCTTGTACAAAGTTTCATGAATTCAGTTCATATTTTTTTACCCAAAAAAACAACACAAATAGTTGAACAACAAGGACGAATAGGCATAATTATTTTTTTTGTTTTGGTTGCGGAACCAAAACGTTTAAAGAGCAGTTCTCACCTGGAAAATCCATCGAGCACTTAGCAAACCCTAATAACCTCATCGGTTACAAATTACAATCCAATCCATCACTACGTAACCAACCACACTTGCGATTCAGGAACAGCCCACCAAATACTCATTATAATTAGCGATTATAAGGACGTGATAATCTAAATGTCCTACAGGCATCCGAGTTTCATCTTCGATATAGAAAAACACGAGTTGAAAACCCTAAACCTTCGTACACAATGGCGGAAACACGAAGGAATGCAGAAACTAAAACCAAAATTAAAGGGGCAGCAGAAAATTACCAGGAAAATTGAGGAATGC
>NW_010963495.1:2276626-2317758 GCF_000463585.1 Tarenaya hassleriana | reverse complement strand
TTTGCTTCGTTCATGAACGGCTCGACGAAGAACAATCGAGAAATCTGATCGATCTCTTGATTTTTCGATCTCAATTTTAATCGGAAACTCGCACCTTTTATACTTCTCTCGCCCTCCCCGCACCTCTTGTTGCTGCCGCCAATAGACAGATTTATTTATGATTAACCGACACGGATAGAAGGGTAATAAAAGAACTAAAGAAGAGAGGAATTCGAGCCGTTTTAAATTTTGGATTCTGACGTTTGTTAAGGCATTCATGACCGTCCATTAGGGGTGGGGTGGGTATGAGAGATTTGAATTTGGATTCGGGAGGTTCGGATATCTAGTTATAAGATTTGTATATGGTATTTGGTATTTACGAGTATCCAGAGTATGGTATCCGGAATAATGATCGGGTATTCGCGGGTATCCGGATCTGGATTTATTTAAGAAAAACAATAATATTTATATATAAATTTTTCAAAAAATGAAGATATATTTATAAAAATTGATGAATTATGATAAAATATATGAGACAAAGGAGATAATAAGAGGTAAATAATAATAAATTTTATTTTTTTTTGAATTAATATTAAAATATATGAAATTATTTAATCTAAAATAATTATATTTTATAAAAATATTATATAAATATAATTTATAATTATTTATAATCATAATTGTCAGGTACCCGCGGATATCCGGTTTTAAAAATTCTATTATCCAGATTTGGATTCAGATTCACGGATATTGAAAAATCGAAATTTGGATTCAAATTTGAAAATTACGAATACCCTAAAATCGGGTATCCGTGAGACGAGTATCCGACGGATACCCGATTTTCGGATATTTGTGCCCAGCCCTACCGTCCATGGCCAAACCCCCGTCCCAAAATTGTAAGATTGTTTCCATAATTCCATGTCCAATTCCAACTAAATCTCCTCACCTTTACAAACTAAAAAGCATACTTTTAACTCAAGAATTTAAAGTTAACCCTTTTTTTGGGTCATCCCTCTGACGATGATTACATGTGGGGAATATAATATTCTGCCCTAATTCGAATCCTTAAAACATTAGCATTGAGATATCAGACTAAATTTTGAAAAGAAAAAATATATAGATACATATTACTTCAAAGATTTTTCAATGAAATATTTTGTTTTATTATTTTTTCCCTGATTGAAATCGATACAATTTTGAAAAGAATAAAAAAAATGTGTTTAATAGAAGATTATAGTGGGAGAGCATTAACTTTTCAAACATTAAAGGAGAAAAATAATTCAACCATATATATATATGTAATATAAAAGCAGGCAAAAACATCCAACACTTGATGATGACATGTGAAGTAAGAAACAACATTTTTTGAGGTTGAGAAAACATGAATAATAAAGAAATCCAGTTGAGTTTTCAACAAATGGAGGAAAGGGAAAAGACAGTGTCAGTGGCTGCTGCTTTCTGCGTTTCTGATGATCGGTTTGAAATACGGATGCGCCTACACACACACAACATCAACTCTTTTTCTTCAGACGCAACATCATAGAACCATGAGTTAGTTTGTATCATGCATGAAAAAGGCACATCTATTTTACCATGGCTTCTTTGGCGGTCGGCCTTTCTTGGTGATCGTATCTCAGCAACTTGTCAACAAAATCAACCGCCTTTTTTGAGAAACAAAAAAAAAAACACACAATCATTAATCAGATGTTCATAATGTGTTGGTGCTTCACATAAGAATAAGCAGTCAGTGGGAGTTGTGTACCTCAGGAACTGCCAAGTGCTGGTTCTCAGAGTTTATGAACTTTGACCATGGTTTCCGGCTATGTCTGGAGATCAATCAGGACCCAATTGTTTCTTAATGCTTTAACATTGTTGAAAATAGAAAAGAAACGGAAATTTTCAACAAAAAAAAAATCTGTCAATATATATATATATATATACGTATATAATCTGACAATACCTCCCAACAAGTGCTGCAAGATTCGGGTCCATCTCTATCCGGTATTTGTTTAGGTAGGCATTAAGTTCATCTGTACCAAGCACCTGCCATTGTGCACACGTACACAAATAATAATCTTCACTTAACACCCATGAATGAGCCTGACATGTCTTCCATATTTGTTTTGTGTTCTAAAGATCATATTCTTCTCCAGTAAAATCAAGGATGAGAGTTCATATATGGAAGATTCAACAGGGGCAGCCTGAAAGACGAACACTTTCTGCAGGACATTACCTTTGCAATTTTGACCAACTGATCATAGTTGTCATGGCCATAGAAGAATGGTTCCTTGCGGAATATCTGCAACCAAATCTCAGTATCAGCATCCATATACTTGGCCGTATTTCCATAAATCAAGATAAACTAATCTGGTCTGCTCACCATTCCAGCAAACATGCATCCAAGACTCCACAAGTCTAGAGAATAGTCATAATCCTGCAAATCAACCAGCAGCTCTGGACCTTTAAAGTACCTGCTCATTAGCACAAGTGAATTACACAAATTGAAAACTGTGCCTCAACTTATAAAATCTAAATATGGAATGCATCCCTTCTACAATACAGGAAATTCATTTCTCGAATAGGTTTCTATCAACAGGAATGTGTACTAAGGAACAAATCCCATGGTGCAGTGGTTTACACCCAATCAAAGGAAATTACCTAGAAGCTACACGGACGTTGTACTCTTTTCCAGGATGATAGAATTCTGCCAATCCCCAGTCAATTAGACGTAGCTTTCGTTGTTCATGATCAATCATCACATTATGTGGTTTCACATCTCTGTGCATGATTCCCCTCGAGTGGCAATAGTCCAATGCCTACATAAGTGAGAGACAAAAAATATATGTTACTAATAGTTCAGGAGCCGAAATAAGGTATGCCACAGCTTCTGATTTTATCAGTTCATCTCAAGTTTTATGTATAACAAATGAACAACCAATGTACCTTCAGAAGTTCGTAGATATAATATCGAATATCGTAGTCTGAGAGTGTTGGATAGAGCACTTTAAAATCCTTGTTATTCACATACTCAAATATCAAGCTGGGAGTCTTTGACTGCTGATCTCTAACAATATCTAGCAATTTCACAATATTTGGACCGCCACAAAGGTTCTGCAGAATCTTAATTTCCCTCTTAATCTGCGTCGAGGGGAAGCAAAAAGCGTTAGGAACATCGCCACTAGGACAAACCAAGGCAAAGTTTGAAAAATGCATTGGTAAAAATGAGCACACATCTCGACATAACTCACCTTCTTCTTCTTCACCGGTTTCAGAATCTTGATAATGCATTTTTCATTATCAGTGGTGTGTATACCCTCAAACACCTCACTGTATTTGCCCCTTCCGACCTTCCTCGCCACCTCGTAATCATCCTGTTCACTGTGTCATCGAAGGAGCAACCTCATAACATGCAACACAAACTCACAATCGTACCACTTAAACAAAAAAAGTATATTTGTCCGAAATCAGATGAGATTCAACTATCTAGAAGACTACAACACATAGATTAATCCTCCCAATCTCAAGGATGAACGAAGAGCACATCCAAGCCAATAAAACCACGAAATGTGACAGAAATAAATCAAAGTGTGTATGTTTCAACTGATTCTACACAGCAATTGCCTAAATAGGTACTGGAAATAAGACCCTAAACCTACATTCCTCTACCATTACACAAACAGTCCACACCCTATGAACATCCAAGAAAAACGAGGAAACAGGTAAATAGAACAATCATAGAGATGGGCAAGGAATCTCAAAGTACCCCCATTGAACGGTGAGGGACTCGTAGTCCCAGTACTCCTTGGGCCTGACGATGTTGACATCGGCGTAAACCCTAGCCTTCGACGGAGCGCCGGGACAGCGGATCGACTTTCCGATCTTCTGAGCCATCGTTTCCGGCGTGTCACCACCCTTAACGCGCTGTTGCCGGAGCTGGTGGCGGTAAAGCGATGCGAAGCCGCGGACGACCCCGACGGAAGGCAACGCCGGCGAGAAACGGAGGCTTCCCTTCCCCAAAGAAGGAGAAGAACGACCGGAGAAGATGGAGAACAGATTATTACTGGAGGCGGCGGAGGAGGAGACGTTGCGAAGAGAGGAGGTTATGAATCGCGAGGGCCTTGAGGCCATTAAGAGAGTCTTTACCTCGGGAAATCGAGACTAAGGCAAGAATCGCTTTTTCTTCAATCTTTTTGCTTTCCGTCGAAACGATCATGGTTGATTCCAAACGGCGTCGTTTAGGGCTCCCCAAAGGGGTAATAGTAAACCTATTTAAATTGTAGGGTCAGACTAATAATAAACCAAAAGTACAGGGTGCAAAAACTAAAAAACGTGTGACCGTAGCCAGAGAGGAGCTTTCTACGTTTCGATCTCCGCGTGCTCATTTTCGATGAAATATTGATCGGACGCCATGGATGGATAATCAGAGAAGCCTCTGCTTGGACGCCACGAACCTTTTATCTTCATCAACCTCGTGGTTATGCATGTGTGTATATAGACTCGTTTTATCAGATTGAGATATATATCTGTTATGTGGTTTTCGTTTCTGGGTAAGGGAAGATAGTAAACTAACAACTTAACCGTAGTCTATCTTCGTATTAAGAAAAGGATCTGACTTTCGATCATTTGGCGTCGTAAATCATCTGCCATTCAAACCGTTATGTCTGCTTCACTGTCCTCTTCAACAGGTAAGGTTGTTCTCATGCTTGGTTCTGCTCCCACGGCTTTTCTTCTTGTATGGTTATAACCGTTATTACATTTTCATGAGCTTCCTCATGGCTCTTGAGTTTAGGTGTTATGTGATCAGCCCATTACATGATTCTATGGATGAACAGCTATGATAACCAGTAGTGATGGTTAGTGATAAATGTAAGTGTAATTGATGGATAAGAAAGAAAAGTTCGAAGACTTACACCAAAAGCGGAGCTTTCACCTTATCCTCATAGCTAGTCCCCACCTTCCTTGATTCTGACGCCAGCAACCCCTCACTTTGCTGGAAAAAAAAAATAATTTTTTTATTTTCTCGTAATTGATGCATAAACATGACTGAAACATTTAGATACCAACCATGTAGACAGTTTTTTTTTTGTTAACCGGATGTTACATGCTGATATACAAACTAATTATGGGTTCGAAAACAAGTTGTGAGTCAAATATACTCCCCATTCCAACTTGAATCTCGAATTCGAGACATACGTTTCATCTGTTCAAGATGGGTCCATGTACATTTCGTTGAATAAGCCAAATACAGGTTAATTTCAAAAAAGAAGATCACCATTAATAGTTCATAACGAATAGCATTGCTATAATCTTCCTCATAGTTCAAAATACCAATGATAAGAAAACATAAAGGTCCAAAACCGGAAGTGTTCCCTTTTTATTGATTAAATTTGAGTGGACATTGCTTGCATTCTCTCCGGTTTTGCATGTCAATGGTGGAAAAAACCAATTAAAAGAATCAAATCGCTGTAACAAAATGGAGTTTCTTATAAATAAATAAAAATTGGTATATCAGGTAAGTTTTGTATAAAATTTTTGTTCCACTTAATCCATTTTCGAATGGTTGGATTTCAAGGAGACTAATGATTATGCCCCTTTTTTTTAATATAAAAGATGAATCCATTAGGATATTTTGGATTGGTCAGCGTCAGACCAACCAACACACGAAAAGAACATCTTGCCAATGCTAAATTTCGGGGCATATGTTAAGGTTCAAAATGTCTCATGGGAGATATGAAAACAAATTAGAGTCCCCCTTCATATGATGTAACTGTTGAACTCCTCACCGATTCTTGTTCTTTGAATCGCGACAACAATTAAATGGTTGTCATATCGTACGTGGATGGCTCCCCCCAATGTGTCAGGAGCCTTTGTACCTTCTAATTTCATTTTCAATTCAAAAAGCAGAGGAGACAAATATTAATAGAATACCGTTCGTTAAATAATTTATTTTCATGCGTGAAATTCGATTATATTTGTTATTTCAAATATTGTATTCGAACATTATATATATATATAATATAATTGTTAAAATACAGTTTTAGAATTATTCGATTGAAATTTTAATCATATTTACCGTACAAGAACGACTATTGATTCATGGTCTTCGAATAAAAACCGGTACGCCCATGTGAGCTGTAAAGTGTACGGAAAGAAAGTGACAGTATTAGTTGATAATTTTTCAGATAATGATGACACGTAGGAAGTGACAATGACATTATTAGCTGATAATTTCCGAAATAATTATTATTAGAGACATTAGGTTAAGATATGCTGTAGATTTGTCATGTTTCATATACTTTTAAAAAATGTAAAAGGGCTTTTTGAATTTTCCCATCCTTAATCCTAGTTTATTAAACGTTTAATGTGGTTACATAAACAGTAAATTATATTATCAGATGGTTTAGTTTAAATAAATTTGTTATGATTTAATTTGGATATTATCAATTTCATTTGGTTTAGACTTTTTTGTTCACTTTCTTTTTCTTTATTTCATATTATCTTTATAAAAATACAAATTTTATTCTAGAGTTTAATTATTAAAAAAAACGTTCTAGATTGTAGCATGTCAATATGTATTCGTGGAGCCTCTATTATATCCTACTTATCTTATATAATACTCCTTCCGTTTTTTAATAAATCTCATTTTAGAGATTATTTTTTATTTCTAATAGTTGTAATTTTATATTTTTTGAGTGCTTTTTAATAATAAAAAAAATCCAATTTTATCTTTAATTTAAAAATAAAATTTAATAGAATATTAAGGTGGATATGATTTTAATGAGGGCACATATAACTTTAAAAAAAATTTAAAATTGCGAAAACAATTAAAACGACATCTATATAAAAACGAAAAGAATAAGAGATAAAAACCCGTTGGTAAGTACTGTCCAACGTAATTGATACAAAGTTCACTAAATCTCTTATTTAATGAACTTACATCAATGAATACAAGATTCAGGCATCTAACTATGGCAATACACTTCCTTGTATACAATGGACTGATTAAATAATTATATATATAAATATATATATATATATTTAAATATTAGTTCAAGACCTATTCCACGTAAGAGTGACATGAACCGAACTTGAAATTAGGTTAAAAAAAATGGATGTCGTCACGAAGAATTATAAAAATCATTTTATGCTCTATAATGACATGAATATATACATACACAAATACGTCCTACAACCCTGGTTTTAATGATGTGCAGATTTCATTCCAAGTTTTGGTTTTACACCGAATCATTTTGACCTTGCATCTACCAATATATTATATATATAATCCATTCTTAATAATGCGCTATTAATTAGTTTGGATCTTACGTTTTTTGTAAATACACATTATACCTATACATAAAACTATATATATATATATATATATATAACAAATGAAAAGTAAATAAAAGAAAAAAAGAGTTGGTGGACTGGAATGAACACACATGGCTTTAAATGGTTGCTAGTTCCCCCTATCTGATTACCAGCGCTCTCCCAATGATTAACCCCCAAAAATAACAAAAATCACTCAATAATAAATTTTTTTTTAAAAAATATTAGATACACTTTCTTATAAACAATAATAAATGTTGTTGATAATAGCAAATAAATAAATAATTAATTAAATAAAACCCTAGAGCCTCAATTCCATACAAAAATCCAAACCACTTGTAACCAATAATTTTCACACCAACCGCGTCCATGTGCACCCCACGCCACGGTACACCACACCCACACCGTCGTCTGACGTCAGCTTTCTCTGTCATTTCCCCAATGCCCAATGTTTATTTATCTTCTTCCAATTTAAATATCGTTTCACTGTAACCAAAATATATATATATGTTCAGAGCATATAGATATAATATGCATAAATGGACCGTGTTTAGCGAATAAATAAAATAAACGGAAATAAATGAAGTAATGGACAAAGTATTCGCGGAGACAAGGAGCCGCTCTCCTTACCCCAACACCTTGGAAATCCCCTCTCTCTCACTACCTCTACATTTGTTTCACATTTTAAAACTTTAATTACAGTTTTGACTGTCCTTTTTTTTTCTTAATATTCGTTTAGATTTTAAATTAACTTAACCTTTTTACTGAAAACTTTCTACTGCTGCTTCACCCTTATTAGACGATGTATCTTTTCTTTTACAAAGCAACATTTTAGGGTCTCTCAACGCAGACCAGTTTTTTTTTTAAATCATGATCCGAATTTTGATAAACTAGAGACTGCTACTCATATTGTATCAAATTAAAATTTCCTTGTTATATATTTTTATTTCAGTTTCAATAAAGTTTCCCGTTAAATATTTGCAATGATGTGGTCCAATCCTCTAGCTAATAGCTTGCCCCCTGAATTTCAAACGTATAATAGAAAAATATACAAAAAATGCGTTATTAATTTTCATTTTTAATAATGGAAAAAGGAGGGGGCAGAGAATAAGATGAAGACAAGTTGACTCATTATTTTATTACGCCCTCGCTTCTATAAATCCACCCCTCTCTTCTTCCATCCCAAACTTGCTTCTCTTCCCTCTCCCTCTCTCTGGTGGGTTTACTCTGAAATCAGTAGAAAATATCTCCATTTGTCTTCGATCGCGAATCAATCTTCCATTCTCTTGTTGCCTCCAGCGAATCTGGAATTTTTTTTTCTTGGAAGAGTGTGAATCCAATGAGTTGCAATGCATCCTCCGTCCATGCCTTCAGTGGATCGAATCCGCTGAGGCTCAGGGCCACGCCACCGTCTTCGTCGCCAAGTTCTTCGGCCGCGCCGGTCTCATGTCCTTCATCTCCTCCGTCCCCGATTCTCAACGCCCTGGTACCATTCCTCTCTCTCTCTCTCCTGATTTTGTTTTTTGAAATTTGAAATACCCTTTCGTTCTGACCATTTTTGGATTTCAGCTCTGTTTCAGTCGTTACTCTTCGAGGCCTGTGGGAGGACGGTGAACCCCGTGAACGGCGCGGTGGGGCTGCTGTGGACCGGAAACTGGCACGTCTGCCAGGCGGCGATGGAGACAGTCCTCCGCGGTGGATCCTTGCGGCCGATCCCGGAGCTTCTCTCCACTGGATCTCCTCCACCGTTCATGGCCACCGACCAGGCTTCCAAAATCAGTACATCCATGTGGCGGTTGCCGCGTAAGGATGGTTCGACGGACGATAACCCTAGCCACCACTGTCGCTTCTCCAGATCCAAGGCGGCGACGGAGAAACGGAAGCGGCAGAAGCCGGATCAGCCTGCTGGTTCGAATCTGGATCTCCATCTGAACCACGGGCTCCCTTCGGCGGCGCCGTGCAAGGAGGTGATAACCGGCGATCGGCCGGGAACTCCGTCGATGATATCGGAGGAGTCGGTAACGACGTCGTGTTGGGACGGTGGGTTCGGTGATCAGTACGGCAACGGAGGAGAGAGGAAGCTACTGAATCTGTTTGTTTAAAAACCGACGGTGTTTTCTTCATCTCATTATCTTCTTTTATTCTCCGGGCCATAAATTTTGGTTTTTGTTTTTGTGTGGGAACGATTTTTAGTTCCTCTTTCTATATATATATATATATATCCGGTTAAATTTGAGACACTTATGATGTAGAATGACCGGCTAATTCATGATTTCTCCCTTTGATTATCGTCGTAATCAGAGATTTGAGAAAAATGATAAATTTGCCGGTTTTAAAACTAATTATATTTATAAAATTCTATTTTCTTTTCCTTTTGTTCGTTGCCTTGATGAATTATCCAAGTACACACCTGTTCTTGAAACGGAGACGTAAGATATCATCAACCCACAGCAGCTCTAGAGTCACGCCCATTAACATTAGTCTTATATATCCAAAGTCGGAATCTTAATTGTAATTATGATTTAGCCATAGAAGCATTAGTTATGACAAGTTTTTTGTTTATTGTTTTGGATTAGCTTTATATTGGACACTTAATTACAATTTTAATTAGGTACATCTGTTTCTGGGTTGGGGGGGGGGGAGAAGGCAAAGCAAGTAAGGTCCCAATGGATAAAGTCATATGGCTTATGGATAATGCAAAGAGTCGTTTTTTACAGAAACCATAGTGATAACCTCTCTAATAATGAAAACCATGTATATATGTGTATATATACCGACAAGAATTTTAGATAATTAGAAATGCTGATGCTTTAATTCTGTAGCCAAATATATTCTCTCAAATAATTATATATTTTTTGAGAGAGAATAAAAGGGTGGGACCCAGAGATATTCGGAAAATCTGCAACACGTCTCCCTTCACTTGCCTCATCCAGACAACTGGGAAAGGAACCTCACTTCCACTTTTTCATTAAATTGTGTTTGCTTCGTTCATGTCGTGTTCGTCTCCGTTTCTCCTCCTTTCTTTATTTTATTTTTTAAAATTCTCTCTCTATTTTTTTCGCGTCTAAAAATTAATACTACTTACACCTTTTTCTTTATACGTATATATATTCCATTTTTGTAATAAAATCGTAATTGAACATTCATTTGCACCCCCGAAAATTTTCTTTTTCACGAACGTTTAATATTCTCTATTAAAAAAAAAAGATCAAAGTTTTCAAAGAGGTGTGGGAAAATTTTTCGAGTCGCCGCATAAATGTAAAGCGGGGCCCACAGTGAGATAGAACACACGAAGATCCACGTCAGCTACGAAGCATCTTAGCGGTCTATCTATCGAAGGCATCTTGAACTAAACACATCAGATTCCTCCACATTCGGAGCACCAAATCCCCTTCTCTCCAAGTCGCAGCCAACTCGATCTTTTCCATGTTTTTTTTTTATAAAATTCTTTTCCATGTTTCGGTTCTCTTTGTCATGTTTTTTTTTTTTGTTTCTATTATTTATTTCTTTGTTTGTGAAAACAAAATCCAGGAACTCCAATTTTTTTTGTTAAAAATATATTGTATATCAATAACTGAAAACATCTGTCTTAGATTGATTGTTACGAGTCAATTTGGACGCATTTTATATGATTTAGTGCCATTAGTTAGAAACCACTGGTTCCTGATTACTTGAATTCGGAATGCATTGCCACTGAATGATAAAAATAAAAATAGATGTTTTTTTATAGCATGTTTATTTTTAATAAAACCAACTTTAAATATAAAAGTTAAATGAATATAATTAAGAAACAGAAAAATAAAATCTAAAAATAGCCACCACTACCTGAGGGAGGAGAATCAAATAAACTTGAGCATAACCAAGAATTAATAAAGGGTGTGACGCGGATTTCACCACCGTCTCCTTTTTCGTTTTTTTTTAAAAATTTATTTTAATGAGTATTAGTACGGATGGGGACATAATTTCAATTAATTGCGATTAGGTTACTAATTAATCCTTGGTCCCTTTGGAAATGGTAAACGTAATAGTCATTACAAATCTTTATTTCTCTTAAAAGAAATCATCACTTTTGCCTTTTTCCATAATCCGACAATTTTTTTTTGGGTCTCGGAGAGTCATAATTTGTAATGTTTTCAGATAAACCGAAGGACCATGGGACGGGCAGATCGGACATCGTATTTATCGAGTGCTAATAATAAAAGTATGATCACGATGGTCAGAAAACACATTAACTAAACCTGCAAACACCTGAAATCTGATGAATTAATGAAAAAAAAATGCGAGCCCATTCATACACACGCACGTCATTCCTCTTCACTAGTGAAATATGTATGCATGCATGAGTATACGTACGTACGTATGTATATATGTATGTATGTATGTATGTATGTATGAAAAACGAAGTGTCGCGGAAGTTGCAAAGAGCAAATTGGATGCCTCAAGGGAGGAGGCCGTGGGGACAAGGCTGGTTGCTTCTCCATCCGCTGTTGGTTATGGCCTTTATATGTATATGTATATATATATATATATATACTCTGTCTGTAAATTATACCAAGGCCAAGGGCATATATGGTTTTTTAATTACATTCATATTTAATTTCATATGCTCAGTGAAGTTCACAGCAACAGCTTAGTTCGGTGTATATCCGTAGAAATGAACCAGAAAAAAAAAAACAAAAGAGCGAAGAATCCGACAGAGAGTCGTGGTCGGGCACGAGACTTCACGTGCTTCGGCGGCTATTATTCAGAGAGAGAAGAAAATTGAAAAGATTCTCCGCCATATATCGTTGACCGAACTGATCTTCCCATCTTCTCTCTCCACTGTCTCCTTTGATCTTCGTTTTTTCGGCCGAACACTTATTGTACAAGACCCAAGTGAACCCGACACTCACACGACCATTCTTGCATGGCATACATTTTATATATTGTATCCTCTTTTCACATTTTCAAAATCAATATACAGTTACTTCTTGAAAATTTTATAGAAATAACCTTCCTAAAAAAATAAATAAAGAATATATGAAATGGAGTACATATGCGAGACTTTTGACTTATGAAAAAAAATGAACTGAAGCCCATTGTGTAACGATATATAATGGGCTTCTCGTGGCATTAGATTTTTTTAGGTCGTAATATCGAGTCAAGTCGGTCCAGGAGCCATATTTTCATCATATAAAATGCCTGGTGTATTTATATTTATTTTTTTATGAATATATATATATATATATTTATTTATTTATTTTATCAAGACCAAAACGTTTTATTTATTTATATTTCTTTGTATTGGAAATTTATTCTTTACGCTTAAGATCTTGAGTTGAACCAATTGACGTTGCAACCCTTAACAACACCCCAAAGAAAAAAAACCCAGAAATCCAAGAAAAAAGAAATTCCCCTTTACGAGGAGGCGTTAATTGAAAGCTCCACAATCTCGGCGAATATTGCCGTTACGACCAGTCTTGACGCCGACACGGCCGAGCTTGATCATGGCATTAGTGAAGGCTTGATTGAACAACTGCCCATTGCTCGCCCACTGGTTAACCGTTGACTTTGACCTAGGGTCCGTGAACAGAACCTGGTCCGAAGTGAAAAGCCCTTTCCCCTGCTGCAGATTCTTGTAGTAGACGTTGTCGAACTGCCTCGGTGTGGTGGGGTCCATGTTTATCGCCACACGTGGATCCACGTTGCGCGGGCATGCTGCCTGAAGTTGTGCCACGTAAGCCTTGTTCAGCGTGGGGTCCACTGGGCTGGTCCTACTGAAGCTGTAGATCCTGTTGAAGACCTTTGTGCAGTGCGCGAATCCCAGCGTGTGCGCCCCTTTATTAATCAAAATTTAATTTAATTCTTTAATTACTAATTAGTCGTCACATATCTTATTCGCCGATTTCAAAACAATAAATCAAATCTATTTGTAAAACGCTTAACCTTTACGTACGTTGAATATTCTTCGGCGTCTCGCGTGCCGATCATGCATCGTTGTGAATATAGATAATGCAGTTGTATGTTTTCCAAAAGTCATCCTCTCGTGTTTATTTCAATTTCCTTCATTTTTTTTCATGCGTATACGCATTTGAATACGGAGATATCTCATTATTCAAGAACTTGTGCTAAGATTTCCAACACGGTCATATTCCAAATCTAAAATTTTAAAATATACCTTTTTTTTTATAAAAAAAAAACAAGTGTTGAATGATTGATGGGTTACCGGAGAGAGCGATCATATCGGTGAGGCTAAGTCCGTTCTTGGCGAAGAGGGAACTGAGTTTGTTCAAATCGTCGGTGGGCTGAGGCAACTTCCCTCCGACACTCGCCGCCGTGGAAGACAGTCCATCAAGCCTTCCCAACTCCACTTCATATCTTGGTCCCCCCGCCTGTAACGTTTACTTAATTTAATTCATTATTTATATATTGATTACAATTATAATGATTGTATATAAAATATGGCGTCGTACGGACCAGGAGAACGACGTCACGGGTGGCGATGGCGAGAATATCGGCGCAAGAAACTTTGTTACGGCAACTTGGGAAGGCGTCGACGGCCTGTTTGGCCTTGATGACTGTGTCGAATCCGTCTCCGGCCAACGACAAGTTGTCCGGGTGATCCTTCTCCGCCTTGTTGTTCCCCGTCGACGCTATCATCACCGACGCATCACACCCCTGCACGTATATGCGTTTACATGTACGCCATTTTTACATCCATGTGGAGAAAAGATATTGTATAAGTATCTCAAACGTTGAAAGAATCTGCGTTACATTGACGAAACAGTCGTGGAAGAAGAGGCGGAGAGTGGCTGGGATGGTGACGAAGGTCTGTTGGATTTTCTGCTGGACGACGTTTCGGACGATCTGTTCGACGTTGGGACATGAGTTTGCGTAGAAGTTGCGTCTGAGCTGAGCAGAAGCTGTGTCCGGAAGCAAACAGAGGCTCATATACATGCACAGCATCACCAGTACGAGGTTGATCCCACGACCCATCTCTTGTTTTCCCCAAATTAACCTCTCTAGCAAAAAAAAAAAAAAAGAAACGAAAGAGAAGATGATTCTTGATTCTTTAACGTTACGATTACTGTTGTGGTGTGGTCTGATATGATTAGAGTGGTACCAAGGAAGGGCATTTATATGCGTTGGAGATAGAGCGAAAACAAACCCTTTTTTTTTTTTTTGCTTTTTTGTGGCGGACACAAGAAGGGATACAGCTGGCATTTTATAATCTATATTTAAATGAAATGATTCATTTGGCCGTTTCTTGCGATTTGTTATTGTTTATGACATTTTTTTTAGATTTTATTTTTGTAAGGGAATCAAAGTGGTGAGAGACAGAGAGAGAGAGTGATGGGAGGGAATAAATTGTTTTATAGGCCGCCTTTGTTCTGTTCTCAACTGCCCCCTTCGCTGACTTGAGTATTTGCCATTTGTTCTTACGCACCTCGTCGCCTGTCTCTGTCATATTCACATGTGTATATATATTTATACTTTTCAACTTGATTGAATCTCGTGGTGATGCAGTACTGAATTCACGAGGTTCGACCGATTTTAAATTTTGAATAAATGTAACTTTTTTGTTGATGATTTAGTCATATATAATTTCGATGCGTTTTTTTCAAAAGGCATGTAAAAAGGGTTCCATGGTGTGTGTGTATATATATAGCAATCATACTTTTCACTCTCTGTCGTCATCTTATATTATGGCCCCTTTTTTTCAAAATAAAAAACATTGTTCATATCCAAACCAAATTGGAAGTTACATAATAATTGCTAGGTTGGAACACGAAATCTTATCCAAAGTCCCCTATTCAGTTTTATGGTAATCTGCGTCCGAAATTTGAAGAATACACATATTGATTACCCTATGAGAATTAACTAGATAAATGTACGAAATGATTCGAAAATCATTCCATGAAAAATATCACCCAAAAAAAGTTATCATAATCAATAGATTATTTTGAGGTAAATTAGATAAACGCATATAAAGTCGCTTATGCTTAACCTCTTTGATTCAAGATGGAAGGGTAACATTATCGGAACAGGTAAGGGTAGTTCAAATAAATATGGTCCAAATGCCTCGTTTCTGGAATATACTGCTTTACAGAAGTAGGAATCAGTACTAATATAAGATGTGAATAAGGTGGATACAAAATAAAACGTGTAATATTATATATATATATATATATATATATATATATATATATATAGATGATTAATTAGTCACTCGTTTACGTAATCTTTATAAATAATGGATTAGGGTTTGATCTCTGCAGTGGAAGATATGACTCGCTTGCGTCAGGCTTGGGGTCCTTGTCCAATCAGACAACATTTTCGCGAATCATTTTGGAACTCTAGTGAAAAGACTTTAGATTTAATTAAAATAAAACCGATAGGAGAGGAAAAATATCATTAATTTGTTTGGACATTTCCAATAATTGTAGCGCCTTAATTGATTGGATTAGACGTACAGTCTCCTATATAATTCCGGCATCCCATGTTTTAATTTGAATTTTATCGGGGATAGCTTGTAAAACTAGTTCGGGACAATAGTTTACAGTCGATGAATAGTGTATATATTGCATGGACGTATTTAATTTAATAAAAAAAAAAATATGACGATGAACCGACATGGACACTCGAGTTCCAAAGTTTGGTGTCTTTAATTTTTTATTTTCATACGACCTCTCTCTATTTGGATTTATTTCACGTGCCATGTGGGCAAACACATGGAATCTTTTTCTTCTGTAAATTAAATCTTTTTAACAATCCTAGTCTCTCTCTCTCTCTCTCTCTCTCTCTACATATATATTATGTATAATCATGACTTCATAAGTGCTTTTAAGATCAGAAAATAAATAATACGTTCAGGGTTAATGATAAAATTACGTAGGAAATCACTATGCAACTATGTTATCCATATCTTGATTTTCATATTTAAAAATTACATATATATTTTTATATTCAGTATAAAACTGATTCTACGAAAAAAATGTGAAATCGAGTTAGTTATGACAGAAATGGAGTAATGTATTTATATATAAACCAAGTTGTTGAGTTAAAAATGAGCATGCTAACGTTTGCAGCATATGTCGTTTTACTAAAATTGGTAATCAAAAATCAAATAATAGATTATAGTCAAAATCAAATTATACCTGTCACAAACACAAGTAAAATTTTTCTTGATTATTCTTCACCTAATTCTTGTTAGAAATTGTATGTTTATTTCACTTAATAATATTCAAGGTTTTCCAATGTGGTGGAAGTAGATGATGGTGAGGTTAACTCTATTTATTTAACTTTCAACGGGATTTATATATAACTCTATTTGTTTACCTTTCAACGAGAGATCGTGTGTATGTGTGTGTGTATATATATATATATATTATGTATATATTTCCAACAAAATTAAATATACTAATCTTAATTAAGCTGCGATATATATATATATATATACACACCTCCCCGACCAAAAATCAAGAGTCACCATAATTTTCTGGTTATAGCCCAAACATATACTGATTTTAATAATCACGCTTAATATATCGAAATATAATATTCCCAATCTATGATGCGGAGTGGAATGGGAACCCATCGCCCTGGGATTTGCCTCTCTGAGTTTTCACTTTCAGTAGTTTGTTTAGGAGTCCAATTCCAATTTCAAATCACGGCACTCATTTTAATTTGACTTTTTTTCTTTGTTATAAGATAAACCCACCGTATATTTTCAGTAACCTCAAAACTTAAAACGTTTTACATAAATAATAAGGTTCGGATTACTTTATAGCGCGTGAAAAAAAAATCTAAGTACGGTAATTGAATTCGATATTAGCAAGTTTAATTAATAGCACAGATCAATAGAAAAATAAAACTATAAAAAGGGTGATTATGTTATATGTATTTTTGGTGGTTGATAGGACATTATAGACTTTTAGGTCGTAATTAATACCTCGACCAAAGTTGAGTAATTGCCTATCAATAATTGAGTTGCCATTTCCATATAGCTTAAGCCAAACATTGGCTTACTCATTGTCCCGTTTTTTTTTTTAAATATTATAAATTTTTCTTCATATTTTTTTTTTGTTTCATACTCATTTCTTCACTTTTTGGTCGGTCGATTCTTATGATGATAAAATCGATGTTTTTTAAACTTGTTATATTTTTTAAAGACACACACACACACACATATATATATATATATATCATTTCTGAGATGATTATTCTTTTAAGAGAATATTATATGAGAATTGATGTCTATTTTAGATCAATGTGACTGCTAATCTGCTATATACAAACGGGCGCGCGTACACACTATATTTGATGAATATGTTTTACTTTTGAACATTTGTTGGGCCCAAAAAGCCTTCAGCAAATTTATATGGGCTTTATGGGCCCATATATGTATCTGCTGCGTTTTATATTTTCAGATTCTCAAAACGACATGACGATCTCTGAACAAAAAATCTTGTTCCCTTCCCCGCCCTCGGGTCCTCTCACCTTATCCTCGCGTAAACCTTCGTGTTTCCTTCTACCATCGCAGCCAAATCCAGAGATTGTACCTCGGTTTCTCTTCAATGTTGTGTTTTTCATCGATGATTTAACTTTGGTTGCTTGTTAGATAATCTAAACCATGGATCTTTCTGCTTCTTCATCTTCTTCTTTCCTTCGCGTTTCTCGGACGTGCCGTTCCTCTCTGGTGCCGGAACTCTCGTTTTCTTCTTCCGTATCTCAGTTTCCGACTGGAATCCAACTCAATCCTTCGAGATTTGCGAAACCCAGATTCCAGAATCTTCGTATTTGTGCCTCTGTCGCGGCGGAACCCCAGGATCTTCCTCGCGACAGTCCTCAACGCCTGCTCAAGGAGCTCGCGCAGCGTAAACGAGCAACCGGGCCGAAGAAGAAAGTGCCTCCGAAACGATTCATCCTGAGGCCGCCGTTGGACGACAAGAAATTGGCCGAGAGATTCCTCAACAGCCCGCAATTGTCGCTTAAATCGTTCCCTTTGCTCAGCTCTTGTCTCCCGCCCTCGCGGCTCAACAGCGCCGATAAGACATGGATCGACGAGTATCTTCTCGAAGCTAAACAGGCATTGGGTTACTCTCTGGAACCTTCGGAAGGGTTGCCCGACGATAACCCGGCCAAGCACTTTGACACGCTTCTCTACCTCGCGTTCCAGCACCTTTCGTGCGATAGATCGCGAGCGAGGCACGTGAAGAACGGACACTCTAGGCTCTGGTTTCTTGGGCAATACGTATTGGAGCTTGCCCTAGCGGAGTTTTTCCTGCAGAGGTATCCGAGGGAATCACCGGGGCCGATGAGGGAGAGAGTGTTTGCTTTGATAGGGAAGAGGTATCTGCCCAAATGGATAAAAGCTGCGAGCTTGCATAATTTGATATTCCCTTATGATGATATGGATAAGCTGATCAGGAAGGAGCGTGAGCCGCCTGTGAAGTAAGTCTCCGATTCATTCTGATCAGTGTTTTTTGCTGGTTCGTACGATGAATTAGCTGTTTTATTGATCAACATTTGATGATAATTTGAATCGATTATAGTAGCAGCTGAGTTAGTCGTTAGGAGTTGTGCTGAGAGTTGATGTTAAGCACTTTGATCTGTACTTGTATATCTGCGCTTCTTGTAGCACGATGCAATGTCTGATAACCTCTAGCATGGTTCTTAAGATACGTAAGAGGAAGTAAGTTTTCTTTCTTTTGATTTAGACATTGATGCAGCCTTTTGCTGTTAGGAGCAGCTAGCAGATAAAAAAAAATTCTCTCTCTTTTTTTTTTTTAAACGAAGAGTCTTGTAGCTGTTCTTACAGTGTAATTAGCATGTGGATAACCGGATATCCCTTGTGTGAGAATGATATGATTGAATTTCCAACATAGAAGTTTCCGTCATACGCCCATTATCTCGGTTTGAGTTTCGGTGAACGGTATTAATTAGTTCTTGTTCTTGCCAGATCTGTGTTCTGGGCCTTGTTTGGCGCCATATATCTATGTTACGGAATGCCAGAAGTGTATCGTGTTCTTTTTGAGGTATTTGGGATGGACCCAGATGCCGAGGACTGCCAGCCGAGGTCAAGGAGACAGCTTGAAGATGTAGACTATGTTTCGGTTGAGTTTGAAGGCAAAAAGCTGAGTTGGCAGGATGTTGCTACTTACAAGGTAGAGCTTCTCTCTTTCATTGTCACAAACTCGTTATCAAATCAAGCAACTGATACGGTAGTCTGAAGCAAAAAAACATTAAATTGACTGCTAAACAGGATAATGGTTAGTTCTTGGCCGAACGGAATAATCTCAGTAGCCTTTTTTTCTTATTCAACAATGTGGGAAGGCATTATTCATTTATATGCATGTTTCTTTTGGGTAAGCAGCCTCCGGAGGATGCTCTATTCACTCAACCGAGGTTATTCAGGGCATGTGTTCCACCGGGCATGCATCGTTTCAGGGGTAACATTTGGGATTTCGACAGCAAACCACAGGTTATGCAGACACTTGGATACCCGCTGGCTATGAATGACAAAATCCGAGAGATAACCGAAGCCAGGAACATTGAACTTGGACTCGGCTTACAGGTTAGACCGATTTGCTTCTTCTTCCTACGAGGATTAGCTCAGCTCGAGCTCGCAGGTTCTTTCCTCTTAGCTTTGGTTTCCTTTTGAACACCCACAGCTCTGTTTCTTACACCCATCGAAGCACAAGTTCGAGCATCCGAGGTTTTGTTATGAGCGGTTGGAATATGTCGGCCAGAAGATACAGGTGAATCAATCGACAATCCTTAAAAAGACATCAACTTTGTAGAACCCTTTGATCTAAACATGATGATGACGATGATGCAGGATCTGGTAATGGCGGAAAGGCTATTGATGAAGCACCTGGATGCGCCGGGGAAATGGCTGCAAGAGAAACACAGGCGATTGTTGATGAACAAGTACTGCGGAAGGTATCTAAGGGACAAACGCCTTCACAACTTCATAATATACTCGGAGGAGGTTCAAGATCGGTATGAGCATAACCGGCGGCTGAGAAATCCGGCCACCACCGCCGTCCAACAAGCCCTTCACGGCCTCTCCTACTCCGTTTATGGCAAACCCGACGTCCGGCGTCTCATGTTCGAGGTTTTCGATTTCGAACAGATTCAACCTAAACCCATGTGATCTCTCTCTGTTTTTTAAAAAAAAATTATTTATGTATTATTGCTGTTGGTTC
This sequence comes from Tarenaya hassleriana, assembly GCF_000463585.1. NCBI lineage: Eukaryota > Viridiplantae > Streptophyta > Magnoliopsida > Brassicales > Cleomaceae > Tarenaya > Tarenaya hassleriana. The sequence continues at coordinate 2,297,260 of NW_010963495.1, read as the reverse complement.
TTAGGCGAATATCAACGTAAGATCTTTATTATGAAGTTTGAGCTCAATTTATACGTATATGTACGTACGTATGTATGTATTTATCCAATAATACAGTTTTCTTAGCCAAAAATATCTAAATTATTAATCTTTGAAGATGTTGATATGACGTCAGCCCGCACGTGGATGATAAATATCGTAATTATAATACGCATCAGATTCTTCCCCGAGTGGGGTGACCTTTCTTATCCTGCGCTCCCTCCAATCACCATCAGTCTTCCACTATCGTCGACAACGCCAGTGATGCTGACGATAAGGGACGATTGATTGGTTAGATCGCGGAATTACCTTCTGGATCGATACCTCGGGCTACCAGTCTGCGGAGGAATCATGTCCAAAGCTAGGGTTTATGCCGACGTTAACGTTGTCCGACCTAAGGAATACTGGGATTACGAGTCTCTCGTTGTTCAGTGGGGGTAATCTCACCTCGTTTCATGGCTCACTACGTTGCCTTTTCTCTGCTACTCTGTTTTCAGATGCTTTTCTTCGTCTCTCCTGGAATTTTCTTTGTTCGCGAATCGGGATTGATACCGGAAAGTGAAATCTCAGTGCTTCTCTTCATTTTCTGTTTTCTCGATTGAGTTTCTTTTCTGAACGATCGTAGATATGGTGCTTGTGTTCTGGCATGTTTAGCTAACTTCGTGGAGCTGGTTTTCGCATGGAACTTGGTTTTACTGTTATGTTCGGTTGTCGAAGTTATGTACTTTTTCTGTTGAAATCATCTGGACAAGCTGTGTTTTTGTTCTTTGTCTAGTTGAATTGGTCGAGTGTTTTCGGTGATTTCCTGACGTTGGTGTCTCTTGGGGGAATTTGCAGAGACCAGGATGATTATGAGGTCGTGCGGAAAGTTGGTCGTGGTAAATACAGTGAAGTTTTTGAAGGCATAAATGTCAATTCAAAGGAGCGCTGTATAGTCAAAATCCTTAAGCCCGTAAAGAAGAAGAAGGTATCGATCGATTAATTTTCGTCTGTGATATTGGGTAGCATCTAGAAATCTGTAAAGACTGCTTATTTTAGGTTGGTTAGTTCGCTCAAAGTTTATACATGCCTTGAAATTGATGGCAAATGGCAAATGATTTGGGTTTCATCTGCAGATTAAGAGAGAGATAAAGATCCTCCAGAACCTTTGTGGCGGGCCAAATATTGTTAAGCTGCTTGATATAGTCAGAGATCAGCACTCCAAAACTCCTAGCTTGATATTTGAGTTTGTTAACAGCGTGGACTTCAAAGTTTTGTACCCGACTTTGACTGATTATGATATCCGATACTATATATACGAGCTCTTGAAGGTAATTTGCTGCTCTTTTACATGCTTCACCGAGATACAATTGTATGATATTTTGATTTTTTTGTATGTGCTGATCAGAATCAAGAATCTATGGTTTCATGTATTACTTTTGCTCTGTTTCAGGCATTAGATTTCTGCCATTCTCAAGGAATAATGCACAGGGATGTCAAGCCTCACAATGTCATGATAGATCATGAACTGAGGAAGCTTCGCTTGATAGATTGGGGCCTTGCTGAGTTTTACCATCCTGGAAAAGAGTATAATGTTCGAGTTGCCTCGAGGTAATTTTAGGGAACATATCCCAAGTTTAGCATGCTTAATAGGCCCTAGAGATTCTTTGATGCTGATGATAAAAAATACTTCCAATTGATTTTTGTGTGAACTAAGCAAAAGTAGAAGACCTTCGTTGTTAGGGTTCTAATTTTTTAGCCTCTAATCTATCCTTGTGAATGATAAATCATACCAGGATGAGGCTAAACCCAGACCTGATTTTGTCAATAACGTGGATTTATTTTGTATTTTTAATAGCAGACGGATGGATTAAATGCCTGGAAATAACTGTTTTCTATATATTCTTTTTGTCTCTTAATGGTGTTCTTTTGTTTCTTCTACTGCTGTGCATCTTACATGAAGATGATTGCTTTGACATCGATGGCTGGTTTTATGGAGCGAGTTCTAGAATCTTCTTGTGTTTTGGTTGCTTGGTTAAATCAATTTTGTGTTGGTAATTTGACATCTACCTATGTCTAAAAATCTGTGTTGTTTGTCAGATACTTCAAGGGTCCTGAGCTTCTAGTTGATCTGCAAGATTATGACTATTCCTTAGACATGTGGAGTCTTGGTTGTATGTTTGCTGGCATGGTGAGAATCGCTGCCCTGTGCTACCGTTTGTACGTGTTTTCAATCATTTGTATCTTAAAGGAATGCAGTTTTCGTGTTGTTTTTACCTGTTGATACATGGGATTGCAGTAATAATTGGGTTGTGGGTGAATGACCTTTGCTTTTCACAGATTTTTCGCAAGGAACCCTTCTTCTACGGTCATGATAATCATGATCAGCTTGTCAAAATTGCTAAGGTAAGGCATCGGTTTGTGAGTTTGTATGCGATCTCTGGAGCAATTTACAACTCCTTTTTAATCTTTCGCTCTTGTCAGGTACTGGGAACTGATGAGCTAAATGCCTACCTTAACAAATATCAGTTAGATCTTGACCCACAGCTTGAGGCACTCGTTGGAAGGTTTTCCTGATCCTGAAACTGTTCTTTCTTTTCTTTCTTTTTTTTTAAATAAGGCAATGCGGGCTTGAGAAGATCTATTCATATATATATATATATGCAATTTGTGTCGATTGTGTGTTGCAGGCACAGCAGGAAGCCATGGCCAAAGTTTATCAGTGCAGACAACCAGCACTTGATCTCCCCTGAGGTTACTACATCCCCTTCTGTCTCTGCAGCACGTTTCATGCTACTGCTGATATTGGATTTTTTTTTGGGTGCTGTTTCAGGCCATCGATTTTCTTGATAAGCTTCTTCGGTATGATCATCAAGACAGGCTTACCGCGAGAGATGCCATGGTAATCCGTTGTCGAGCATGTTATGTTAATATTTACTTCATATATAGCAACAAAAAGCTCACAACTTCAAACTTGTTAATGAAAAATACAAATTTAAAACTAAGAAGTCAAAACAAATAAACTTGATCTATGAAATACTTTCTAACTAAATATACTTCTCCATAGAATGGACTGCTTAGGATTGGTGAACACTGCACTTTGCCTTTAAAATGTTGACTTGGAATGTGTTGTGGTGTTGATTTAGGGTCACCCATACTTTGCTCAAGTGAGAGCTGCAGAGAGCAGCAGGCTGCGCACACAGTAACGCTCATTTAAAGACCAAACTACCTTTACACTCGTTATTTCTGTCTTTTTGGAGACAAAAGCTTCTACTGCTATTCTTCTTGTCTTCTTAAAATACAACTTTCTCAACAAACAGGTTTCATATATAAACCCTTGGTCGCATGCCTACCCGCTCTCATGGCAATTTTCTTTCGAGCTACACATATGTGTATATACACACACCTCACAAACGAAATATTGTCGTCCGTGGACTTAGAAATACGGAAGTTGTCACATCCATTAGTTCGAGTTTTGGACTCCGAAGGTGCATTTTGCACACTTATGGCTTATGGCCTCTCTCTGATCCAACGTTAACTTGAAGCAATCCAGCTCGGCTGTGTTTATTTAAAAAAAGTAAACCGAGACCAGCAGCAAACACTTTATCACGAACTTTTTAACGAGTCTTATGTGCTAAGAGCACACGTTACAGAACAAGCAAGTCTGAGTGACAGACAGTAAGGGGAAACTTTGGTTTGATCCCAGAGACACCGATTGATTACAAACACGGAATGGAACCCACACACATGTACATGGGAATAGAGTGACAGTTCACTTCTTCAGATGCGGAAAACAAGCAAAGAGATCGGACTTTGGGTGCTTTGCCTCTGCGTGCTCCCTGCATTTCACTTCCGTCGTCGTACACATGAACGTTTGCATGCAAACCTTGCACTGAAAATATAACATTTCTAGATGTTATACTGAATCATTGGGAGATGCCGAATGTATAAAGAAATGGAGAAGTAGTATCGTTTCTTTCTATGCATGAAATGAAGCTCGATGTACATATGGCCGGCTGGTAATCAGCAAACCAAGCTTTCTATGGAAGCAAGTAAATAACCTTTCATAGTTTCAGCAAAGGGGTCATTCCATTATATGCATCAATAAAAAACCTAAATTTAATCACAAGGGAAAGGTCGCTAGCTTCGGCCAAACACTAAGAGGTGTCTTAATCTGGTGCTATGGTATATATAACCTGATGATCCGTGCAATTACCCTGATAACAGTGAGAAACTCTAATCCTGCCAGTTCATCTCCCAAACAATCTTGACTATGAAGTGACTGACCGACTCAAACTATTCATCATCCAATGAATGAAAAAAACTCAGGAATCATGTCCTGTATCAGGGTATTCAGATGCACAAAGAAGCAGCTTCTAAAATCCGACAGTGAAGCTACCGATCTATAGATTAGATAAGAACTAAAAGCATTTCAACATCTGATTACAAGCAGTGTAATAATACGAGTAAAGACATGCTACAATCACCTGAATACTCATTGCTTTCTTATTCATTTCCAATTGGCTTCCTGCAGGAGATCAAAGTATCAACATCAACAACCAAATCCAATACACCTAACTCTCGGAACATAAGGGAACAGATTCTATCATCCACTTTTGGCGGAAAACTAATGCCGGATAAGAAGACGAACAATCGTAATAAATCAAAATCACCACAAAACAGAAACAAAAACTGACACGCAAGAGCTCCGTTGTTCCTCTTTCTTCCTCCGATTCTCAGAAACCAAACAGAAAACGCAATAATTACGCGCGACAGAATTAGTTAGCGTTTTACCTTTTCCAGCAGCCTTCTGCTTCTCCAGGTTTTTCTCGCGAGCCATCTTCGATTTCTGCGCATTTCCTCCTCCCATTTTCTCACCGATCGATAAACGCAGGAGGAGGACTCAAACCCTAATTCGCAAAAGAGGGAAACACGAAACGCGAGGAGGATGCGAAAGCTGAGAGGCGTCAACGCAAAGGCGACGGTATCTATTTATATCGGCGGTCATTCATGAAGGATTTTGATAATGTCACCGACAGTTCGTCACCGAGCAATCATTTCACTTTATTGGGCCTATGGCCCAATGGGAATTGGCCCATAAGGACCCTCTAACAGAATCAGAGGCTCCACGTATTGAAGAAACATGTTTCATCAGTTCTAGATCTGAAGAAACTCCGTCTTTTTTTTTCTCCGGTGGTTTTTCCGATTGCTTGGGATCAATGGGGGTGGTGATCGAGAGCTCTGTTTGGGAACCGAGCTCATCTTTGTTTGTCTTCTTCTTCGTCTTCACCTCCTTGTCGGTGCTTCTGTTGCCGTTCTACGCCAAGAGCAGAACATTTGGAAGTTTTGATCATAGCGTTTCTTCTTCTTTCACTCGCTTCCAGAGATGGTTTCTCTTCGTCTACGCTATCTCTTCAGGTATGTGCACATGTTTTCACAATATGAACATGTGTGCTTACTGATTTCTTCATGGATATTGCGCGCTCTTAAGATAAAACGGGAGTAGTATTATCTGAATTGGTGGATTCTGAAGGGCTTTTGTGTGGAATTGTTGGTTGTTTTTTTGTAAATTTCCATTTTCAGCATCATGTATGTATTCATTGTAATCTTGTGGTGTAATTTTTCAGTTATGGAAGGTCTATGGTCGGTGTACGGAGAGTTCGAGTTAGCGTATTATGAAGAAACGAAGGAAGTCATGGTTTTCTATCTATGCGTTGGATACGCAGCCACTCTGATTGTCGGTCCTTTACTTGGTGTGCTTTCTGATCTCATGTAAGAGATTTGCTCTTGGTGATGCTGTGAAGTTTATTCGAATTGATTTTAGGAAATGTGGAGACTGAATTTTTGCCCCCATGATCTTCTACTTATGTTTAACAATTGAAACTTTTGTAGAGGTCATCAGAAAATCTGTCTGCTCTTTTGCATCTTGCACTTTGGTGTTGGCGCATGGAAGAGGATTACCAGGAGCCCAAGTGCTGGGTCCTTGAATGTTTGCTTATCTCTTTCCGCCCTTATATTTTCTTTTGGGTTCGAAACATGGATGGTTGTGGAACATGAAAAGGTATGCATTGGAATTTTCATGTTTTCGACTTTTCAGTTATGGATTCTTCCTTGCTCTTGAATTAGTGACAAGATATGTATAAGTACATGAGGTTTTGTTTAGTTAATATGCCATGTTTCTTGTGTCTTCACAGCAAAGTCAAAGGAACAACACATTGAATGACACATTCTGGTTGATGACTTTCCTTGAATCCGCTTCTTTAATCGGAAGTCAAGTGCTGGCAAATTGGCTCTCAGACAATGATATTCGTCATGGATTAGCATCTTCTGCTACGGTATCCTTGTTCTTGTCTGTGGTGGTCATTGTTTCTATTTTCCGGACTGCAAAAGGGTCTTTGAAGACTTTGACATTTAGGGATTATACCGCAGCATCTTGCTTATATGTGCTTGGTGGTAAGGGTCTGTCTGTTTTTCCCTCCCAACTTCAAAATTTGAGAGACAGTATAAGTTACTCATACTTTGCTGCTGATTAATCAGATAAAAGAATTTGGCTTCTTGGAACTTCACAAGCTTGCCTCCAGTTTGCCATTGCAGTCTTTTGGATTCTTTGGGCTCCAACAATAGTGGTATGATCAAGACATTTTGGGATCTCCATGTTGGACCTTTGGTTAAGAATAGCTATTTTATTACTAAGACTAGAGAACATGACCAGCTCTTTCATCTGCTTAAGATTGAAACGAATTATGTTGGATCAGGCTGATGGCCGAGAAGTGAATCTAGGATTGATATACCCATGTCTGTTGGGTGCAAGGATGCTCGGGAGTACAGTATTCCCATGGATCCTTAGTGGACAGTCATTGCTCAGAGTTGAAGACTTTTTGGTGTACATCCTTTCCATACTTGGGATTGTGGTGTCTATAGTAGCATATGATTATCAGGTAAAACCCTTACCTGATAGCTTGAGAAAAATATACATTCTACGGCAGAGCTTCTTTTCTTTCTCTATGCTGAAAGCCTTTGGGATTGGAACCTTTTCTTCAGGAAATATGGGTCTTACTTGTACTCTTCTGCTTATTTCATGGAGGTTCTGGACTGGTGCTGCCTTTGCTTGCAAGATTAAGGACAATGTAATTTATTGATATACCTGTTGATTTTACCGTTTTCAGCTTATGGCCACTTTGTCATTTGGTGGAACTAAGGTTTTTCTTGCCTTTTTTGTCGTTGCTGCTATCCATATTTACAGGTATGTGCCAAATGAATTGCGTGGAGGAATGATGAGCCTTTCTCAGGTCCCAGCCAATGCAGCTGTTCTATTTTGCTTGATACAGGTAAATGCTGCTACAACATAAACCTTTTTTCCCTCTTTCTGAATATATCATGACTTAACTATTGAATATTGATGCTGAAACAATGGCTTTTCATTGCCATCAGATTAATGCTTCAGTGATAGTTTTGGTAAATGATAATACATAATCAACCCTTTTGGTGTTGTACAAATCAACTTATCTATACTTTTAACATTGCAGAGAGGATACCACAGAATAGAGAATTCCACCATGATGGCTTTAGGGGCCGTCTCCTTATTCATAGCATCCGGATGTATATATTCACTCAGACGTTGGGGAAAGCCACCACACCAAGATTGGCACAAATTATGATATCTGAAGATTTATGGTCTCTAAAGCTGGACTTTGCATCTGACAGAAAGCGATGGTCGACCAGAACATGCAAACAGATGATGGAACTGACTTTGGAGACAGTCTTTGCTTGATCATGACGGTGTAACCAAGGAATGGAGATTCTACGAGACGACCTGTAACTGGCAATCACCGTCTTTGCTGCAGTTCTTGTCTTCTCAGCAGTTAGGTTAAGGAGGGTAAAGGGGCAATGGTGAAAACCATTGCCAAAACCCTACCTCGATGATGATTCTTGGAAAAAGCTTTGAACTTTTTGAGTTCCTGAGTATTGAAAATGGAAAATGGAAATTGTTAAGGCAGCCAAAGCTAAGCTTCTCTGAGAACAATTGAGACATTACATGTACGGGTTTTTCACAATTTGTTGCCAATGCATAAGTCACATGAGTGATCTAATAATGTTTTGCTACACATTAGTTTTGGCCAACCTTCTGTTTCCCGCAAAATCTATAAGCCAGAGCTTTTGCTTTCTGGTGCATTCATCATTCGTCAAGTCCTGGGTCTTTATCATAATACAGAGCAGAGCCTACTGAAAAGATCACAGAAGTTTACCAAGTGGATCATACAAGTAAAGAAGACATAAACCAGACACAAGGGGAATTGGCAAAGATCCGGATACAAGTGAGAGAGGCTGATATGCTTTTGTTCACACTATCGGATCCAACATACGATAGCTGTAACAGTTTAATCATTTCTTGTTTTCCCAGGAAGCTGTAACAGAGTACGAGTAAATTACTACATTACAAGCGACGAGACAAGGAAAATAAGACTTACTTGGGAGAGAAAGCTCCATATAATAAGTGGTTCCTCGTATATACTGAGAGTTAGCTTTAGAAGTTGTCCTATATCTGCATTCTGGCAACCTGTCAGAGAGATAAATACATGTGGTGTTAATATACAAGTCATACCATAGTTTTCATCTTCTAGATCTCACTGGTATCAACTTACTTCTTTGCAGGACCCAGCTTGACCCCCTCAAGCCCACTAGTTGCAAATTTTAGCACACTTAGGTCCTGCTCTGAAGGACTGATTTGCACAAAAAGTTTCAGTCTTTGAGTTGCCTCTTGCAAAATTTTCTCACCTGTATGAACATCAAATTTACAACAGATTTAAGACTGCAGAAATTCAGGTTTAGCAATGGCCAAGACTGATTGGACTGCAAATCTACAGTTGATACGGTTCCATCATCAGCACTTACTGTTGGCGGAAGGAATCTTCTTCGGTTTGTCTTTTGGCATCAAGTTCCAAGGGTCCCTCTCCGTACCAACTTCTTACACCAATCCAAGGCTTTTGATAGCCTTCCCTCAATGATACCCACCACCGAGTGTTTCCTTCTTTTCTCATCTTCAAGATCAAGAGTTCGGTATGCAATTGTAAGCAAGTAGATAGCTGGATGGAGTCTCCTGGAGAAAATGAAAGTCGCATATAAGATAGTTAGCTTCGAAACAACTTCTACAGACTCTACTGCACCTTTTCCAGACATGAACTTTTAGTCCTTTTATGTAAATGATTTTAGAAAAGATAAAGATGAAGGTGTTATGTTTTGAAAAAGAAATTAAAAGGTTTCTGGTATATGGACATTTAATTTCAATATTATATACCCCAAGGAACTTTGAGTCTGAAAACATATGCATGGAAGTGCCTTCTACCAATCAATACACAGCACTCTGCCTTTTAACTTTAGTCAATCCCTATTAGCCTCTTTATATGCTAACCAAATATCAACTCACCCATCAAATGTCTCACTCACTTCAAACCCATCCCAGAATCTTTGTGAAAGGACTGTCCGGCCCTTTTTATCCTTCCCGAAAGTTTCAATGTACCAGCCTCCAACATCATGTAAGCCACAACGAGGCTCGAACAGCCAAAACCTGTTTCCACATTTCACACAATAATTGTTACATGCCATCGCGGTAAGGATGCAATCTAAAATCGGCATCACTGCATCTTCAATAACAAGATCAAAGACTACTTGGGCGTTTCAGAAAAGCTATCTACTACAAGAGAATTGATTTAACACCTTTCAGGTACAGATCATAACCATTCGCAGAAACAAAACAAAAATATTTGCAATAATAATAACAATGCAAGCAATGGGCTTACTTGCTTGGTGGTAACTTTGCTCTACTGCATCTACACTCACAAATGGAAACTGTATCCCCAATCCTGTACCAATGCAAATGCCTCACCTGGAAAATATGAAGAAAAAAATACCAACAAAAAGGTAAATGCTTTTATCCAGAGCTAATCTCTGTATGCATCATGCGACAAAGTTTTCAAAAAATACCTGTCACAGATTGTGAAAGGTAAAAAAGAATAAAAGCTAGTAGATATAAGAATCACAAACCAGGAATGTCCTATGTTTCATGACAACATGAGTCTTCACACCATTCCCATCATAGACATAGCATGAGCCTTCATCTGGGTTTGTCCCAAGACCACTAACGCTTCCAAGAAGAACTCCGGATCCATTTCCAAATCTGGGAGATGAATACCATCTGTTGGCATTATTAGACCCTTCATCTAAATTAAGGAAAACATGAATGCGGTCATTAACATCCTCATTTTGTTTCCCTTCACAATACCCTTGCGGGGGAATCCTAATGCCTGTAGCAACAACTCTTCCGGATATATGCAGCTGGATATCTTTATATGCATCTGAAACAATACTTTCATTTCTCGAGACTTGCATGCAGGATACCCGAGCACCAATCATATCATCAGACTTCACGTCACAGCTTGCTTTCTCGACAAGTTGGTTCATATCCTGATCCATACAAAATGAAGAAGCCAACTTGGCATGGCAAGAAGAGGACAGTTCAAGAGAGTTATCTTCCACGCAGACCATTCCAAAAAGGTCCCGTCCTGATACCAAGTGCAGAACCTCCGGAGTATCGCACACAGACCTTTCCTCGGCTTCAAAGCAGTCGGGTAGAAGCTCCATCGAGTCTATGTCAGGCCCAAAGTATGCAGCTTTAATGGCTGAATAGAGATCTGCTTCAAGTACGTCGAAGTAGCCTGAGCCATTTGCTACTCTCCTCTCTGTTACTATATCATTTATGGCGCCTCTATACCATTTTAGCCATTCAACTACTTCCATCTCCTTGCTCGTTGTCATTCGTGATTCGTATCTGTAAAGCATCGAGCCTTGTCTAGAGTGGTTTGTCACGACCATTCTCCGGGATAACAGATACCTGTCATAATGTGCCCTCTTCTCAGAATCTGAAAGAATCTGCATCACCACCACAAATTATACTTCAATGTCATAAAATTCTCACGGAGCTAAACCATGTCGTATCACAAAATATTGATGAAAAGTTATTACAAGTTTAGTTATCAAAATAACCTGAAATGCGTATACACTATAATAAGCTAATTATGAATTAACTAGTGAAAATATGAAACCCCGCAAGCTTTCCCTTTTTTTTTCGTGTGCTAAGCTTAGAATTAAACCTCATGAAATTCGAATCGATCAAGCAATCCATCTATCAATACGGAATCAAATGTAGGAAATCTAAATTGGGTGCATATTACTTCTTCCATGAATTGGGAATTTCAGATCGAAGATGAAAAGCATCTCAGACCATCGGAATATACAAACCAAACGGAAAATCAGACAGTGCAGGAAGTGAAGTGGAAGCTCCAAAAACACCTCATAAGCGACGAGAATCTGGACGAAACGTTTCGATGAAGATGGATCTTTCTTCGACTCGGCAAGGTCTGGGTGAGTCTCCTTGGCGAGCCTGCGAAACGATGCCTTGATCTCGGCAACTGAGCTAATTTCAGAAACTCCCAATATGACATACGCGTTCTCCACCGGGAACTCGGTCCGATTCGACTCAGTTCCGCCACTGAGCCACCGAGTTCCGTGGACCAGGTCCAGCAGAACATACGACGGTGCACACCCGTGATTCAACTCAGCCCGAAGCGAATGCATGAAACGCTGTCGAATCAGACCGGCAACAGCCGCCATTCTCTTCACCTGAAAAAGTGAAAATTCTCTGTTCGATCGTAACCGAGCACGACGAACAAGACGACAAGTTCAAGTTCATGCCCCAGAGGACGGAGACGATAATGCCACGTGGCGGCTCGTGAGTATCCTTAGTGTTCGTGCCACGTCAAGGGAAACAAAAAAAAGAATGAAATAATGTTACGAATTAAAAAAAAAATACAAAGCCCGACACGACCCAAATAAATGGGCCACGTGAAGAGTAGCCACGTGCCAATCACGTGGAATTGAAATATATCCAATGCTTTCGTTTTGATAATTTCTTTGGGCTTCAAAAGGCTTGAGTATAAATGGGCCTGGGCTTTCACAGTTATGATACGACGCCGATTTCCGAATCTCAACAAATACCCTATGCAGATTAATATACGTATTTAATGTAAAAATAATGTAGCTTACTAAAAGACCGAATTGATCAATAGAGTACAAACACTTGATAACAATCAAGCAACATCAACCTAATTCTAAATTTAAAAACAAATGCAGAGAAAATATGAATCCGGTGTAATCTAAACCTATCGCACCAATTTAACAATAGGGATGATGACAGATTAGAGGATATAATAAAGATTAAACTAATAAAGTTGTAATATAATGTATGATTTCTATGTGGTAATAATTATATATCTCGTATATATTTTTTTTAGGGTATGAGATAAGTAAAAAAACATATTTTGACAATACTCGGGATTCTTTCCGAAACTAGATTCATTCAAATGAAACGAAAACCCATGATTTATAGGGGAAGTCCTCGACCCTGTTGGTAAGATGATAACTCTCCCTCGGTCAGAGATTCGATTTCTCTTGGTGTCAAGCTTCTCCTGAGACGGTCAGTTTCAGCTAGTTTACCTAGTTGGCGTGGCTTGACGGCTGTTGCATTTAGCCGTTGGGTTTACCGTCTATGATACTCAGTGGTAGATCTATGTTAAAAGGAGTGGAGGCACATGCCCCATTTGATTGATTAAAAATAAGAATTTCTTTGTAAAATTTATAAAATTTTAATTAAAATTATTAGGTGCCTCCATGATAAATTATTTTTATCATTCAATAAAATTAAATTTGTCTCCATTGACAATATATCCTAGGTCCGCTACTGATGATACTGTATCTTTCATCCGGCCTTCTGGATCGTGAGGCATTGCAGAGTCCGACCCGAAGAGTTGAGCGCGGGTTCCCATTGTTATATAAAAAAAAACATGATTCACGATGCTTCTGTATTTGTCTCGAACGTATTTTTATATTACCTTTTAAAATGCCGCGGTGCAATGATGTGTCGGTCCAAATAGTAAAATAATATTATTCTGGAGCTATTCGTTGCACCAATTGTATGGGAAGAGCTTCTTGAGATTCGTCGTCTTTCCGAAATGGATGACTATATATATTGTATCTGTGTAAGTATCGATTTAATCGTTTCGCCTTCCAACCGAAGTGTGAACTTTAATTTCGGAATCTAAAAACACGTTATACATATTATATTCATATTCATGTTTTTTCCCCAGTTAGACACAAAGAAAAAAGTTACCATTAGGTATGCCACAATGAATTTCTTATTGATTATCATTTGAGGATACAAGAGATATATACACGTGAATCAGTTTGAAAATAGCTGAAGATAAGGGAATAATAGAACATATAATCAGGGATTTGATACGTGTAGTATCTAGAGTAATATATAGTAATATCCGGAAGATATCCTTCCTTTATTAGGTGAGATTCCCGCCATAAAAATTGATAGTTAATTACTATTAATTATGTAGCTTAAAATGATGCATTACTGAACCATAACACGTGCATCTCGTGGAGTGACCACCACCCTCAAAATTTTGTCGATCGTAACCTAATTCAAAACATTTGATTATAAAAAATAATAACGTTTAGGTAATATTTTTTTATATGATAAAAGATTAACAACAAAATATAATAATTGACCTGGAAGATTTGTGAAGATCCGGCTGGCCCATTAGAATCGAACATGTTTTTGTTTAGGAAAATAGTTTTAATCGGAAAAAAGATCACAAAAACTTCTTAACACGTGTATATTTATTTGACAGGTGGCATTTAACTTTCAGATGTGTGTAATTTGAATCAATTTTTCAAGTAGGGGTGGGCGTTTCGGGGAACGGTTCGGGTTCGAGACGGAATGAATCGGTTCGGTTTTTTCGGTTTTACAAAAATAGGTACCAATCGAGTTTTTTATTATTTTCGGTTCGGTTCGGTTTCGGTTTCGGTTCGGTTCGGTTCCGGGTTTTATTAAAAAAATGATAGATTTCTTTTAAAAATATTCAGTTTTTCGGAATTTTTGAAATTCGGTTCGGTTCGGTTCCGAAAAAATTCGGTTCTCTAAAAATGGTATCGTTCGAAAAATAACCGTGGTTTCGGATCGGGAAAAATACCGTTTTAACGGTTCGGTTCGGTCCAGTTCCGAAGAACCGAACCGAATCGCCCAGCACTATTTTCAAGTGTGCAACTGTAGATCTCAGTTGGACGGCACAAAATTGGAATACTAAATAAACCTATATGAAATAATAGATCAATAAATGTATCTGTCGTCGTACGAGGCATATAATATTATTATTATGCTTATTAATTTCATAAACGTATTCACATATGCAACAATTCACGTGGATCGTCTCTTCTAAAACAAATCCTACATATGCGTCTACAGAACCGAGCTCTCCCTATATAAACCTAGAGCTGCCTTCGTTACAGTCGCCTTGCTATTAATTACTGATTAGCCACTATGTGCGACACAATGTTATTCGCGTTTTTGTTCGTTGCCGTTTTGTTCACCCTAAAACTTCTCCTTCCTTCGAGGAAACGCTCCGGCAACGATCTCCCGCCATCTCCGCCGTCTCTCCCCTTCGTCGGCCACATCCTCCACCTGAAAAAGCCTCTCCACCGCGCGTTCCGGTCACTATCCGAGCGATACGGACCCATTTTCTCCCTCCGGGTCGGGTCACGCCTCATTGTCGTCGTCTCGTCACCTTCTCTAGTTCAAGAGTGTTTCGGCCCGAACGACACGGTTTTGGCCAACCGGCCACGGTTTCTCAACTCCAAACACGTGGCCTACGACAACACGACGGTCGGGACGGCTCCGTACGGCCCCCACTGGAGGAACCTCCGACGAATCTCTGCCGTGGAGATGCTCTCTTCTCACCGTCTCCACCTGTTCCAAGCTGTTCGGTCCGACGAGGTGCGTCGCATGGTGGCCAAGCTGGCGAGCAAGGCATGTGAAGGGTTCGTGACCGTGAATCTGAAGAAGACGATATCGGTGGTGGTGATGAACAATATAATGAGGATGATCGCCGGAAAGAGATACTACGACGACGACCAGAGCAAAGAGGAAGGTGCTCGGAGGTTTCATGAGATAATGCAGGTATAAATATTGGACATGATATAAAAAAAATACTATATTTAATCTGCACCAGATGCATGGAGCATATCTAATCCTGTATCGATTCCTTAATTAAATCCATAAACCTAAGGAAGAATAAACATAGGGAATTACAAATCACTCTTAACCAAAAACAAAAGAATAAACACAGAGAAACGTGACAAATTAAACGTTCTTACAAATCTGACATAAATAGCATTCATATTCACACACACACATATATATATATATATAAGCATGCACGCATGTGAGCTATAAAAAATCAAGTTGTTATAATCGGCTGATATTGAATGATATAATGCTAAACCCTGAACGCAGGACGTCCTGGACAAGAGCGGAGTAGGAAATCCAGCGGATTATTTCCCGATAATAAAGTGGATAAGCCCAAAGTACGTGAAGAGAGTGAAAGAGTTAGGGTTTCGGATGAACGAGTTCATGCAAGGGCTTGTCGACGAGATGCGAAGAAAGCGAGAGAAAAGCGACACAATGCTCGACCACTTGTTGCTTCTCCAGGAGAAGGAGCCCGAGCAGTACACTGACCAGATCATCAAAGGCCTTATTCAAGTACGTATATCTTCTATCTGCATGTTTATACACACACACATATATATATATATGCGCAAAAATGATACTTATATACATATAAACGAATATGGTTATCTTAATTATCATTAATACGTTACATGGTATGGTTGATAAATTTGAGAAAACAATTAGTAGACGTTATTAAATTCGTATACAGTTTATAAAAAACGATTAGTAGACGTTGATCTTATCGGTGTAATTCGTATTTTTCAATTTTTTGGAAGATATAGTCGGATAAGAGTTTCGGTGAACTTCCCTATTATAAAAAAAATAGTATACAGTTTTATACAATGCCGTGTGCTTTTTCTAGAAAATATGACTATGACTACTTAGAAGTGCGAGAAGTTGTTGGCATATATCTCATCCTCTATAATCTTATATGTGATGGACCGGCCGAGAAAAGTCTCTAATCATAGAGGGTTCTTTTTTTTTTTTCCTAAAATAAGAAACGGGTTCCTTTTTTCAAAATAAGAAACTTCGTCATCAGCTCTGAGTTACGATGGAGTATTTACATCAAACAACATGCATTGGAAATTGTGCACTTGATTACAATGGAGATGCATAATAGAGTTTAAAAATATATAAAGAAAAGCTCTGCAAAGTTAAAGGGCGTTACATCATATAGCAAGTTCCCGTGTGAATAATATAAAACAGATCGTCAATATATAATGCATTTCCGAGTCTCATTATGATAAAATGCTCACGTGGGGGAATGCATGCATGCAGGCCATGATGTTGGCAGGAACGGACACGTCGATCGTGACACTCACATGGGCAATGGCGAATTTACTAAACTACCCTCACGTCCTCGACAAGGCCCGACAAGAGATCGACGACCGGGTCGGGCAAACCCGTTTGATCGACGAATCTGATCTTCCAAACCTCCCTTATCTCCAAAACATAATCTCCGAGACTTTCCGGTTATGCCCTCCTGGCCCATTCCTCCTCCCGCACTATTCGTCCGCGGACTGCACCGTGGGTGGATACCACGTGCCACGTGACACGATCTTGCTCGTGAACACGTGGGCCATACACCGCGATCCCAGTGTATGGCCCGACCCAGACTCGTTCCGGCCCGAAAGGTTCGAGGGTGGAGAGGAAGTGGACGCGTATAAGTTGATACCGTTTGGGATCGGGCGTAGGGCGTGTCCTGGTGGGACATTGGGTCTGCGTATTGTGGGTCTTACATTGGGAAGCTTGGTCCAGTGTTTCGAGTGGAAGACCATCGGGGATGAGCCCGTGGACATGACGGAGGGGAAAGGTCTCGTCATGCACAAGGCAGAGCCCCTGGTTGCGACGGCTCGGGCTAGACCCGTCGCCACCAAGGCTATCGAGGGAGCTGCTTGAAGAACGTGGATAGGATTATTAGTAATCTTGATTTGGAAAATCGAGTAATAAGCGATGGATTTTAATTAACGTTGAAGAAGAGTAACCAGTAATATATATGTGGGTGTGGGTGTGTTATATCATTGATTTTGTTGGTGATTTCACAAGGTCCATCTTTTATTTTATTTGGTATTGTTGACGTGCGAGCACCATTGTTAGACAAGCTACTCACCATCTGATTTGTGGAAAGGACTGGCTACACACCAAATATCTATATGCGACGAGATACTATTTACGTGCAAAAAATATGCTATCAATTTTACTTCATAATTCAAAATTTAAGAAACTTTTAAATTATTCAAAAACAATATTGATTCATTCGGAATACATAGTGCGCACATGATTTATTAATTCCACTCTATAACTTAAAACGTTAAGAGCTTGGAACATATGGATAGAGGTGTCAAACGAGCCGACTCAGATCGTTTGAGACTCGACTCGTTTGGTTCGAATCGTTTTGGACTCAATTCGTTAGGCTCATTTTCTAACGAGCCAGAAAATCTTGGCTTAAATCATTCGTAAGTTTTCTGATCTGAATGAGCCTACTCATTGAGCAAATGATATATAATATTTTTTTATTTATATTTATTCCAAATTTAATTATAAATTTAAATAAATACATAAAATTTAATAAAACTCTAATATCATAAACTATATAAAAAAAATATTGGTTGAGATTTCAGAAGGTAAAAAAATAATCTAATAATAGTTCAATAAAAAATAATTTAAATAGATAATAATAACAAAATATATTTTAATAATATTTTTATATTTATACTCTAATTTTTATTTAATATTTGTAATTATCACCTTCATAATAATTAAAATATTTATAATATCATATGAAAAAAAGAATATAAAATTATATTAGAATTTTTTATATACATTAATTTTTAAAAAAAAAGTCAGTTCATTGAGCAACTCGTCAGTTCGCCGAACTAAAAAATTTATTGAATACGTGTTTAATGAGTCTGACTTGTTAGGTTTATTTTTTAATGAACTGAAAAAATCACGACTTAGATCAATTGTGTTGACATTACTGCATATGGAGATCATCAGCTAATATAAAGGAGGACACATAGTAATTCAGTTTACATGGGCTGGGCTCAATCATGAGAGTGATCGGAAACCATATGCACCATGAAAGGTCTTTTCCCATTCGGTGGAAACGTTTGTTCATAAAACTAAGCAAGTATCCAAATTTAAAATATCCTGTAAAACTGGAATCAAACTAATATACCATAATATAGTATTGGACAAACGGATATTATTAGGTTAAATAAAATAAGTCATTTAAATTAAAATATCATACAATGTCAAAAAAAAGAGAGGAAGAGGTGTGTTTATACATCATGTCCTAACAAGTGGCCCTCCTTATTTCTGTGACACGTGTCATTTATCCTTTTTCTGTCTGCCAACTTGTTTGCTATCAGCCTACGTCACATTCATACGGCAATATGAAATTGACCCTTTATCGCACCAACGTCTATATACGACACGTACCGTACCTTATTTTGTCGACCATCTGTAAAATTTAACAAATTTTCAGTTTTTTATATACTGAATATTGTATGGGATAATCATATTATTTTGTTAGTCGGTAAGAAATTGAAAATATGATTTTTTTTTCATCTCACATAGCTTGGTTTCTATTCCATACATTATTTTTATTTCGCAAATCTATCAAAATTGTTATTTTTGTACATATTTATATACGGATAATTTGTATAATTTAACTAAATATAATATATATGTATATCATACACACGATATAAATTCTTATTCTTTTACAGATAATCAAAACTACATTTGGTTACCTATGTAAGATAATTTCAGGTTTTCAGAGATTTGCTTTTATGAAAACCCAAACGATAAACTGGATCTGGCTTTATATAATTCACACAAAACAATCAATGAAACATAGATCAGAAAACCATACCTGGATCCATGAATTGCAGCGGAATAACTTTAAGAACCAAAAGTCTTCTAGGTTTTCTCTCCTTTCTCCCGTACTATAAGTTTTTCTTGATGGACAGAAATAATGAACCATAATGTTCCTTTTATAGGGTGCGGAAACCCTAGTTGTATTAGGGTAAGGAGAGAGGGGACTTTCAATAATACCTCTGGGCCTTAATTCTTTAATGAGTTCTTATCCATCAAAGAACCATATTAATATTAAAACCCGAAAGCCCAAATTACATGGGCCACATAATAATTTATTTCTTACATTCTCCCACTTGGCCCATGTGACGAATTGATGATCTAATAAACTTTAAGCGCGCAACTTTACATTAGATTCATCTATCATCGATTACTTTCATTTGAATAAGAATCGATGAATCATGGCGGTCACACATCACTTTTAATATGATCCCTTCCATGTATCACAATCAATTATCATCCAACATACTTTATGACCTAGGGATTATATCATTATGCACGTTATCTTACTTAACAATATGTGTACACAAATGACATAATGATAACATGCCTAATAATTGCAGAAACAATACTTTAATTGAATTCAAAATGTCATAGTCATAAATATAATGAGCAAAACATTCTCCGAAATAATCATTAAAGTAAGGACTTGTCAATAATGCCCATCCGTTCGACATGTCCCTTAAATGTCTTAGGCGATAGTCCCTTAGTCAACGGATCCGATATCATAAGATCGGTACTAATATGCTCAAATGACACTCTTCGTTTCTGCACTTCTTCTTTGACAGCTAAGTATTTTATCTCCATGTGCTTAGCACCTTTAGAGTATTTGTCGTTCTTTGAGAAGAAGATAGCTGCGGAATTGTCACAATAATTTCTCAGCGGTCTGGCTATAGAGTCGACAATTCCAAGCCCTGAGATAAAGTTCCGCATCCATAATTCATGAACTGTAGCCTCAAAGCATGCTACAAATTCAGCTTCCATAGTAGAAGCAGCGATGACAAACTGCTTTCCACTTCTCCATGACACTGCTCCTCCAGCTAATAGGAACAGATAACCGAAAGTCGACTTTCTGGTATCAACGCATCTGGCAAAATCGGAATCTGAATACCCAATGACTTCCAAGTTGTCATTTCTTCTATATGTAAGCATGTGTTCTTTGGTGCCTTGCAAGTACCTTAGAACTTTCTTTGCAGCTTTCCAGTGGTCTATTCCGGGATTGCTCTGGTATCGGCCTAACATTCCAATAGCAAAACTGATATCTGGTCGTGTACACGTCTTAGCATACATCAAACTCCCAACCACTGATGCATAGGGAATACTTTCCATTTCTTTTCGTTCCAATTCGTTCTTTGGACATTGCATATTACTGAACTTGTCCCCTTTCTGAATCGGAACTATCCCTGCAGAGCATTCACCCATTCTGAATCTCTCTAAGATCTTATTAATGTAACTTTTCTGAGACAATCCTAACAATCCTTGTGGTCTATCACGGAATATTTCTATTCCAATCACATAGGACGCCTCACCCATATCTTTCATCTCAAAGTTCTTAGAGAGAAACTTCTTTACGTCATGTAACATTCCAATGTCATTTGCAGCAAGTAGAATATCATCAACATACAAGACCA
>NW_010963495.1:2240237-2276532 GCF_000463585.1 Tarenaya hassleriana | reverse complement strand
TCTTTATAGTCGATGCCATCTTTCTGGGTGTAACCTTTAGCAACAAGTCGGGCCTTATACCTTTCGATATTACCACTTGAGTCACGCTTAGTCTTAAAGAACCATCTACAACCAACTCTCTTTGACTCATTCGGTAAATCAACTAAGTCCCAAACTTTATTGTCATCCATTGACTTTAATTCATCTTTCATGGCATCAAACCACTTTTTAGAATTACTATTATTCATGGCTTGCTTAAATGAGAATGGATCATCATCAATGCTTAAGTCACATTCATGTTCAAGAGTATAAACCATGTAGTCATCTGAGATAGCGGATCTTTTCTCCCTTTCAGACCGTCTCAGTATAACTTGTGGTTCATTAAACTCTTCTTGTGATGTGACTGGTTCATCGGGTATATCTTCATTATGTGGGTTTTGGACATTCCTCTGTTGTACCAAAATATCACGTGACATTGATGTGACTTGAGGAACAATAACTGTAGAAGGGATATCAGGTGTTAAAACATTATCCTGAATCTCCTCAATGTCCACCTTGCGTGGTTTAACATTCCCACTGATTTGACCATTTTCTATGAACCTTGCATTGCCAGCCTCTACAATTCTCGTACTATGGTTAGGACAATAAAATATAAATCCTTTAGACTTTTCTGGATAGCCAATGAAGAATCCACTGACTGTCCTAGGATCAAGTTTCTTTTCATGTGGATTATATACTCTTACTTCTGTTGACAACCCCAAACATGTAAGTGTCTCAAACTCGGTTTCCTCCCCATCCACAATTCATAAGGTGTTTTAGGGACTGCTTTACTAACAAATCCTGAAATTCAAAACTACATGTTATCCAATAAAGACCTAAAATTCCTAATAATAAGGAATCCGATTTAGCAAATATGTTGTCGTCTTTAATGCATGCATCCACAGTGAAAGAGGTAAAGAGCTATTACATATCATGCTCCTAACCATGTTCATTAATGTACGATTCCGCCTTTCAGCTACACCATTCTGTTGAGGTGTACCGGGCATTGTATACTGTGCACAAATGCCCCTACTTTCGAGAAATTTTGCAAATGGACCTAGACATTGTCCACTTTCATCGTATTTACCATAATACTCACCACCTCTATCACATCTCACAACTTTAACCTTTTTATCTAACTGCCTCTCAACTTCATTAATGAACACTTCAAGGACGTTCACAGATTGAGATTTATCATGCAGTAGATAAACATAACCATAACGTGAATAATCATCAATGAAGGTGATAAAGTACCTTTCTCCACCCCATGAAGGGATATCAAAAGGTCCACAGATATCAGTGTGAATCAACTCAATAAGCTGAGTGCTTCTTGTGGCTGATTTCTTTGATGTATGTTTAGTCTGTTTTCCTTTTATACAGTCAATACACACTCCTAAGTCACTGAAATCCAAATGAGGTAGAATGTCACTTTTCATCAACCTCATTAACCTTTCTTTGGATATGTGACCTAATCTTTGATGCCACAATAAAGCAGAACTTTCATTATCGGGTGCACTACGTTTAATTACCACACTATTCTCAACATTAAACAGGGATTCAGAAAACTTTCTGTCAAGATTGAAACGATAAAGATCATCCATTAAAATACCAGAACCATAAAGGTACTCATGTCTATATAATTGAAAAATACCAGAAGCAAACTTGACAGAAAAACCCATTAAATCCAACTTTCCTACGGAAACAAGATTTCTAGCACATTCAGGAACATAGAGACACCCTTCAAGATCTATATGACAACCAGTATCCAAGATCAATCTATAAGTCCCAATGCCTTCTATTCGTGCTTTCATCCTGTTTCCCATAACCACGTGTCTTTCAGGTCCTTTTATGGGTTGGATCATACGAAATCCCTGTTTAATATGAGAAACATGAGTTGTTGCACCAGAATCTAACCACCAGGTACTATTAGGTACTTCAATAATGTTCGATTCAAAGCAAACAAAAATATTATGTTTACCTTTACTCTCGAACCATTCCTTTCTTTTCTTGCAGTCTTTCTTAATGTGTCCACTCTTCTTGCAGAAGAAACACTTGACTTCTTTCTGGATTTGGCTCACATTAGCTTTCATTGGAGCTTTATCCTTCCTTTTATCATTTTTCCCTGGCTTTTTCTTACTGTTGCCGGCACTATCATGGACTGCGAGGTGGACTGAGTGTCCTTTTATCTTCTTTAATCTCCCTTCCTCCTGTATCAGCATGGCCTTCAATTCTTGAAAGTTCCATTTTTCTTTAATGGTGTTGTAATTCACCTGGAACTGACCAAACTCAACAGGCAGAGAGTTAATGATGAATTGAACAAAAAATGTTTCACTAACATCCATCCCCATAGTCTTCAACTTTGCTGCCATGTTAGACATGTGAGTCACATGATCATGGATAGGTTGAGACCAGTCAAACTTTTTCGTAGTCAGCTCACTCATGAGATTGCCTACAATTGACTTATCAGCTAAATCCGATTGTGAATACTCTTTAATCTTATCCATAAATTCCCTTGCACTTTCAGTCTTAGGCATTGATGCCTTAACACTTTCCGCCATGGTCATCCTCATAAGGTTCAAACATAACCTATTAGATCGCTCCCAGGACTCAAAATAAGTCCTTTCATTTTCTGAGCTGGTATCTGTTATGACAGGCTTTTCACTAACCAATAATGCAAGATCCAAATCATAAACACCCAGATAAAACTGGATCTATTCAGACCAATCTGCATAGTTAAGCCCGTTGAACTTGACCACAGCATTGCCAGTTGCCATAGGGTTAAAAGACGCTGCAAAACATTTATACATGCTCACTTATTAATGCTTTGAGTTAACGAAATAAAACGAGAAACTTAAGACGTATTTAAGCAACCTTTGGGCAATACTTAAATACAAACACAATCATTGATGCTACAATCACAATAATTTAATGTATCAAAAGTTATAAGACGTATTTAAATTCACCTTTGGGCAGGAATTTAAATACGCATACCAACATTGATACAAAATACTTTTATGGACATCATAATATCAAAAATCAAATAAATATGCAATCTTTGGATATACATACTTATTGATCAAGATAAAATATCAATCCCTTTTAATATTATTATCTATATGCAATGGTCCAACTTTGGTCGACCTCATAGCGATACAATTAATAATCTCAATTGTTCAACTATACCTTTATATCATCTTTTAGCATCCTTTCATTTTGAACAACTGAAAATATTCGATTTGAATATCTAATCTTAATTAATCTAGACCACTTTGGTGACTAACAAGATTCAATAATGTAGATATCGAATCGAATAAAAAGAAAAGAAAAGAAGATATAACTTTTATATACAATTCGACCTATATATATATGCATATATTGACTACCATTATTATATGCATAAATAAACATAAATAAAATTTAATATATATATATATATCACTATTATATCGAATTATAAATATATCTCAAATAAATAAAATTCTATAAGTTTAATAACTGTATATGAATACATCAAAACACTGTAAGATCCGTAACATACACATATATGCATATGTACCTTTAATATGCACGTCAAAATATACATCATTATATCATATATATATGCATAAAATATTAAAATATGACAATATATAAATTTATTATACATATTGACTTAAAAGAGAAATTCATATGACCATGTATAAATTCATTATACATTCATTATACATACAGATTTCAAAAAGAGAAATCATATCACAGATTTCAAATCTATGTAATATCTTATTATTTCAAAGATGAACATTAGAAAAAGAAATCAAACTTTCTCATCGATATATGAATCTCTAAATATATAATTAGAGAAAACTTTAATCCGATGGAAAACTTTAACCGGTGAATTATATTAAGCCAGAAACCAGGCTCTGATACCATGTAAGATAATTTCAGGTTTTCAGAGATTTGCTTTTATGAAAACCCAAACGATAAACTGGATCTGGCTTTATATAATTCACACAAAACAATCAACGAAACATAGATCAGAAAACCATACCTGGATCCATGAATTGCAGTGGAATAACTTTAAGAACCAAAAGTCTTCTAGGTTTTCCCTCCTTTCTCCCGTACTATAAGTTTTTCTTGATGGACAGAAATAATGAACCATAATATTCCTTTTATAGGGTGCGAAAACCCTAGTTGTATTATGGTAAGGAGAGAGGGGACTTCCAATAATACCATGGGCCTTAATTCTTTAATGAGTTCTTATCCATCAAAGAACCATATTAATATTAAAATCCGAAAGCCCAAATTACATGGGCCACATAATAATTTATTTCTTACAACCTAATTATATAATGTTCACGTGCATGGTTCGCCCGATGTTCGTGTGAACCCTTTTATTAAACAAACATTAATCCGGTTATATAAGAAGGAGTCGTGCTTATATCTATCTATCTATAAATTCATCGGTTTGTTACGGAAACCTATTAAATCGCCCATAAATAACAATGGGCCAAGCCCTTTTGGAGGTTCATCCGTCGCCAGAGAAGCAACATGCGGACGTGGACATGTGAACGTGGTCGCATATTAATCACCGAGACTCTTTGCTTTACGCTTTTTTTAAACCATTTTTTTATTTCCTCAATTAAATATTCAAGAAAACATGCACTCCTTTACAGATGTGGGCAAATGCGTTAAAAAAAAATCGTAATAACTAATAGAAATTAAAAATAAAAATCTTCGAGGGACGAGCAAAATATCTTCTGAGATAGTTGCGAACGATAGAGAATATGTGGCCTTTAGGGGTGGCTCATTCATTTCGCACAAATTCACTAGTACACTTGCGTAGCTATAAAATCAAAGATAATTCCAAAGTTGATATTATCAGATACACAAATCATAGATTGTGGAAAAAAAAAACAAAATAAAACGAGGAGGGGGAAGAAAGAATCCTCTCTCTCTAACCCATTAAGCCTTTTGGGGGGAAAAACAGAGAAAAAAAAAGAGAGGACTTAAGCCGCCATGGGAATCGTGGAAGAAGCTCACAACGTGAAGGTGCTAGGCTCAGGTGGGCAGACGATCGTACTGGGTCATGGGTTTGGTACGGACCAGTCGGTGTGGAAGCATCTAGTTCCGCATCTCGTGGAGGATTACCGTGTCGTGTTGTACGACAACATCGGTGCCGGAACGACGAACCCAGAGTACTTCGACTTCGAGAGATACTCGACCCTCGAAGGCTTCGCGTTTGACCTCATCGCCATTTTTGAGGATCTTCAGATCGAATCCTGCATCTTTGTCGGACACTCTGTCTCCGCCATGGTCGGTGTTCTTGCTTCCCTGAACAGACCCGATCTTTTCTCCAAGATCGTCATGATCTCCGCTTCTCCCAGGTAAATCACGCAAGATTTCATTTTGTGTATACGCATCTATTTATGTTTATTTTATTGATATATATATATATATATGTATAGTTTGACACGAGTTAAAAAATGTCTGATCTATCCGTTTAAAAAATCAATTTAAAAACCTGGTTTTCTCAGGTATATTTTATATATGGATATATAAAACTCATACCCCTCTGTTCTACGAAAGAAAATGAAAGTTGTTGGGTATGGTGGATCAGATACGTAAACGATGTGGATTACCAAGGAGGGTTCGAGCAAGACGACCTGAACCAACTGTTCGAAGCGATGAGAAACAACTACAAGGCATGGTGCATGGGGTTCGCACCGTTGGCAGTGGGTGGGGACCTGGACTCGGTGGCGGTCCAAGAATTCAGCCGGACGGTTTAAGCTCGTTGATTTAGTGGGATCTGGCAATCTGACATTGTTGGTCTCACACCAGTTAACGATTAAGGCCTTCACGGTGTAATTGGGTATAAGGGTTGTGTGATTCAGAGTCTGCCGAGTCTTTGGACAAACTGTTAGACCTAAATCAATCCATTTCTTGATGAACGCCCTTTCATATGTTTGCCACGCTCTTCAACATGAGACCGGACATAGCCTTGTCGGTGGCTCAGACCATCTTCCAAAGCGACATGCGTCAGATCTTGCCCTATGTCTCGGTCCCTTGTCACATCCTCCAAAGCGTCAAGGACTTGGCCGTTCCCGTCGTCGTCTCCGAGTACCTCCACGCCAATCTCGGCGGCGAATCCATCGTCGAAGTCATCCCCTCCGACGGTCATCTCCCGCAACTCAGCTCGCCGGACTCCGTCGTTCCCGTCCTGCTCCGCCACATCCGCCACGACATCGCTGTGTGAAAGAGGGGAAAAAACAAAGGCACGATCGGAGAAAAAGAAAAAGGCGTGGCCTGATTTCGACGCGACGTGTCTCCGAGTTTAACGCTACGTTGTCGTTTTATGATGACCTTGATCTGTAGTTCTTTTTATAATCGAATAATATGATTATTCTTCTTTCATTTCCTTAGTTCTTATCTGTATTTTCTATTCGGACTTTTAATGTACGACTTATTCCCGCAAATGTATCCATTTATATTTGTAAACTAAGATACTATAACAATGCATTTTTGTAAAGATACCGAAGAAGAAACAATATTTAATATTCCCTTCTTGTTTTATGGTCAATATACAGATTTCGTTATATTATATTGGGTTTGGAATTAGACTTTAGTGAAGCCAAAGTGTTGAAGAGCAATGTGAACGATCTGTTTTTGTTTCACGGGCGTTTGTCGTCAAAGGAGGTAGGTCGTCCACTTCAATTTGTTTTAAAATAAAAAAATTTGTTTATTCGTGGGCCAAACTGGGCCTTACCCATTATAAACATAGATGGAAATTGGGCTTTGGCCCAGATATACCACTCGCGTGTCAGTCACGTGATGGTGAATTGTACACGTGTGGCAACTTCCCAACGTTTGATTTGGGGGAAGCAGCGTGTGTGACACCAGCACCACGACCACCACCACCATCGTGTCTCCGATTCTTTTATTTCCCGTTTCGCCCTTCGTCAAAGTCTCCTCTTTCCCGTCTTCCTCCCCGTAAATGCCCTCTTTACTCCTTCACCTCGATCCTCTCTCCTCTTAGATAACTGTTGAAGAGGTAGGAGACGACGAAGACGAAGGGGAGAGATAGAGAGAGAAAGGCCGCCTGAGATTCGCCATTGGAGGAGCTCGTTATGGAGAATATGATGTCGGAGCGAGCCGAGCTCGCGAAGCACTGTAGCTCTCGGAACTGGTCCAAAGCGATCCGAGTCCTCGACTCGCTCATCGCCAAACACTGCTCGATTCAAGACTTATGGTTGGTCCTCGCGGTCATCTATCCGATGTTAATTCCTCCGATCGAGTTCATCGAATCCGGCTCTGTCTGTGTGATTCTCATTTTGTGTAATTTTTTGTTTTCTTTCCCCAGCAATAGAGCCTTTTGTTATAGTCAATTGGAGCTTCACAAGCATGTGATTAAGGACTGTGACAAGGCTCTTCAGCTTGAACCTTCGCTCCTTCAAGCTTATATCCTCAAAGGTTCGTTCACTCATTGTTTGTCAATACTGCTTGAAGATCAATTGTAGTTACTCTGGTGGTTCGAGTACTATTACGGTGTTAGAACGACAATTAGTATTTGGATTTAATCAGTACCAATTTCTGGTACTTGTGATGATAAAGTAGTGAGTTGGAACTTCGATAGCATTCAGTTCAGGTGAAGGACCTTGTTAGGGCTTTCATGAGTGCGGAATTATTCTGCAAAGATGTAGATCTCATAGGAAATGTATGAGTAGACTGGTAGTCAGCTAGGGCCGTAGTGCTGAGGTGAGGTGTAAATTTGCTATCCCGACAATATGAATTATGGTGCGGCGATGAAAATTTTCTGTTTTTGTGTGTAATACTGTCTATGATTTTAAGTTTACCGGTTCTCCCCCATCTAGGACATGCCCTCTCCGCTTTGGGAAGGAAAGAGGATGCGGTTCTTGTTTTGGGGGAAGGCTATGAAAGTGCTCTTCGGCAGTCAGCGGATTTGAGGCAATTGTTAGAACTAGAAGAACTCCTTAATGTTGCAAAACAAGAGATTGGTGGTGCTTTCCAACTTGAAGATGATGAATTTCAGCAATTGTCCCTTGGCTTACCTATAGGATCATGTGCTAGTGTGGGGTTCGAAGAAACATTTTGCAAGCAGGATGAACATGGTATCCCAAATGGGACGTGCAAGAGTGCCGACAAAATGTCAAGCACGGAAGCTTTTAAATTAAGAGCATGTAGCAACGGAGAATCTTATGAGTGTTCCAAGGAATTGGGTGAGCAATCAAAGATCAGTAGTGTCTCAAGGGATGCTTCGACAACAAGTGAAAGATCTGGTGATAGTTTTAACTCTTGTACTGGCTCAACTTTTAAAGGAAAAGAGAATGGAATATCTGGTGGAAAAATCAGTTGTTTGCAGGATACATTCCAACCATGCAATGGTTC
The DNA here is from genome assembly GCF_000463585.1 of Tarenaya hassleriana. Taxonomy (NCBI): domain Eukaryota; kingdom Viridiplantae; phylum Streptophyta; class Magnoliopsida; order Brassicales; family Cleomaceae; genus Tarenaya; species Tarenaya hassleriana. The sequence continues at coordinate 2,268,132 of NW_010963495.1, read as the reverse complement.
TGGGGTGCATAAAAAGTTGAGTGAAAATCCTGATAAATTAGTTGGTTCTTCAACCGCTAGCAAAAAATCGAGCTTCAAACCTGGATTTCTGAGCAAGTTGAGCAGTAAAGCTGATATGCATTCTGAAGCTGGCGATGGGTCCAAGAGAAACAAGAAGTACACAATAGCAAGAATTTCAAAAACGAAATCAATAAGTGTGGATTTTCGGCTATCCAGAGGCATTGCACAGGTTTAATTTACAAATCAGATGGTATAATGGTGCAATATGTCATATTGCAAATGCTATGAGACGTATGTCTTATAACATTTTTGTTACTGTGCTCTGTTCTGTCAACAGGTGAATGAGGGAAACTATGCATCTGCTATATCTGTTTTTGATCAGGTAATTTGTCGTGTGCTGATCTTGGGTGACCTGTTCTACCTGTTATTACCTTTTGCCTTTTGTCCCCGATCTTGCTTCTTGAAGGTTGCTTTCAACAAAAAACAAGATCATAGAATTATCGGATTTGTTTCTCTTGCAGATACTGAGAGAGGATCCTTGTTACCCTGAAGCACTTATAGGTAGAGGGACGGCCTATGCATTCCAAAGAGAGCTTGAACCTGCTATTGCTGATTTTACTAAGGTATTGACAAACAAAAGAACAGTTGTTACGGAAGGGGCTTAGTTTATAATTTTTCTCACTTGATCATAACGCTGGTCAGGCTATTCAATCTAACCCAGCAGCAGGTGAGGCATGGAAACGGAGAGGCCAGGCCCGTGCTGCTTTAGGGGAATTTGCTGAGGTGAGAATGGTGCCAATTCTCCTCTACATCGCTGGTTTCATCGAAGCTAAGATAGATATTTTCTGGGACTAGTCTTTGCATTTAACTTATATTTGTATTTCTTTTGGCTTGGAGCCTCTCATCGCTTTTCCCGGCCATTGATTTCCGTGGTCTCATAGATGTCTAATATTTGGATTAAGCTTCTTGATTATATTCTACTTTCAATTAATGTGTAAAAATCTGGAAAATTTCTTGCACAATAGTGGTTTTAGCTAACCTTTTGATTACAGGCTATTGAAGATCTATCTAAAGCACTGGAATTCGAGCCAGATTCAGCTGATATGTTGCATGAAAGGGGTAAGCTTCTTTAAATTAAACTGGCCATTTTATTTCATTGTACCTCTTGCCTTTCCTACCAGTTTTGATGTTCCATAATTTGTATTTCGTGAAATTTCTATTGATTAGCTTTGAAATCATATTGAGAACACAAGTTGCTTCTTATCTATGCCTTTGAGCAGTTTTTGTGCCTGTCCACAATACAATATTGTTAAGAAGGTTGTCTTTTGTCTCATGAACTTCTCACATAAATTGTTTCCTTTGTTTTTATTTCTTGGTTCCCCTTCCCCGTCAATTTCATTGTCTGCCTCCTGGTAGTTGTAGCACGTGGTCCTCGATCTTTTCTGCACCTGCTCTTAGCTGTAGTTTACCATGTAATGTTGTTGATGATTGCCATCAATTCAGGTATTGTTAATTTCAAATGTAAGGACTTCAATGCCTCTGTACAAGACCTTTCTTTATGTTTGAAGCACGAGAAAGAAAACAAATCGGCATATACATATTTGGTACGGTTAACATTTGTTTCTCTAATGCTTTTAAAAGTATCCATGATTCCATGGACATGGTCAAGTTTTCTTAGTCAAACTTTGTTGATCTTTACAGGGACTCGCATTGTGTTCTCTTGGCGAATATAAAAAAGCTGAAGAGGCGCATTTGGAGTCGATCCAGCTTGATAAAAGTTATCTTGAGGCTTGGGTTCATCTTGCTCAGGTAACTATTAAAGCTTATGCGACTGCCAAGCCATGGTTCATGGCTTTTTTGCTGAAATTTGAATGGTAAAACTGAAGCATAGTAAAGATAGGGCTGTCTTCTGGACACTAATTATATTAATTTGAGTGTTTTCACATAATGTTAGAAAAACACCTAACTGGTGATGTAATGTACTGAAGCTGATGAAATTTCCAAATAAAAGTTTGAAATATGAATTACATGCTTCTGGTTTATGAGGCAAGTGCTGAGTTTTTCTGGAAGATCGTGTTTACTTGGTTGTTTTGTATTACTAAGCACCTAACTTCTGTCTGCGATTGGCGAGTGTAGAGTCATTCCCCTTTACAGATTTATCATTGGTTTATTCTATTTTCTTGCATGAGTTGATTGACAAACATGGGCCTAACTTTTTTTTTCTTCACTGCGTATATCACGGCTCTCCTCGGCCTTCTCCTGGCAGTTTTATCAAGAGTTAGCAAACTACAGCAAGGCTTTGGAATGCCTTGAGCATGCTCTACAAATTGACAACAGGTAATAATTGTGTTTGTAGTCGGAGAGTCATTTGTGTTTCACTGTATTTCTGGCTGTAACATCCAAGGGCATGATCCCATACTTCTACCCTTACCATGTATATATGGATTTCCCTCTTTTTAACAGGTTCTGCAAGGCCTATCATTTGCGTGGATTAGTGTTGCACGGACTAGGTGAACACAGGTATGTAAGGTTAGCATGTGAATTTCCATAGGACTCCGAAGTCCTCTTAGAGGGGAAGAGGACAATGTACATGCATTGTGATTAAGCCTTGAGCGAGTTCAGCAATGTCTATTGTCCAGTATCTAAATCATAGGCTTAATGTCCTGCAAGATAATTTTCCTCTGTTAATTCATGGTGGTAAGAAATCTGATTTCGAGCAAAAGGATGTTTGAGGTACAACAGATAGTTTGGTGCTGATAATCATTGTGGTATTTGTGTCAAGTCAGTTCTGATAAGCAATCACTTTTACTCAAGCATTATTTCCCTGTTAATTCCCGTCACTTTTCAGGAAGGCTATCAAAGAATTATCAATCAGCTTGAGCATTGAGAACACAATAGAGTGCCTGTACTTAAGGGGTTCCTGCTATCATGCAATTGGAGAATTTAGAGATGCGGTAAATATTCCTTCTGTAATCATCATGGTGATAAGTGTCCCACATTGGAAAAAGATTGATAAGTGTCCCACATTGGAAAAAGAGAGGGATTTGGGGCCAATATATAAGGAGGTTCAGACCTCCACTCTTAAGCTAGCTTTTGTGGTGGAGTTAAGGCCTAAACCTTATTAATTGGTATCAGAGCCTAGCTCTCTTCTTTCGGGTGGGCCTTTGACGGGCTGTTCTCCTGCGGACATGCGGTCGACTCGGTGGTTGTGGAATGGTCGGAAGAGAAACGATCAGGAGAGGAACGGTCGGGGATGGACCGAGAAGCCGCCATCGACGTCCCTGTCTAAAGGGGGCGGTATTGATAAGTGTCCAACATTGGAAAAAGAGAGGGATTTGGGGCTAATATATACGGAGGGTCAAACCTCCACTCTTAAGATGTGGGACACTTATCACATGGCTCTTCTTTTGAGGTTTTCCTCTCTTTTTACTTTGCTTGACTATGCCCACAGGTGAAGGACTATGATGCTACGGTGGATGTGGAACTGGATGCGATGGAGAAGTTTGTGCTTCAATGCTTGGCATTTTATCAGGTTTCATTATATGTTCTATCAAATAGAATTGGATGAATCATAAGTTTCGATACCATAACTTTCCCTCACAAGAGCTCCTACGTTAACATTCTTCCACTGCAGAAGGAGATTGCTTTATACACAGCTTCAAAAGTTAATAGCGAGTTTCTGTGCTTTGATATTGATGCTGACATAGATCCAATGTTCAAGGTAACATTTCTTTTCGTATAGTTTTGTTTAACTTTGCCGAAAACAAATATGTTATGTTCTGCAAGTTGCTTCTTTTACAACGCCTGTTGTTTTCCTGTATAGTCAGTCTTATTTGCACCAATAGGGTGTCAAAGAAGTATACCTGATTTTGAACGAGTACATGTAACGGAACTATCGATTAGTTTATTAGAGATATTTTACATGGCATATTCAATCAATGGATGCCGGGTATATAAACGGGAACCTAAGGGTTCCTTCACCCCTCTTTCCTTTTCTCAGTTGTGTGGTGACATTCTTCTTTTATTTTTCTCTGGGCGTTTCAGGAGTATTGGTGCAAAAGATTACACCCTAAGAATGTGTGTGAAAAGGTTTACAGACAACCTCCCTTACGTGAATCTCTGAAGAAGGGTAAACTGAAAAAGCAAGATCTTTCAATAACTAAGCCAAGGACAACTCTTCTTGCTGCTGCTGATTTAATTGGCAAGAAGATTCAGTATGATTGCCCTGGATTTTTACCCAACAGACGTCAGGTGATTCTAAACCCAATCACATGGGAAATCAGTACTCTCTTGTTGAATTGATGTTAACCTTCTTTTCCGGAACTACATCCGCCTTTTATCTTGCCTGCAAAAGGTGCACCCAAAGATGTTTTTCACCTCCTTGCAACACCTTTTTTTCTTGTCCAGAAAAGACCTGTTCCATCTGATCACCTTATACGCTTCACATTTGTACTTGAATATGCCTCTGTTGTTCTTGTTAGATCTGAAATCTCCCCTCTTTCGGTAAAAAATGTTACTTATTTTGTTATCTTCATCGTGCATGCTTCCATGATACACCAGCATCGAATGGCAGGATTGGCTGCAATCGAGATCGCCCAGAAGGTTGCAAAAGCTTGGCGCTCTATGCAAGCAGAATGGAAACATTCTAACAAAGGCACCACGAGAAATGGGAGAAGAAATCGGAGGAGAGAGAGAATTAATATGCTTAGCCAGAATAGAGGTGGTGCAGGATGTAGTACTAGCAGTTCCTCTGAAACGGCAACTGGATATGGCACTCTAGAAGATCGATCATCTGGTCGCTTTATGATGTCATGGAAAGAAGTTTATACCTTGGCCGTCAGGTGGCGACAAATTTCAGAGCCTTGTGATCCAGTTGTGTGGGTTAACAAATTAAGGTACAGGCATATCACAAGCATCTTTCTCTTTTTGCTTTTCAAGTTGAGCCTCTTACAAAGCCACACCAGGTTCTGGATTGGCAAGTCTTTGTTTTGCTAGTACTAGAACCGCTTGCAGGTGTGGCAGCCATTTTGGTATAGGTTTTCCTAAAAATTTATATGTATTCGATTGCTAAGCAACAGCCCTGTTTATTTACTCTGGGGGTTATAATCTGATGTTTTTTTTTTCATTTCCAGTGAAGAGTTTAATTCTGGGTTTGGTTCTCATACCCCGATGATACGTGGACAAGCAAAAGTAGCTCGCTATTTCCCAAATTACGAAAGGTAAAAATTACATGCCAAAAAGGAAGAGGTTTTTATTTTTATTTTTATTGTATGGCGCCTTTTTCTTTGTTCTGTGAACTGATGGATGCCATTTTGAGACTTCAGGACCCTAAATCTTGCAAAGACAATCATAAAGGACAGACGCATTGTACACAGCAAGAGAGATGATGTCATTGATCTAACTAAAGAGGGGAAGATAGAGAAAGTCAGTAAAACTTGTTACATGATGTTTCTAGCTCCGAGTATTTTCATTTGCTATTGTTCTCTATCACTATACTATGCTCTTCCTGAAACATGAAAACTTGCAGATTATGCAGGCTGAAACATGCATCGAGCTTCACAAAATCGTTGGTGAGGATTTCTGGGTGTCTACTTGGTGCAACAGTACAGCATGCGAGGGGTGAGCTTCTTTAGCCCCGAGTTTGTATTCCATAGAAGTTTTGTGGTCTTGACTGTGTTTTCTTGTGTTTGTGCTTCTTTCAGGAAGCAACTGGAAGGGACTAGAATCACTTGCTTGAGAAAAATGTAAACTCTACTAATGCATCATTTGAAGTAACAAATTTATTTATCTTCTTCATATGCAACGCTTTTCATCACACTTTTCTATATTTTTGTCGATTACTGGTATCTTCAGAGGAGAGCATGGGTATGATTTCGCCATCCGAACTCCGTGTACACCTGCAAGGTGGGATGATTTTGATGCTGAGATGACATCAGCATGGGAGGTAAGCCAATGCCTATACATGTCGAAAATAGATTTTTTTCCTAAAAAAAGGAACTTACATATGCGTATTTGATGCCAGGCTTTATGCAAAGCCTACTGTGGGGAGAACTATGGTTCAACCGACTTCAATCTGCTAGAAAACCTGAGAGATTCTATCCTAAGGCTGACATATTACTGGTATGGATTTATAACTTCTGATTCATTTTGCAAATCATTTTTTTTTGGGTAGGAGTTATGAAATCATGCAAGGGTCTTACAGGTACAATTTTATGCCGTTAACACGCGGAACAGCGGCAGTAGGGTTTGTAGTATTACTGGGACTGCTGCTTGCAGCCAACATGGAGTTCACTGGAAATATTCCGAAAGGGGTACAAGTTGACTGGGAAGCCATACTTAACCTCGAACCAGAGTCATTTATCAATTCGGTCAAGTCTTGGCTTTATCCGTCTCTTAGAATCAACACTTCGTGGAAAGATTACCCGGACGTATCATCGACTCTTCCGACCACTGGATCTGTTGTTGCCGCCCTTAGTTCTTACAATGACTGAGTGGTAACGTCTCTGTCATCATCTGTCTTCAGCTTCTTCTATGTTACCTTACTAAGCTTAGTGTCTTGTTTCCTTGTGCAGAACATCGAATATGTACGGAACTTTCAGGTAACGATGAGCTCTCCTCCTAACTAAATCCTTGTTAACAGACGAGAAAACTGGGCAAAAAAAAAAAGAATAGTTGGAGGCAAGTGTGTGTGTGTTTTTTTTTTCTTCTGAACTCACAAATCTTACACAACCCCGAGTTAACTCTCTACACATGTCTTCTGTACAGTGATTGCTCTCCTTTTAAGTACATTTGATACGACGGTTATTCTCAAAAAAGACTTTTGGAATTTGTGTTTACTGGAAAATGGATTTTTTGCTTCTATTGGTTACGATACGAATTTAGTTTTCCTTTTTAACAGTTACTCGTAGCGTCTCTGATTTTCCTTTCTGCAATGAGAGCGTTGACATGCAGTCTGTCTGTATTATAGGTTATGATTTCACATTCTGGGTGGAAGTATACGTGAGAGTGGCTGAGTAAAACAACATTACCCGCATTATGATCATACATCGACCGAACAAAAAAAGATTGTTTTCGTTTTTAATATTTTTCAACAGCGTCACGGGATATGGAGTGAGAGGTAACTTATTAAATAACATAGAAAGAGAATAAACTTCGGTACTTCTCCGTGTGTTACGATCTCAATCAGCGGATTGCAAAAGCCATAACAGGACAAAGAAAGCTAAAGTCCAAAAAGTCAACCAAGAATTTTCAATTGCTATATGCCCACCGACACCCCCCCCCCGGGGAAGCTGAGCTTCACTTAAAACATAACATTTTTAGCTCAAAAAAATCGTAGAAGCTTAGGAAGTTTTGGTTTGAAGATGAATGTCATTAATAGTCTTTTCTAGGGCTGGGCGTTTCGGTTCGGTTCTTCGGAATCGAACCGAACCAAACCGTTAAAACGGTATTTTTCCTGACCCGAAACCGCTGTTATTTTCCGAACGGTACCATTTTTAAAGAATCGAATTTTTCCGTAACCGAACCGAACCGAACCGCTTTAAAAATCCCGAAAAACCGAATATTTTTAAAAGAAATATATCATTTTTCTAATAAAACTCGGAACCGAACCGAACCGATACTGAAACCGAACCGAACCGAATACAATAAAAAACCCGATTGTTTTTGTAAAACCGAAAGAACCGAACCGATCTATTCCGTCCCGAACCCGAACCGTTTCCCGAAACGCCCACCCCTAGTCTTTTCTGTCAGATAATTATCCAATATTAAGATTAAACCAAATTGATTTCGCCTATCTTTTGTTTTTTTTACGCGAGGAGGATGTGATGTGCACTGGGCAGGTGGTGTGCGCGGCCGTGGGGTATTACTGTGTAAATCCCAGTTTATTTCTTCTTCTTTTTTCTTTTTTTTAATTTTAAAATAGAAAAAAGGTATGAAATGAAATGAAATGAGCGCAAATTATTGCAAAATTTGGAGGACAGGTGAGTAACACGGTGGGGGAACCAATCAAATCACCCAGCTGTCCAGAGGATCTTTTGCAATTCCTAATTCTCTCCTTTGCTTTTCATAATTTGTCTATTATTGTTGCCTTCTCTCGTAATCTCAGTAAAATTGATTTCACGTTAATCCTCCATTTTATTGAAATCAATAAAACTTGATTAAACCCTTTATAAAAAACAGACGAACATCTCAAAGTCTTTAGATTGGTTTCATTAACACCCAAACAAAAATAGGAACTTATTTAATATTTCACTTGCGGCAACATTTTATGCTATAAGTTTTATATACATATAATTGATATATGTTTAATGATAAAAAAACATATTGTTATTAAAAATTTATTGAAATTGTAATAATTTTAATTAAAAATAAAATTATTAATTTTTTTAAAAAATTATCTAGAAAAATAAAACAATCTTATTACATTTTTACGACATTTAATTTCCGCCGGAGAAACATTATTCACAAAAAAAAAATTAGCTGGGCCCCACAGCCAGACTGGGCCGACCAGTGTTTCCCTTATGGGTCCCACTTATTTGGTTTTTATTCTCTGTTCTCAACGGCTATTTCTGGCCCATAGTCCTTAGGGCACTTTTGATCCAACGGTCCAGATCTCTCCCCCTCTCCTATATATTACCCCTTCTCTCTCACTCACTGCACCACACGCGCCCTTCTCTCTCCCCCACTCTCTTCGCCCTTCTATCTCGGTTTGTCCTTCTAAGCCATGGATCGCAAGGCCCTTCTCACGGCCACATTGATCTGCATTGTCTTCGCCGGCGTCGGCGGCCAGTCTCCGGCAGCTTCTCCTACTACCTCTCCCGCAACTCCGACCGCATCACCCGCCAAATCTCCCGAGAAGCCCAAGTCTCCAGCTCCCGCCACTTCTCCCGCTTCTCACTCTTCCGTTTCTACTCCCGCAGCGGCTCCGGCGAAGTCATCGACCGAGACACCGGTAGAAGCTCCCAAACCTCCGGCGCCTGTCAGCTCTCCCCCGGCTTCTGCCCCCGTGATCTCCCCTCCGGCTCCCGAGAGCTCTCCGCCAGCTCCGGCGCCCAAGGCGAAGGCGCCTCCGGCTCCGGTGGTGGCTCCTAGCGCCGAGGTTCCGCCTCCGGAGTTGGCTCCCAGCGCCGATGTTCCGCCTCCGGTGGTGGCTCCGAGTGCGGAGGTTCCGGCTCCGGCTCCGAGCAAGCAGAAGAAGAAGACTAAGAAGGGGAAGAAGCACGAGAGCTCGCCTGCTCCGGCGCCGGAGCTTCTCGGACCACCAGCGCCTCCGATGGAGGCTCCAGGACCTAGCCTGGACGCATCCTCTCCTGGTCCGTCTACCGCCGCCGACGATCAGGTACGTTTATGAATTAATTACCCGTTGCTTCAATTACTTTTTCCCTTGCACTGCAGATAATCACTGAGATAATGTTTTAACAGCCTCTAATTAGGATAAGTAAAAGAAATTAATATTCGAATAATTTCTAAAAAATGGTGAAATAAAATGGAAAAACAGAGCGGAGCAGGGAGCAGAAGGGTGCTGCGGAGCGTGATGGGCGCGGCGGCAGCCACGTGGGCCGTCATTTCTTTGGCCTTCTAAGCCAATTATTGTTATTGTTATTAATTTACATTTGAATCGCTGTTTGGTACGAGTGTTATTACAATTTCATTGATTTCTTATTGTACCATTTTTGTATGAAAAATAATATATGGTTGAGTAGATGGGATGGACACACAATACACATTGCCTTTGTCTTTCACCGACAAACGTCTTTACTCGTTGTCATATCCCTTCATTGAAGTGACCCCATATTGTTTGTCGTACAAATATTAATTTTACCACATTATTATTATTATTCACATCGGGCGTCTCTCAAAAAGAAAAAAGGTTAAATCAGATGATTTTATCTAACGCCAGATCAGAGCTGTCAGCTTCGCCGACGGATCTTGTATTATATATAATAATCTAAATGTAATGAAATTCACAACTGTCCACCAGTTAATAAAAGTTTCTTACAGACTTACTGTTGATTTATTGCAACTTGGCCAATTTGAAATAAAAATTTAATTATTACTATCCGTTGTAGTTATCTTTTTTCGCCACATACGGTCCATTACCACCTCGCCTTTTTTTTAAAAAAAAATTAATGGATAAAAAATTAGGCAGACAAAGATCTAACATGGCATTCTTAAAGGGATCTAGATACAAATTGAAGGAGGGTATTGGTACTATGTTGTCATTGCAAAGCGGGGGTGTACGTGTTTCGTGGAAAAGGAATACGTAGATTGCACGTACAAGTCATTCCCACTCGAACAAAAAAAAAAAAAAAAAAAAAAACAAAAGAAAAAAATCAAATGGGAAACCTCCCAAATCCAAGCTGTTTCCCAGTAAGAACCCAAAAACTCCATAAAAGTTATATTCACATCTCAAAAAAAAAAAAAAAAAAAAAAACTAAAGCAACGAATGCAATACAAAGCAAGTTATACTAAACCTAACACATGATTGCTATGATTCTTGGCTTTGATAACGAACCAAACACACCATGCCAAAGTCATTTCATCAACGCATCAACCACAACTCCCTTATATATATACACACACACACACAAAAAAACTCGGGAGAAGACATTTGGATATTGTTGATCTGTTAAACGTTCAACTTGACAACAACATGGGAGGCTCAATGGGTTTTCTGGGAAAAGGTTTTGCAATCATTGCACTGTTTCTTGTACATCATCATCGTTTTTTCATTGAGACAAGACAAAACTCGCAATCATCCGCTTTTCTTTTTGTTGTCTTTTTTTTTTTTGGTTAAAGGGTTGGCACCAACGCAATTGCTGAATGTGGTGATGGGTTCACTCTACAAGCAATTCACCCAAAAACGTATCGACAGTTTCGAGGATTTCCATGTCGCTGTTTTGGACATCTTCAAGTGAGGTTTTCTATCAAGTCTTTGTCTTCTCTTCTCTCAACCTTTACCAACACACACACACACTATCTGTTAGGTTCAAGCACTTAATTGCGATTCCTTTTTTTGATGGAATGGTGATAGCAACTTCAACTCGGCATTGCCAGGCAAGCACTTCGACTTTCCGACCCCAGATGAGATTAAGGCGAGTCCCTACCTTGTACGTGGAATTGCATACAATTCCCTTACTCTCTTCTCGTATCTGCACTCCATTTTCTAAGAAACACAACTTCACAGAGAAAGACAGATTTGACAAAAACATAATCTGTTGAAAGATAACAGGAATGTTTCAAGAGATGGGAGGAAGCGAGGGACGAGGAAGAGAAGAAAACGGTGTTCATCGAATTCATGACAAAGAGCGTAAAGCCAAGCAAACTCGACGACACCACTCTGATCACCGGAATAGTCTCACCGCCGGCGGCTATGGCGGCTAAGAGAGCGGGAGAGAATGTTCCTCAGTTAAAGTTACTCAAACTCGTACCTGACGTCATCTTCGTCCCTTCTGTCACCATCTTGGCCATCGTCTCTGCCAAACTCTCCAGAAGGACGTTCCTTAAATAATGTACTCTCCCTACATCCTATCTCTTTCCTGTAGAAGAGATGGTTTTAAAAAAGGAACCCCCAAAAAAAGGTTAAAGAAGCAAAATATGTTGTTGCTGAATGTACATAAAGTTTGATTGTTCTTCTTCGGTTTTTTAGGATCGTCGTCTAATCCCAGACGAGGCTGATCTCGACTTTCCCCGCTTCCTCTTTCTCTTGGGAACCTTAAACCTTGAAGCCATTACATTTGTTTTTGGCTTCTCTTTCGAAATTCGAGGCCTCTGTCTGGTCCCTTCAATTGCCTCCCGATTTCGCGGTGTTCTTTTCCTTGCCTGCGCCATGGTTATAAAGCTCTTGATATAAACTCTTGACCAAAGATATAGATGACATATATAACTTCGCTCATGAATCTAAACAGAAAGCTCGAAAGATACCCAAATGGAATTATAGTTCATTGATCTTGAAAAATTAATCATGACCAAGACTTACACTTCTCGATGGACCCTCGATTGATGTTTGCTCTGTGTTTAATGGCTTCTTATCAGGAAAAGTTTTTTCTTCTCCTTGACTTGAAACTGCAGCATTCTCAGACATCAAACTATCTCTTGTACTGTCTTCGGGCATGATATGACGAGATGATACAGACATGGAATTAATTGGTTTTCCATCTTCGTTTTCAAGAAACAACTGGGGCTTTTGATCAGAGCTGGTTAAAGCATCAGCTGATCCAGGAAAAACCAGTGAGTTAGCCGAAGAAAATCTCCCGGGAAATTCACTCAACATTTTGTCTACCCGGTTCTTCAAATTACGGGCTTCTGACTTTGCTGCTTCAATCTTCAAAAGTATCTGTTCCAAGTACTCATCACCTTCTCTAAGCTCGAGAAATGGCGATTCTTCGTTGAAAACTCTCACGTTCTTGGCGTTCTTAGCCCTATTATCTGTTAAATCACAAGCAAGGCAAAAAAAAAAAAAAAAGAAACAGTAACACTCAGGCTGTAAGACTATACAGAATTGTGATCAAATTAGAAAATGTCTATAACTTTCTGTCATGAAATTTCACAGCCATATTTTGTCTTGATCTGATTGGTTCCCATTTCATACCCAATGCTTTTGATTCTGGAACTGAAAGATGATGTTCTACCAGAGGTTACCCAGAAGGCAAGGCAGATACGACATTGGATTGAGATATCTAATACCATACCAACAGTCTGGAACTAAATATTCAAGCTTTGCAAAAATGTTATGCTGAACATTGTCGATAGGCGGATATTCCAGAGTTGGGATTCAGAACATGATACCTGAATTGCAAAAATTATCATTCAGGAGAGCGCCATCAGCGGAGGATTTCCGGTACTCTGGGGAGCAAAAATATACCAGCGAAATGAAAATGAGAATTTTCAGACACGCAATACTGAATGAAGAACACTGAGAATCCAAAGGATATTTCCTACCATGATAAGAGAAGAGATTATGGCTCAACATATAGGATGAACTTTCTGTGGTTTCTTCCACTCGCTTTCTTTTTTTCCTCTTCACAACTCCATTTGTTTTAGTATGACATGAGAGCAGTAGTTCCTTCGATGCAAGCCCTTCTGACTTGAGACTTTCTAATTCAAACTGCTTGGCTTGATAATATACTTCGAGTTCTTTGTCATACTTTTGTGCCCGTGACTGAAGTTCTTTCATCCTGAGTTCTAGCCATTTACATCGCCACATTATAGGCTGTATAAACCTCCTCCAATGATCTGTCAGCCTTTTCTTTCTGCAAAAGTTAAAAAAAAAAAAAAGCATAACGAAGATCAACCAAAGCATAATACAAATCAAAATACCAACTTCATTTTGAGGGGATTAATCCGAACCACGTTATAGCAAAGCTTATATAGCTAAAGAAGCAAACTTTAAAGCACGTCCTAGAAAAGAAAATAATCAAAATGATCTACCATAAGTGTGAAAGGGGTCTCACCTCACCCAAAGTGGTAGAGTGGTATTGGTATACATCAAGGAATCAGCTTCTTGATCGTTCAATGCTGTTCCGTTCTCAGATTCAGAACCCGTTCCACTAAATGAGCTCGAATACCCCTCTGTCCCATCGTTGCATTCTGATAATTCCAATTTGTCGTCATTTAGATCTGTGCATCCCTCTATATCAACCTCGAGAACCTCTTTTCTAATAGAAGCATCACCATCCAAATGATCTTCGGAAGACTCTTCTACATAGAAACTGTGGTCCTCGCAGTTACTCGTACAGTGCATGGACTTCTCTTGTGTTTCTTTCAGTTGGGTTTCATTGTCTTTACAGGTTGAAGCATCCATCTCTACTTTTAACTCCTTCAGCTCCATACAAAAAATCTTTTAACTTCCGCTTGGTAACCCTATAAGAAACGTAAGATGTTTGTCCAATATCATTTTGTATAGATCAGAGACTGAGACTCGAGAGCATCTGTGACAAAATCGGATTTGAAGGGGGGAGAGAGGGAAAGGGGGTCTGATGATCAGATTGGTTTAACGTTAACCATCTTCTAAATAAGAACAAAAGCAATTTCAGCCTAAATAATACCAGTTCGATCATCTACATATCAAGAAACGTTGGCAGTGAAAAACATAAGATTGTAAAGCAACAAGTATACGAGTAAGGAGAGAAGAAAAAACAACTTCCTTGCTAATCCATTCAAGCAAACCAATAATCCAACCAATTTTGCAGATATCCTAATTCGGGAACTTATTCCCCATGCCCATAGTCATCTGAAATGGAAACGCAGAGACACGCAATACATATGCGTAAAATTAGAAGAATGCGACGACATAAACAATGGAAGCGAAATCAGAAGGAATTCGAAGCTCAATCGTGGCGAAAAACGCAAGTCGAATGGAAACATATGGCGCAAACCCTAGGACTAATTGAAAAAAAAGAGGGGGGCGGAATACCAAAGGATGAGCAGATAGGGAGATAGGATAATTTAAGTGCGAAGGAAGGAGATCACCGGCGGCAGAAAATGCGACGGAGGAGAGGTGGAGATCCCATAGTTTCCGATGACGAGCGTGGTAGAAAATTCTCTCTGCGCCTTTGCTCCCCAGTTTTATCTTCAAAAAACACAAGTAGGGCCCACTCTTTCTCGTGTTCTTATACTGTCTTTCTCTCTCTATATTTTTTTTCTCTCTTTTTTTTATAAAAAAAAGCCATTTTCCTGTACCAGTAAGATGCTAGGAAAAAATAAATCTAATTGTTTTGAAATCTTTTACTGATCACAAGAAAAATATCGACCACAATTACAAGAAAGATATATCATATAAATATTTAAATTGGCATTAAACAAATATTCCATCCTTTTTTTTGTGTGACAAAAAAATATTCCCAAGTAAATTGGTCTGAAGGTACCGGGAAAGTTCCAAGTGGACGAACTCAACGGTCCAAACAATTTAATCTACAACTATGAAGTCGTTCTTGTCATTTCCACATTCACATTCACATTCACAATCAAATTTCTCTCTAAGGGATTCAGAAGACAAAAAAAAAAAAGAATGCATAAATAAGAAGAACGTTGGTAATGAAAATATTTGCAGAAGAGAAGGAACTCTCCATAACAACAACATCAGCCACGACCTGCGTTGCCATGGCGTTGATTCCTGAAGTAGCTGAGAAGTGCCTGTGCCTGTAAAAACATGACAGCATAATGTTTTTTTTTTTTCTGGTTGCAAATGTTACCTGTTTCATATTCAGACAGCCCAATAAAAAAAAGGAACAACCTTTCAGAAAGAAGATCGTTGTCGTACCTTTTCCCGGGCTCGGGGAGTACCAGATTGCGAGAGAGCAACGAGAGGAGGAATGGCTCCTTCCTGAAGGACCATGTTGCAGAACCGACCACTGTTCGTGCAAAGTTGAAGAAGAGCCGCTGCTGCATTCTCCTTCCCTCTGGCCGATCCCAACTCGACCACCTCCACCAGCAACGGTATCCCTCCTTCCTGCCCTATCCCGTTTCTTCCCTCCGGTATCGTTGCCAGATTCGCCATTACCGCTACCGCTTTATCCACCATCCCTCCTGCTGGGTCCATCAGATCTATCAGATGCCTCACCGCCCCTGCTTGCACTATCCTTGCCTTGTTCTCATGGTGTATCGATAGGTTGAACAATGCAGTGGCTGCGTCTTTCTTTCCCCGTGGTGTCCCCGTTCCAAGTAGATCCACAAGTGGCCCTATCGCACCCGACCTCCCGATCTTAATCTTGTTCTCTTCTATTACCGATAAGCTGAATAGGGTAGCCGCTGAATTCTCTTTCGCTTCAGAGCTACCGGTTTGGAGCACATGAATCAGTGGCTCGATTGCACCGGCATCAGCAATTGCCCTTTTGTTGTTGTCATTGATGGACAAGTTTAGAAGGGCGGTAACAGCGTGTTCCTGGGTTTCCGAGTCACTCGAGTAAAGAAGATCCACTAACAAGCTAATCGCTCCACAGTTTGCTATCACTATCCGGTTATCCATGTTGTGCTTTGCCAGCAACCTAATTTCCCCAGTCGCTTTCCTCTGGGTATCCACTGACCCGCTTTTCAATTCCTCGACCAGTTTCTTAACTTGAGTTTCCACCTCAGAAAGATCCCGCCTTGTCTCGTTCGAGGGTGCCGATACAATCCTGGAACCAAGTCTCTCTGAGGGCCGACGCCAGAATGATTGGCCACGGGTACGCCTATCCATCAGTTTCGGCGAGAATTCAGAGGAATCTCTACGAGGAGTTGCTGAGGAGGCGGCTGCAGTAAGGGGCTCCCGTCTCATTTCTCCCGAAGCATCACTGGTGTAAGGAGTAGCATGAGCCGACTCTTCTGAATTCTCATTCCCATCTGCCGATAACACTCTTGGAAACTCTTCATTGGAAACAGTGCTAGAAGCAGAGGCAGACCTATAGTGATGCTCAGATACTTGCCCATTTTCAGCAGCATCAACTGAGCCTCTTCTAGTTGATGACACAGAAAATCGGCCAGGGGCATCTGTCTTCATCTCCCGAGAGTTGTTAGATCTGTCTTCAAAATCATTTAATGACATCCTCCCGATATCCAAACCATGCCCGTTTCCAGTTAAACCCGGTAATGAAGCATCCAAGGAAGATGGAAGATGCGAAGGAGAAGCCCCTTCTCTTTCAACCACACTGGTTGAGAATGAGTTCTTACCAGGCGCCCCTGCAGATGGATCCAAATCATTTGGCTGGTTGCTTCCAATACGAGCAAAAACATTTGCATCCATGTTAGGAATGGAGTTTGTACATGAAAGAAGAGGAGATAGCTCGTTTAAGCTCGTTGATTTAGTGGGATCTGGCAATCT
The DNA here is from genome assembly GCF_000463585.1 of Tarenaya hassleriana. Taxonomy (NCBI): domain Eukaryota; kingdom Viridiplantae; phylum Streptophyta; class Magnoliopsida; order Brassicales; family Cleomaceae; genus Tarenaya; species Tarenaya hassleriana. The sequence goes on along the minus strand of NW_010963495.1, from coordinate 2,251,337 downwards.
GACATTGTTGGTCTCACACCAGTTAACGATTAAGGCCTTCACGGTGTAATTGGGTATAAGGGTTGTGTGATTCAGAGTCTGCCGAGTCTTTGGACAAACTGTTAGACCTAAATCAATCCATTTCTTGATGAACGCCCTTTCATATGTTTGCCCTGATGACACGATCACTGGATCGGTCATCACTTCAAGGGACAGAGGGCAAAAGAAATCAGCAAGAATCGGGATAGAGCTAGATGTCTGAGTCTGTTTGATCAGAAGAAGGCGCTCGTGCATGCGGTTTACAACAGATATCAGTTGATCAAGAAACTCGACTTCTCCATTCTTTTCAGTTTGCTCGGCAATCTCCTTCTGCTTCTCGAGAGAAACAGCTTCAATCAGTATCTCTTGGTTTGACCTCAGCCCAGTCTCCTCTCCGATTTTCACCAATATCTCTGGGCTGGGTCCAACACCATCTCTTTGATCCCTCAACGCACCATCAATAACAGAAGATATTTCTTCATAACTCAGATGCTTTATCTTCTCTAAACAGCGCTGCAAATATGAATATCAGTCCTTTAAGCGCTGAAATTAACTGAAACTCACGCCACTTTCTGATGTAGGCATTAGAGCAAAAAGAGAGCAGCCAGCAAAATTAAGAGCTAGAAGATCCCAAAAATTTAGCATTTGTAAGAAACTTAAGTTTCCCGATGAAAGCTGGACCAAGAATAACTACCTTTATACCGCAAAAACTGATAGAAGAATCAGCTAAATGTCATACCTCGAGCAAACCCGGATTCAACTCATCAGGTAAATGGTTCTGAGAGGTCTTAAGAAGCTGGAAAGTATCCACAATAGAATCCCGCATCTTCAGCATGAAGGATTCAATTTGGAGGACCTGGACATGAAATTCCATGATGAAAACATAATCTCAGTAATCATAACCCTAACAGGTATATTAAACCGAAGGGCCAGCAACTTACCTTGATGAAAGCATTAGTGCCATTATTCTACAGTAAAAGACAATTAGCTATATTGAAGCAAATGCATTGAAAAGTTCATCGAAACTCTGTCCAATCCCATTTTCTATGGCATGACGATGAAGCACCACAGGATTATGCAATTTTCATACAACCAAACTAGTTGGTACATTTAGGGAACCTTCAGACCACCTGAGACAAAGAAGTTCAATACTTACGAAATAAACTTTGCTCGAGAACGGTTGCCAGCTCCTAAAAAGCTCCCTCGATTGATCAACATCTCTAGCCAATTCTTCGAATTCCTTAACAAGTTTATCCTCAAGATCAATATCAGAATTAACAACAACATCTATTACCGGCTTCAACACTCTCAATAAGTCCTCCACTCTCTTGTAATACTTCCCAAGTGGATCCAAACCGATATGCCTGGAAGATGAGAGATTTAGAAACGACGAGATACTGCCGAGAAGAACTCTCAACACGGATATCTCCATTTCCCCCCTGCAAGCATCAAAACCCACAATCCAAATCCACCGACAGTTCAAAATCCAGTAAAAAGATCGAAACTTGGATCAACGAGACACGGGGCTTTTTAAGAACAGAGAACTAGCTCAACCCGGAATGCAGTCACGCGTTTACACTGCGCACGACACGAATCGTATCATACCAAACAAGTTTCAAAGGATCGAGAAGTTTGGAGAAACCATCAAGGGAAACGCCATCGAAAACAACACAGTTCCCATTCACTCATCATTGTCTCGAGACTTTTTCCCTGACATTCAAAACAATGGGCAGTAAGAAAACCCTAAGAGAAACCCGAATCCTAAAAATCGAACGAGGAAACAAAAGTAATTTGATCAATCGATCTCGAAGATGAAAGCCAAAGGAGAGCCTACAGAACAAGAAAGAAACCCTAAGATGATCGAAGAGAAAGAGAGAGAGGGAGAATAAACGGAGTACCTGCATGCACGTGGAGAACAATGGATAAGAGAGAGCAACCCCTCTCTCTCTCTCTCCCCGATTGTGTTTCAGCGCTTAAGCAATCTGGTCCGGGTTTGCAAGAACAGTGATCCCTTCCCCCTCGGATCTTCGAGTATTGGCTATCGTCAGATCGAAAATTTGCTAGCGCCAGGACGACAAAGCGCTCTCATCATATGGCCTAAGGTTTTGGCCGGTTTAGCCTTCATTTGACATTTACATCATCGTTCCATTCCGAACTCACAATCATACAAAAATTTAAATTTAAAATCAATATTAAGCGCTGACAATTAAAAGATATTCCATAACTTTAAGACAAGTATATGTTAAAAAAATGTTTAATATCTCTTTGTTCTTCTTGAGTTGAAATCGACCTCCGATCCCTTTCTTAACCAATGTCAACGTAGGAACTTACGATCATATCTTAAGAACGAGAGGGAGAGAGGAAAATCTGTAATCATCATATGATTCGAATCCATCTCCCTACGTTAAAATGTAAGGGTAAAGTGGCATAGTATATTCTCTTCCCGACACTCCCACTAGATGGGATAGGAATTGGGTTGATCCTTTATCATATGATTGTGTTCATTACTGATACAAGAAGAAGATCCTACATGTCTGGTTTCCAACTAAATGCTTAAGACAAAAAAAAAACAGCTTACATAATACAACACTACAGGGAGGGCAGAGTCCCAAACAAACAGCCAAACACTAGGACAGGCCCTAATGTTATTCGGGTCGGGTCTGGTCGGGGTTTAGGGTTCAAAGGTTGGGATGAGCTTTGAAACGGGACGGGGTGAAAGTGAAGCCACGAGAGATGAGGTACACTATGAATGCTACATATGCGGCTGTGAAAGCCGAAACCACCGACGTGAACATAATTCCGCTGACTTCCGACGTGAAAAACTCCAGCAAGAGGTAGCCGTTGATTGCTATCACTAGAGCAGCCACGAGCCACGCTACTGTCTGCTCGAAAACGGAAACATTAATAACGGTCATAACAAGATGGTATATATATACCCTTTTCCGTATACAGCAAGTTCTTGCAGAACCCTAGTAATGTTTTCATGAATTAAGAGGTTACCTGGTAAAAAGGACCAATCTTGAAACTACCCATGAGTTGCTCCTTAGAAACCAAACACAGCAAAGGGATGAGTGCAAAGGGGATTTGAACGGATTGGAGAACATTCAGCCACTCGTTCAGAACATCGAGTGTAGACTCTGATGAATCGAAAATGAGAGCAACGATCATGGTTGGAATGATGGCAAAGCTACGTGTGATCAAAGCCCTCAACCATTTCTTCAACCTCAAGTTGAGAAAACCGCCCATTATAAACTGCCCTGCGTAAGTACCCGTAATGGTGCTACTCTGCCCAGCCGCTAATAAGCCGATACCCCATATGTATAGTATCGGGAACAAGCCACCTCCATATTTCTCTTGAAGGTACTCTCCTGCATTCACAAGGCCGATACCATTGGCGATCTCTGTACCATAAAACCCTTTGGCGAACACTGTTGTGACAAACAGATTGATCGCGAACGAGACAACTAGAGCAAGGGTCGACTCAATGGTGTAATAGTTCAGGGCTTCCTGAACACGGTATCTTTTTCGCTGGTCAACTTCCCTCGATTGGACCAAAGCAGAATGAAGAAACACATTGTGAGGCATTATTATACAGCCTACGACTCCAACTGCCTGCTGTATTGTTCTTGAGCTGAGTCTTGGAACCAACATGCCTGCCCGAAAATTACAAAATAAACTTTTGATTAGAAGTGGTCCTCACCATACTTGAAGAAGGTAAATGTCCAAGTTCAAGACAAGACAGCGTTCTAACCCACGAGAAGCTCGGTGCCACTGGGCTTGGCCTGACCGAACATCCAGGCGAAGGATAGTGCCATTGTGGCAATAAGAACCGCGAACACTGCCTCCAGCTTCCTTATTCCGTAGTTCTCAAGAAACAGAAAGATGAAACTGTGGCCAGAATCAAAGAACCAAACAAGCAACAGTCATCAGCTTTAACCACAGAGGAGACAGCAAGAAAGAACAAGAAAGTTTTGGTTTTTCTAATCTTCTGGTACGTGAAAAGGGACAACAGAAACCACAGAACAAAACAAGCCAACACACCTCAATATCCCAAGGATTAAACACAGTACGAGGAAAACATGATAGAGACTCACAAATCAGAACAACACCAATACCGAATTTTTCGCACATCAACACAATCCTAAATTCAGATGCTAAATCCCAGAGACGAAACCAGTAGATTGCAGTAAAAAGTTTACAAAATTTGAGGGAGAAATTTACCAATCGAGAGCAGTGATAACGACACCAGCCCAGAGAGGCAAAACCCCATTCGACAGAATCTTGATGGCGATTGCGCTCCCGATGACCTCCTGAATATCGGAGCCAATCAGGGCGAGTTCCGCCATAATCCACAACACCATCCTCGCCCATGTCGGGTACTCGTCCCGACAGAGCTCAGCCAAGTGACGGCCTGTCGCGACGCCTAGCCTCGCCGACAATAGCTGAACCAGAAGCCCCATCGCCGTCGCCCACATCAGCAGCCAGAGCAGCGAGTAACCGGCGATGGCTCCGGCCTGAAGATCCCCTTCGAGATTCCCCGGATCGAGGAACGCGATGCTCATGAGAAACCCAGGTCCGGTGAATAGCCACAGCTTCCGCCACGAGAACGGCGGAGCTCCGCCGCACCCAACACCGCCACCGTACTCGATGTCCGTCTCGTCTCCCTCCTCCGCAATGTGAACCTTCTCCGTTTTCTCGTACGCTGTCTCTTCTTCATCCTCGATTATCAACAGCGGCTGGTCGCGCTCTTCCAGGGGCATCTGTCTTCATCTCCCGAGAGTTGTTAGATCTGTCTTCAAAATCATTTAATGACATCCTCCCGATATCCAAACCATGCCCGTTTCCAGTTAAACCCGGTAATGAAGCATCCAAGGAAGATGGAAGATGCGAAGGAGAAGCCCCTTCTCTTTCAACCACACTGGTTGAGAATGAGTTCTTACCAGGCGCCCCTGCAGATGGATCCAAATCATTTGGCTGGTTGCTTCCAATACGAGCAAAAACATTTGCATCCATGTTAGGAATGGAGTTTGTACATGAAAGAAGAGGAGATAGCTCGTTTAAGCTCGTTGATTTAGTGGGATCTGGCAATCTGACTTTTTTTCTTTTTTCTTTTCCCCTGGTGCGATACACGTCGGCCTCTTCGACCCCTTTAATTCCACACAAAAATATCGTATTTATAGGAAGCTGCATAAACCATGTCACTCCAAATCCTCCGTCATTGATTCTTTTCTCACTCATTCGGTAAAGTTTCTTTCTTTATAGTTTATCTCTAAATATATACACTTTTTTTTTGGATAAATGTCTAAATATACACATTTACACCATAAGTTATGAAATCGTCCAGACAGGAGGAAAGTTCAGATTTTTTATTTGCAAAAAGTTTTCTTTCCCTTTCGCGTAAGTTTAGATTTCTAAACAATTTTCTCTAATTGATCATTGTTTTGTCAAGACATTTATTGCATAATCTCAATTCGGATAATGACGTGGCGAGATCCAAAGAGGGTCGAACACAAGAAGGAACGATGGAGATCGTGCCACGTGCATGCCGTCGTACGGATAAAACGTGGTTGGCTCGTGGATGCACGCGCTTCAGTTTCAGTCTCTCCTGTCTCGGATCTTTTATACTTTCTACTTGTCTGTTTCCTCTGTATATTACACTTTGCATCTTAAACAACGATGAATGGCACATCTTCCAACAAGATAGGATTTTACAAAATCGAAGTAGATAAATCTACGACTCTCGATTTCTGTCGAAATAACATTAACCATTTCAGTTTCATGTGCAATTTATTTATTGGAACTATTACTTTTTTACAGTTCATATGTCTTTCGATCCGCAATATTGTTGTCGTTACTTAATTCAAAAGATATCCGTTACACATAATAAGGTCAAGATTATATGGTTTTATTTATCTTAAATAATATTTAATGAAGAATCTAGTCTTCATATGTGCATAAAATCCATCCCCATCATGAATATAAAGGGAAAAAAATAGATTGTGAGAAATCGAGAAGCATAATGGGGAGAGTGAAGATACAGATGAAGAAAATAGAGGACAGAGCAAGGAGACACATGTGGCATCTGACAAAAGGAAAAACGGGATCGTGAAGAAATCCTACGAACTCTCCTTCTGTTTTCCCCCGCTGGTAAACTCTTCCTTTTTCATGGCAAGAATAGGTAAATTTTTTTCCCTTTTTTATCTATACACAATTTAATCTTTAAAATCTTAGCATGTTTTCGTGTATTCGGTATCTTATTATATGGTTATTTTTAACATGAGTGAAGAAACGTTACAGAAATATATCGACCTTCCCGAACATATACGTGGACGGTGAATCCGTTATATTCGTGTGTTAACACGTCCTCGCGTCGTTTATCTTTCATATCATATGTTGTTTTATTACATGTAAACCCGATGTTCTGATTGGACGGGCCATTTGACGGGATATAGTCTGCATAACAAAGAGGTAAACTATCCACGTTGTAATAAATATAATCAAGAGGTAATAATTTCGGGAAAAAAAAAAGATTTATTCTTTTACAAGTCTAATTTATTTTTTTTTACGTGGAATCCTCAGTTGGAACAACGGTTGGTCGCTGAAATGCGATTGGAATCTATGCACTGTGAGCTGATTTCCAGGTTGTTATTAAAAGAGAGAATGGAATCGCACACTTTATTATCCACTGATTGTACACTTATATAGATACATAGAGAATAACTAATGGAGAGATTTACGTAACAATATATGCTATATGTATGGCACTTTCCTAATACAAAAGATTACGATCACTAACACGCCCCCTCAAGACGGAGGGTCGAAGGTAACTCCGATCTTGATGCACAAATCCTGAAACAGAGTACGAGGCAACGGTTTTGTTAAGGCGTCGGCGAGTTGGTCCTTTGAGGTGACGTGAAGGACATGAAGTTTACCGGCTTCGACTTGTCCACGAACAAACAGATAATCCAAAGCCAAATGTTTCATGCGGGAGTGGAAGACGGGATTTGCACTGAGATACGTCACGCCGATGTTATCACAATAGATTGTCGGTGTTGACATTGATGTGATGCCAAGTTCTGAGAGAAGGGAGACCAGCCATCGCAATTCTGCCGAAGTGTTTGCAACTGAACGGTACTCGGCTTCGGTTGAGGATCGTGAATGGCCCGGTAGCTTCTTTGAAGACCACGAAATCGGATGCTTCCCAAAGTAGATGATGAACGCTCCTGTAGATTTAAGGTCTCCGGGATCTCCTGCCCAATCTGCATCACTAAAGGCATGGAGTGTTGGACTATTCGTGGCCGAGAGAAAAATTCCCATGTTTCGAGTTCCCGAGAGATACCGCAATATCCGTTTCGCTGCAGCCCAATGAATGTCAGTGGGACAATGCATATATTGAGAGAGTTTGTTTACCGAATAGCTGATGTCGGGGCGCGTCAATGACAAATATTGTAAGCTGCCCACAACAGTCCGATATTCCAAGCCATCTGATAATGGTGTTCCGGCTGTCAAGGTGAGGCGCGACGTCGATGCCATGGGTGTGGCAACAGCCTTGGCTTCGTGCATGGAGGTTCGATGAAGGAGGTCGACGATGTACTTTCGTTGATTGAGGAATAATCCACGAGATGTTCGGGTTGCTTCCACGCCAAGGAAGCAGGAAAGGGGACCAAGATCCTTTAAAGCAAAGCGATCTGCAAGACTCGAGATGAAAGAGTTAATCTGATCCGAGCTACTGCCTGTGACAATTAAGTCATCAACTAAACAAGCACATAAAGACATGAGTCCTTTGTTCGAAGTATAAACAAGGACGCATCGGCCTTCGAGTTGTGAAATCCTCGTGTTAAGAGAAATCCCCGTAGCTCCGAGTACCAAGCACGAGGTGCTTGTTTGAGACCATAAATAGCCTTGTGAAGCTTGCAAACGAAGGAAGGTTGGTTTTTGTCGATAAAACCCGGCGGTTGGCTCATATAGACTTCATCGGAGAGTCGGCCTTGCAAAAAAGCATTATTTACGTCTAATTGACGTATTGGCCACCCATGAGTGACTCCAAGGCTCAAGACTAGGCGGATAGTTGGGGGTTTTACCACCGGGCTAAATGTCTCATGGAAGTCAATACCGGGTCTTTGGTGAAAGCCTTTGGCGACAAGTCTCGCTTTATACTTGTCGAGCGTTCCATCCGGGTTGGTTTTCGTGCGGAAAACCCACTTGCAGCCCACAATATTCATGTCCGATGTTTGTTGAATGAGTTCCCATGTTTTGTTCCGTATAAGTGCATTGAACTCGTCCGTCATTGCGGAACGCCACCGTGGATCTCGTAATGCCTGTCGACGGTTCTCGGTTCGCTGTCAACATCGGAAAGAGAAACTGTCAACATCAGCCTCTGAACTGGTTTGGAGATATTATTTTTCCCTCGAGTGACCATGCGATGTTGGTTCTGAGGTACATTCAGCTCCGCTGCGACCAGAGGTTGAGCTGATGTTGTCGGCGATGGAATCATCACTGTACTCGGCTGTGTGGTAGACTTTGTGCTGGCGGAATTATCCGGCGCTGGATCTGGTGAAGGAGGTGAGCTCGGAGGCGTCGGTGGTGATGTATGAGTAACCGGTGGAATGTATGAATAAGTGGGAATGGCCGAGTTTGGTTGTGACTCGAGCACATGGGTTTCTGGTTCGGAAGGTTTCGGATGTGAGTGGAATTGGTTGACATTTAGAAATGGAAATATGGAATCATGAAAGACCACATGTCTGGACACAAATAATCGAGAATTGATGAAGTCATAACAATGAAATGCACTTTGAGTGGGCGAGTATCCAAGAAAGATACATGGTTTGGATTTTGGGTCTAATTTGTGAGAATTATAAGGGCGAATCCACGGATAACATAGGCAACCAAAGACGTGGAGTTTGTCATAATTCGGAGGTGTGTTAAAAAGTGTTGAAAATGGAGACTCAAAGGAGAGGACTGGTGTAGGGAGACGGTTTATGAGATATATAGCGGTGGTGAAGGCAAATGACCAAAAGGACAAGGGTAAGGATGCTTTATGAAGTAGGGAGAGACCGGTTTCTACGACATGCCGATGTTTTCGTTCTGAAATGCCATTATGCTCGGGAGTGTGAGGCGGGGTTGTATAATGGGAGATGCCTTGACTTGCAAGAAAATCTTTTAAGGCAATGAATTCGCCCCCATTATCGGTATAAAGCGAGACAATTTTTGTGGAAAACTTATTTTCGACAAGATTTTTGAAGCGAACAAATGTTTCATGAACTTGGGATTTTTGTTTTAGCGGATATAACCAAGAATAACGGGTGAAATGATCTACAAATAAGACATAATACTTGAAACCATCCATGGAAATTACGGGAGAAGTCCAAACATCCGAAAATAAGAGTTCAAGAGGGCGAGAAGATGTAATGGTAGAATCATGAAATGGTAACTTATGGCTTTTATTTCTAGAGCAAGAATCACAATGGAAAAATGAGGAATCCCGAGACAATGACAATTTAAGAAACGACATAACACGTTGAAGAATTTGGAAAGATGGATGACCTAGACGAGAGTGCCACTCGGACAAAGTGGACTTTTGACTTGACAAGACGATGGGGTTCGGTGGAGATGAAGGAACCGGCCACTCATAGACACCACCTTTAGTTTTTCCGTTTAGGATCACCGCCCCCATGCTTAGATCCTTCACCTGAAAAGAGTGCGGGAAAAATTCCACCGAGACATGGTTAGCCTTACACAATTGAGATACAGAGATAAGATTCTTAGTCATCGAAGGAACACATAAGACATCATCAAGAGATAGCGAGCCATTAGGATGAGTAAGAGATAATGAACCGGTATGGGAGATGTGAAGGCCCGAGTCATCTCCGATCACCACGTCTTCTCCACAACGGTATGGGTTATGTAGGGCTAAGTTGTGCAGATCCGATGTGATATGATGAGATGCTCCACTGTCAAGTAACCATTCCGAGGTGTCGTAAGTCGGCATTACGGTGTGATGTGCTCGTGGTTGCCATGGGCGCGGGGAGGATGGCCATGACTGAGGCGATGGTGGAGCTTGGACGAATCCATCAGCTTGGGAAACAAGACGGAACATCGAGCATCGTTGAGCACTATGCCCAAACACCCCACATGTTGGTTGTAATGCTCTACGATGATCCGTGATATGACATTTTGACTATGTATTGATTCATTGGTTTATGAATGCATTATTTTTCCCGTTATATGATTAGCATGTTTGTTATATTACGGTAAATATCCTTGAATCATTGCAGATGATTCTAAACTCCCTGGTCAGTTATCATTGTGGGAACAATGATGAATTAAGACCAGCATGATGTGTGATAGATGATTATGATCATATGCATTAGACGCAAATCACAATCATGGGTTCTCGTTTGGAACGAGTTACTAGATGACCCACATGAGATTGTCACATGGACATGAGTAATGACTTGAATCTCATACAGCGGTTCATTCTTGGATCCTCAGACCTGAGATGTCTAGAGTATCTGATATGAGGAGTGACGTGTCTTGACTGCGTCAAACGTCGTCTTTAACCGGATGATCATAACGGCGTTGCTCAGATACGTTCACGAATCATATGCAGATAGTAGACATGCAATACGGGACTTGTCACCTCCTACGCAGGAGAGATGTCGATGGGCCCCTCGTGGAAATCGGACTGTGAAAATGCGTGGCCACGCTATAGATGAATGTACATCTATATTATCAGTCGGTTTGCCTAGACGAGTAAGCGGTTGAACTTGAAGGGTGGCTCGAACCATGCCCTTGTTCAACATACGACATCGCGAGACAAAGGATCGGAACTTGAACCATTGATGGCTTTGTTAGATCACCTCTAACTCTATACTAGGTGGGTAGTCATGGCGTCTTGCTAGAGGCTAACCATGACTTGTGGTTCGGAAAAGGTTTCCGAAGCCACTGCCACTTCGAATGGGCCTACAGGGTCACACACCATTAGGGATGGATCACACGTGAAGAGAACAACGCGAGAAAAGAGCGACGAAGCGATCTGGAAGAGTTCCGCTGAGGAACGTTCGTTCCGCTGAGGAACGGACG
>NW_010963495.1:2225427-2239268 GCF_000463585.1 Tarenaya hassleriana | reverse complement strand
TTTGATTGTTGAATGATGCATGGATGAGCTATGGTTCTTAGGAGGCTTGATGGTGCGTCGAAACGGGGATGAAAACCCTAGTTTACGGGACCCGAAACCGAGATCCGAAATCTGTCCATCGCATGGACTGATCGGTCTAGAGAGTAGACTGATCGGTCTATGCGTGACGGTGGTTCTTCTTTTTGGTCAAATTAGGTCATACCTACCAGTCCAAGGGTTGGACCGATCGGTCTGGACCGATGATCAAAGAGGATTTCGGATTATGCTCAACAGACCGTCCGTTCTGGTCCTTGGACCGTCCGTTCTGGTCCTTGGACCGTCCGTTCTGGTCCTTGGACCGTCCGTTCTGGGTCTGTTGGAACGTTCGGTCTTCGGGGTCGGTCTGCATTCGGTCATCCGTTCCAGAAGGTTTGGAACGGACGGTCCACGAATGGCAGACCGTCTGTTCCATGACGATTGGGAACGAACAGACCATTAGAGGCAGACCGTCCGTTCTGGCTTGCTAGAACGGACGGTCTACGTGCTTCTCTGGACCGTCCGTTCCAGTCTTCGGGTTTTTCCAAAAATTAAACCGACAGTCGGTCTGGACCTCGGACAATCCGGGATTCCGAAGATTCGGAATTTTGATCGAACAATTGTTGTGTTGGATCGATTATCAGAATCGGAATCAAAGCCTCACTTAAGACCAAGCTTGATGACAATCCAGAATTCAGAGTTTTGATTGTGCAATCGTTGTCTCGAATCAAATATCTGAATTAGGATAGTGAAAGGGTTCTGGTATCGAATCTAAGGCAAACAAATGTTGTTTGGCCAAGAGATTCTGTATATGGACGACTCAAACGAACAAAGAGTAGTTCATCCGAGTTGATCAGAACAACTTGACTGGAATGACTTGAATTCAGTCAAGGTATCCTGGTGTTCAAGACAAATGAAGCCTCATGTTTTAATCTCAAGCTATTACCGCCCATTAGTAGAGCAACTGTCAAGGCCTCGATCGTCATGGTTACGGGTCATGCCCTAGCTGAGCGTGCCTGACTATCTTGGTGAGGCAGTATGGAGAAATCGTGATTCTCATAGCTCAAATATGGTTGAGCTTCAATTGGGTTATCAAGTCGGACTTGGACCTAATGGTAAGGATGGGATGAGGAACATGCAGTGATAGCGTATCACTATCCCATACACATATAGGAATCACATAGGATGTGATTGACAAAGAGTTGTCTACCTAAATAGCATGGTTTCGAGCGTCATGCCCTAGCTGACTCAAAAGCATGTGAAATATGGATCCTAGCTCACTTAGAAACTCATTGAGGGTGTTTTTCTTAGTAGTAGTCTGTCATATTGCATCTATTATCTGTGATAGTAAGTGTACTAAGTGACTTGCATATTTTCTGTCTGTTTGTTTGTCTTTTTCTGTAGTGTATATCTGTTGCAGGAATCTGGTTAATCTCACCATGCGATCTATCCTTATGAAGGATAAGCCTCTGACCAAGGCTTCTGGATCGATCATTGATGCTTATTGGAAGCATGAGGATGATGATCTGGACGTGTCCAGCTTGATGCTTGGAAAGATGTCTTCGGAATTGCGTGAACAATTAGATGACATGGACAATTCATTGATGGATGATCAGTTGAATATGTCATTCCAAGAGAAAGCTGGGAGCCAAGGGAAGAATGATATGGTGATTGTTGGAAAGAGTTCCAGCAAGAGGAAACGTTCCAAAGGTAAGGGCAAAAGGAAATTGACAAGTGTTGTCACTAAGCCTAAGTCCAAACCCAAGAAGGAAGAGTGTTATTTCTGTCATGCCATTGGGCATTGGTACAGAAATTGCAGACTCTACCTGGAAGATCAAAGGAAGAAGAAGCTTGCAGAAGCTTCAACTTCTGGTATCTTCGTTATAGAGGCCAACTTATGTACTTCTTCATCATGGGTATTAGATACCGGATGTGCCTCACACATTTGTGCAAATGTGCAGGGACTGCGAGGAAGTAGACAATTGGCAAAGGGAGAAGTAGATCTCCGTGTCGGGAATGGAGCAAAAGTTGCTGCATTAACCGTCGGGACTTATGATCTGACTTTACCTTCTGACCTTGTATTAGAGTTGCATGATTGTTATTTTGTACCTGCCATCAGTAGGAACATCATATCGATTTCATGCTTAGACTCAGATGGTTTCAGATTTGTTATTGAGAACAAATGTCTGTCCATTTATAGAGGCGATTTATTCTATGGTAAAGGTTACCAGTTTAATGGCCTTTATATTTTGGAAGATGAACCATCTGGATACAGGTCGATCTATAATGTTAGTACCAAGCGGTTTAAGCCGAACGACTTAAACCCGACCTATCTCTGGCATTGTCGACTTGGCCACATCAACGAGAAACGCATAGCGAAGCTTCATTCTGATGGACTTCTTGATTCTTTTGATTATGAGTCAATTGAATCGTGCGATTCTTGTTTGATGGGCAAGATGACAAAATCTCCTTTTTCTGGAAAAGGAGAACGGGCTACAGAGTTGCTAGAACTCATACATAGTGATGTATGCGGTCCTATGAGCTCTCCCGCTAGAGGAGGTTATCTGTACTTTGTTACGTTTACTGATGATTTCAGTAGGTACGGTTATGTCTACTTGATGAGACATAAGTCTGAAACGCTTGAATTGTTCAAGATTTTCAGAAACGAGGTACAGAACCAACTTGGCAAGACGATCAAGTTGCTTCGATCTGATCGAGGTGGCGAGTATATGAGCCAAGAGTTCACTGACTATCTGGCAGATTGTGGGATTGTCTCACAGCTGACTCCACCTGGAACGCCACAGTGGAATGGCGTGTCTGAGAGGAGGAACCGGACCCTATTAGATATGGTACGGTCTATGATGAGTCAGGTCGATCTTCCTAAATCCTTCTGGGGATATGCTTTGGAAACAGCAGCGCTTATACTGAACAACTGTCCAACAAAGTCGGTTCAGAAGACTCCATATGAGATATGGACTGGGAAGCGTCCCAGGTTAGCATTCATGAAGATTTGGGGATGTGACGTTTACGTGAAACGTCTGGCTTCTGATAAGCTATCCGCCAAATCTGATAAATGCATATTTGTGGGTCACCCTAAGGAAACTAAAGGTTACTGGTTCTACAACCCATCTGAGAATAAAGTGTTTGTTGCTCGGAATGGATCTTTCTTGGAGAGAGAGTTCGTCTCCAAGAGAGTCAGTGGGGGTAGAATAGATCTCGAAGAAGTTCGAAAACCACAAATAGTCGAAGAACCGAGTGAACAGGTCGAAACAGTTCAACCTGTATCACAAGTTGTTGAGACAACACCTCCTAGTGAACCTCGGAGATCTGGTAGAATTCGCCAAGAGCCTACAAGATACGGATTTCTTGTGACTGGAAACGACGAACTCATGTTGTTAGAACATGACGAGCCTACGTCGTATTCAGAGGCTGTGGCGAGTTCCGATTCCGAGAAATGGCACCAGGCCATGGAGTCTGAGATGCAGTCCATGTACGACAACAAAGTATGGACTTTGGTCGACTCATTCGATGGTATTAAGACCATTGGATGTAAGTGGGTTTTCAAGAAGAAAACCGATATGGATGGCATCGTGCATACCTATAAGGCACGACTCGTCGCGAAAGGGTTTCGGCAGATTCATGGTATAGACTATGATGAAACCTTTTCACCAGTTGTGATGCTTAAATCCATACGGATTCTGCTGGCCATAGCTGCGTATTATGACTACGAGATATGGCAGATGGACGTCAAGACCGCATTCCTTAACGGGAATTTGCTCGAGGATGTGTACATGACACAACCCGAGGGTTTTGTTGATCCTAAGAGTCCGAGGAAGGTGTGCAAGCTTCAGAGATCCATTTATGGATTGAAGCAGGCTTCGAGGAACTGGAATCTTCGATTTGACGAGGCAGTCAAAACGTTTGGCTTCTTGCAAAACGAAGATAAGCCTTGCGTTTACAAGAAGGTCAGTGGGAGCGCAGTGGTCTTCCTTGTACTTTATGTGGATGATATATTGCTCATCGGAAATGACATTCCTACCTTGCAAGGAGTAAAATCATGGCTAGGATCGGTCTTTTCGATGAAGGACTAAGGAGAAGCTACCTATATTCTAGGAATCAAGATCTATAGAAATAGATCGAGAAGGCTTCTTGGTCTAAGTCAAAGTACATACATTGACAAGGTCTTGAATCAATTCAAGATGCAAGACTCCAAGAGGGGTGCCTTGCCAATGGGACATGACGTTGCTCTTAGCAAGACTCAGTGTCCAAAGACACAGGATGAGCAAGAGCGCATGAATAGGATTCCATATGCCTCGGCAATTGGAGCCATCATGTACGCCATGTTGTGTACTCGCCCAGATGTATCATATGCATTAAGCATGACTAGTAGATATCAGTCTACACCAGGTGAGGCTCACTGGATTGCGGTCAAGAACATCCTTAAGTACTTGAGAAGGACTAAGGATTTGTTCTTGGTGTATGGCGGATTGGAAGACGAGCTCGCTATAAAGGGTTATACCGATGCTAGTTTCCAAACCGACAGAGATGACTTCAGATCGCAGTCAGGTTATGTTTTCTGCCTGAACGGTGGGGCTATCAGTTGGAAGAGTTCCAAACAGCCAACCGTGGCAGATTCGACTACAGAAGCCGAGTACATAGCAGCATCGGATGCAGCTAAAGAAGCTGTTTGGATCAGGAAATTTGTGGGAGACCTGGGGGTCATTCCTAGCGTTGCAGATCCCATTGAGTTGTACTGTGACAACAATGGTGCGATCGCACAAGCAAAGGAACCCCGGTCACACCAGAGATCCAAACACATACTCAGGCGATTTCATTTGATTAGGGAAATCATCGACAGATGAGACGTGAAGATAAGTAGAGTGTCGACAGATAATAATATTGCCGACCCGCTGACGAAACCTCTCCCTTCGTCAAAGCATGATGGTCATGTTGTGGGTATGGGGATTAGATGCTTGTAGGATAGATCATAGAGCATAGTGGGAGATTGTTGGTTGTAATGCTCTACGATGATCCGTGATATGACATTTTGACTATGTATTGATTCATTGGTTTATGAATGCATTACTTTTCCCGTTATATGATTAGCATGTTTGTTATATTACGGTAAATATCCTTGAATCATTGCAGATGATTCTAAATTCCCTGGTCAGTTATCATTGTGCGGACCAAGCCCAGTTGATCTGCGCTCCGCTTCCTCTGGTCAGCTCGGAGCAGACAGGGAACGGACTGACTCGGTCCGGAGCTGACCAAGTTTGGTCAGCCCCGGACAAGCTCAGTTTTCGAACTGAGTCCGATTCCTGGTCAGTTCGGAGGAGTAGGAGAAGACTGAGTTGGTCCGGAGCTGACCAAAAGTTGGTCAGCCCCGGACCAAGCTCAGATTTTTCTCAAAATGGACAATTCGGCGGACCAGAGAAGCTGACCAAGGTCAGTCCGGCGGACCAGATTCTGGTCAGCTCTGGACTGGACCTCAGACACTTCTCAAGTCCGAAATTTTGTCTTCTTCCTCATGAAATCTCAATCTATTACCGCCCATTAGTAGAGCAACTGTCAAGGCCTCGATCGTCATGGTTACGGGTCATGCCCTAGCTGAGCGTGCTGAGATGTCTAGAGTATCTGATATGAGGAGTGACGTGTCTTGACTGCGTCAAACGTCGTCTTTAACCGGATGATCATAACGGCGTTGCTCAGATACGTTCACGAATCATATGCAGATAGTAGACATGCAATACGGGACTTGTCACCTCCTACGCAGGAGAGATGTCGCTGGGCCCCTCGTGGAAATCGGACTGTGAAAATGCGTGGCCACGCTATAGATGAATGTACATCTATTTTATCAGTCGGTTTGCCTAGACGAGTAAGCGGTTGAACTTGAAGGGTGACTCATACCATGCCCTTGTTCAATATACGACATCGTGAGACAAAGGATCAGAACTCGAACTATTGCTGGCTTTGTTAGATCACCTCTAACTCTATTCTAGGTGGGTGGTCATGGCGTCTTGCTAGAGGCTAACCATGACTTGTGGTTCGGGAAAGGGTTTCCGAAGCCACTACCACTTCGAATGGGCCTACAGGGTCACACACCATTAGGGATGGATCACACGTGAAGAGAGCGACGCGAGAAAGGAACCACGGAACAAACTGGAAGGGTTCCAGAGGGCCAGACCGTCCGTTCTGCGTTGAATTACGGAACGTCCGTTCTACGTAGAAAGTCAGAACGTCCGTTCCAGGTATGGAACGGACGGTCCGACTTACGTGACAGTTATCAGTTTCTCGCGTTTTAGGGTTTTGGGAATTCTAATTAAGTGATAGAGCCGCCACAAACCCTAGATAGAACTCTCAGACGTCCTAGACACTTTCTAGAGCTTTGAAGAAGCTTTCTCTTGAGTTCTAGTGATTGGAATATCGATTCCAAGTCTAGGACATCGTTTTCTCTTCATAAATCCTAGCAGATACGTTCCAAACTGTTGGAATTCATCCCGTCGGTGTGGATACGTGTAGAGGGGTTGTACTTTCAACTCTTGGTGATTAAAACAGGCCCTGGATCGATTGATATTTCCAGATCTTGAAAGAACGAGGTAAGTATTCGAATCCCACGACGATATACACGATTGTTCGGGTTATTGCACAATTGGTTTTGTGTGACGTTTGGCTAGGTTTAGATCTTTCCTTCCGCTGCGTGAAACCTAGAATCCAAACCCTAGATCGATGAGATCCCATGCTAGGAACCCGAAGGGAACCCAACACCACATGCTTGACACTTGCCTTGGTAGCCTCGCGGAGAAGGTTGTCCCGATCGATTCCATGGCTGTCCTCGAGAGTGTCCTTGGCCACGGTAGGAGTTTCGGCCTCTCGAATGTGCAACATTAGCTGTGACGGGGAAGGGTGACATCTGGTGGTTTTGATTCACAGCAAGTTTGGCCTCATGTTGAAGAAGTTTCTCATGAAACTCTTCAACGGAAATCGCGATATCTTTGGCTTGGATCACATCGATGACAGGCTTGTAGTCTTCGGATAGGCCATTGATAATGGCGTCAAGGACGTCTTCATGATCGAGTGGCTTGCCGAGAATAGCCAATTCGTCCGCCTTGGTGGTAACGAAGCGAATATACTCGTCCATCGATTGTGTGCCTTTCACACATTGCTTGATTTGCTCACGAAGTTGAAGGAGATGTCCCCTTGATGCTTTGCCATAAATATTGGCAATGGTCTTCCACGCTTCACGAGTTGAGGGTGCTCGAGCAATGACGGGTTGCAGATTCAAAGATATTGTGCCTAGGATGGCACTGAACAAGAGACGGTCTTGCTGTTTGAAGTCGGCGAAGGCTGGGTTGTCTACAAGCGTTCCGGCATTGTCGATCTTAGCCGGAGGGACGGTGGTGTCGTCCGTGATGAAGCAATCTAATTTGTGGCCTTCAAGGAGAGCACGGATCTGTAGGCTCCAGGTGATGTAGTTGGTCGAAATCAGTTTCGTTATATTCGTCATGTTGACGGTAAGTAGGGTTTTGGTTGGCTCACGGACATCGAAGATCGTAGCGGCAGTGTCAGGAGCATTGGTGTTGGTATTGGTCGCCATGAGAGAGAGCTTGTGTATGGTTGAGTGTCTGGATCAGACCTCGTCTGTGTGAAGAAGAGTTGAATCGAAAAAAAAAACGGCTAGGGTTTTTCTTTGTCTTCAGACTAGGGCTCTTGATACCATGAAGGAGAGAATGAAATCGCACACTTTATTATCCACTGATTGTACACTTATATAGATACATAGAGAATAACTAATGGAGAGATTTACGTAACAATATATGCTATATGTATGGCACTTTCCTAATACAGAAGATTACGATCACTAACAGTTATTAGATTACGGTTTCTAAGGGTGATCCAATTTTAATATATAGTTCTATTTATTTTAAGATGGCGTGTTAATGATTTTTTTGTGTTTTAGTGTGTCTGACGACGGATGTAATATGACTTGGGCATTCAGAACCAAGCTCGATCCGAGACACGTGGCTTTTACTAATCTAAGATTTGTATCAATGACCTGAATTTTTTTTTTTTGGATTATGTTGGAGTGTGATATTTGAATGGACAGATGATCAAAGAAGAAACCAAAAGATGTAATCTCCAATTAGAAGAAGTGGAAGAACAGTTACAGTACGAAATATATATACATATCTTTTATATGCATGCTTTTATACACATAATGCGTGTATATATATATGTATATATATAGCTTGAATTCCTTCGTTTAAGGTATTTCCGAAAAAGTCCAAATCACATGAAATCAACGAATGAAATAGAGCTTCATGAGAGAATCCTAGAGGAGACGTTGAGGCAAGTACTTTCTCAGAAGGTACAACTACAATTTTATGTTTCCAAATTAATTCCACTATTATATAGGTCTCTCTCTATATATAGAACATTAAGCATATACGTACGTATATATAATATAATAAATATAATGATTTATTATATGGTGAAAATAATTATTTTAATAATTGCAGAAATATTTGGAAGCAAGAAATGGAGTTGTTCCGAGCTCCGGATGATCTTCCCAAAAAATTTACGGCAACTTCGGATTATGAAATTGGATGTCAGTCCCTAAGATACATATGCCCATTTACTTATTGGCTCCATCCCTTTAATATCATGAAATAAATAATGCACACTTATATATATATATATATTCCATAACAGAGCAACGCCACGCACAACACAATAAGAGAGATGGTTTTTTTTTCAAAAAAAAAAAACTAAACCTGCAAATAGCGAAGTATTTCATTCATTGGATATAAAGATTTTCAAAGTTTACAACAAAAATACCGAAACAATATTTTTTTTAAAGGGCCAAGCCACTGAGTTTGTCCATAATGGGCCGAGGCCTGTATAAGGCCCGTAATGGTACCGCCTTCCTCATTGCCATGCCCGGCGTCTCCGCCATGTCAATGGCTTCCCCCTTCACTTTCTCCCAATCGAAGCACTGAATCAGCGATCCCAATGCCAACGTCACTATCCTCTGTCCCAGTCCAGCTCCCGGACACGTTCTCCGTCCATTCCCAAACGGCATCAGCTGACGCACCTCCGCTTCTTCTCCGCCGCACCGGCTCCCGAACCGTTCCGGCTCGAACTTCTCCGGGTCGCTCCACAGATCCGGGTCCCTGTGGATGGCCCACGCGTTCACCAGCACGATCGTGTCCTTTGGCACGTCGTACCCTCCGATCTTCATGTCCTCCGACGGCGAGCGAGGGACCAGGAGCGGCGCTGCTGGGTACAACCGGAATGTCTCTGACACGATGTTTTGGAGGTAGGGGAGTTCGGCGATGTCTGGTTCGTCAATCAGACGATCTTGTCCGATCTTCTCGTCGATTTCTGATCTTGCCTTGTTCAGTGCCTCTGGGTTTTTCAGCAGATTGGACATTGCCCATTCTAGTGTCACGGCTGATGTGTCGGTTCCCGCCACCATCATTCCCTGCATTTGAGATTTTGAGCGCAATGAATCGGAAAAATCTTAGATTCGTGTTCATGTGTGGTTAATTACCAGCATGAGGCCTTTGATGGTGACGTCTGTGTAATAATCTGGTTGCTGTTCTTGCAACGA
Source organism: Tarenaya hassleriana (assembly GCF_000463585.1). Classification (NCBI taxonomy): domain Eukaryota; kingdom Viridiplantae; phylum Streptophyta; class Magnoliopsida; order Brassicales; family Cleomaceae; genus Tarenaya; species Tarenaya hassleriana. The sequence continues at coordinate 2,229,643 of NW_010963495.1, read as the reverse complement.
GAGCAAGTGATTGACCATGGTGTTTCCGCCCTTGTCTCTGCGGCACTCGTCGAGCAGACGCTGCAAGAACTCGTCCATGGCTTCGCCGATGGCTTTCACTTTCTTCTCGTACTTGAGCCCAAACACCTTCAAGAAGGGCAAGTAATCAGCCGGGTGGCTCGCGCCGCTGTTGTCGTTGACCGCAGTGACCAGTTTCTTGAACATATTCGCCTCTTCCTCGTTGTGGATCTCGTCCCCGTAGTATCTCTTCCCGGTCACCATCCTCACGATGTTGTTGAACGTCAGATCGGACAGGAGCGGCTCGAGCTCGACCAGGGCGAACCCTCCAACGCCGTTGGTGTGGTTGTCGCGTGCGAGGCGCGTGAGCATCCGCAAAATCTCGTCTTTACGGACGGGGAGGAAGTTGGTGAGACGGTGAGTGGAGAGGATCTCGAGGGCGCAGATACGGCGGAGGTTGCGCCAGTGGTCGCCGTAAGGGGCGGTTCCGACGGTGGTGTAGTTGTAGGCCACGTACTTGGGGGTCAGGAAATGTGGACGGTTGGTCATAACGATGTCATTCTTGCTCGTGAAGCATTCACGGACCAGCGGCAAGGAGGAGAGGACCACGACGCGGCGTGACCCGAAGCGGAGGGAGAAGATGGGTCCGTGCTTTTCGGCGAACCGGAGGAAGAGACGGTGAATAGGCGGTTTCAGGAGGTGGAGGTGACCCACGACGGGGAGAGACGCCGGCCCCGGAGGAAGATTGAAACGCTGCGTTTTGGGTGCGAATATGAGCTTGTAAGCCAGAAGAAGCAATACAAGAGGGAAAACAATCACAAAGTACATCATTGTTGCTCTCTCTCTCTCTCTCTGCACTTTGGAGTGTGTTTGAAATGGTGGTGATGAAGAAGTGGAGAGAGAGAGAGAGAGAGAGAGATTGGGGTTTATATAAAGATCTGGATTTGGTTTGGGGGGAGGTGGGACTGGGACTATGTTTCCGCGTAAAATTTGATTAGATCAATATTTTCTCTGCACGAGAAAAAAAAAAAAGATTCTGATTTTTTTTCACAACAGAAAAATTTATGTTTTGTGTATATAGAAGAGACCGTTGACTGAATAAAATATGACCAAAATTGATATCCAGACAAGACATTGTAGTAACTTGCTTGATAAGCCAAAAAAAAGAAATTTGAGTTTCTTGGAAACTATATGCGTGCGTGACTATATATGGGACAAATAATTAAAGACTTTGTATTAAAAAGTCTAATTTTCACAAGTGCAGTTGGTGTGTATTTTTTTTATTTGCCAGTATAAAATTCCAAGGCTTTTGTTGCATGGTCATGGTCATGATAATTTGCATCGTGTCCATGCATGATGCATATATATATATATATATATATATATATATATATTCAAGAATTTATCTTATCTTATGCTATGCTTCTCTGGGGAAAAAAAATGGAGGCACCACCTTATGCTTTCCCGATAAGGATTAATTCACATATGCTGAAATATTAACATATTTGGGCTCAAATTAATAATACTTATCTCAACGGAAAGAATAATAATCTTTGGAAAAAAAATAGAAGCGCCACCTTATACTTTCGCGATAAGGATTATTTTACATATTTGGGATAAAAATTGTTAAATATTTAGCTTAACCAGAAAGAATCATTATTTCGTGGGGAAAAAAGGAAACTCCAGCTTATACATTCGCGATAAAGATTAGTTCACACATATTGAAATATTAGCATATTTGGGCTCATATTGTTAACACTTATTTTAACATAAAGAAATTATTAACAAAATAATATATATATATATATATATTGCTTCTCTAACACAAGTTTTACCTAAATATCCTACATTCCATGAAGAGGGAGAGAGATGTTATTACCTCTTGCTGTGACACTGAAAAATCCTCGTATGGAAAAAGTCCTCTGCATGAAAAAAAAAAAAAAAGGAATAATATTGAAAAGGGCAAAACCCCTAAAAAACCTCGAACTTGCAAAAAAGTATACAAATAAACCATCAACTTGAAAACCTGTCATTTAAACCCTGAACTTGATATATGTAACTGATTAAAACCTTGAACTTGCAAATTGTTGCTGTATTAACCCCTTGACCGGTTTGACCAAAAATTTAGGTCACCGGAAATCCACCTAGGACTGAAAATCAGATATCATCTTGTCCACGTAAGCAATTTCTCTCCTGTTTTACCACATCAGCATATTTTAGTTCAATTAAACATAACCGGTTCAAATTTCGATGCGGTTTACACTACACTTTCCAAACCGGTTCCATCATGATCGCCCTCGGCCAAACCACCACTGTCCTCCTCCGCACCCTCCATTTCTCCGGCGACTCCTTCCCCTTCGTCGTCGCTCCCTACATCACCTTCGTCTTCCCCTTCAACAACTCCACCGCCCTCGGCTTCCTGCGCTACACGGGCAAACCCTCATTGCCTATCCCCTCAAGCGCCGCCGAGGTGCGCATGCCTTCGTCGCTTCCCGGGATGCTAGACACGGAGTTCGTGATGAGATTTTCCGACAGCGTCAGGAGCCTGGCGACGGAGGAGTACCCGTGTCGGGTTCCGTCGGAGATCGACAAGCGAGTGATCACCATGATCAGTCTGAATCTACAGGATTGTCCGGCGAATCGAACCTGCGAAGGATACGCGGATAAAAGATTCTTCGCATCTATGAACAACATCTCGTTCGTTCGACCACTGGTCTCGATCCTGGAGAGCTACTATAAGAATCGGACAAAGGAGGTGTTCGACCTAGATTTCCCCGATAAACCCAGGAAGAGATTCGATTAAACTGGGGTTAATCTCCTGTCGGAGAACATGAACACAGAGTTCGGAACGAAGCTGTTCGAAATCGAATTCGGGGCGAGATTGGAGATTGTATTTCAAGGGACGAGCTTTCTGAACGCGGAGAATCATCCGATTCACGTCCACGGGCACAATTTCTTCGATGTGGGATCTGGGTTCGGGAATTTCGATCGGAAGGGAGAAATGGAGGGTGCGGAGGAGGACAGTGGTGGTTTGGCCGAGGGCGATCATGATGGAACCGGTTTGGAAAGTGTAGTGTAAACCGCATCGAAATTTGAACCGGTTATGTTTAATTGAACTAAAATATGCTGATGTGGCAAAACAGGAGAGAAATTGCTTACGTGGACAAGATGATATCTGATTTTCGGTCCTAGGTGGATTTCCGGTGATCTAAATTTTCGGTCAAACCGGTCAAGGGGTTAATACAGCAACAATTTGCAAATTCAAGGTTTTAATCAGTTACATATGTCAAGTTCAGGGTTTAAATGACAGGTTTTCAAGTTGATGGTTTATTTGTATACTTTTTTGCAAGTTCGAGGTTTTTTAGGGGTTTTGCCCATTTGAAAAAGGCAAAAACCCACCAGATTCCATTCGAAAATAAATTTAATGGGGGGATTTCTTAATATCTACTCAAGTGTATTTATACCCATTTAATTTCATTTCGTTATTTTAAAAATTATATAAACATATATTTTTTTAATTTAACCTATGTCGTATTTATTCTGTTTGAATGCTCTTACATTCAACGACGGAATTTCACCGCGTTGCATTTCAATCATCCATGAATGTGGTAAACTTTAAGATTTTACTAGATGAAAAAGAATTATAGCGTTTTTCGAACGTCAATGAAATTTATTTGGGGTGGGAATAAAGAGAGAATGCCTCTGATGCGAATGGAACGCATGAATATATACGATAAAAATTAAAATGAAGATGATTAGGAATATGATTTTTTAATTGATTTGATTTTCAAAGTCACAATATTCTTCGACTAATTAACCCACAACCAATATGTAAAGTGTTCATAAAAACATCATATCACCGAACAAATTCGCACGTTTTTTTTTTGTCCGAGCACCAAACATGTTAACTGTCTAATCAACAGAACTAACCAGTAAACAAAAACTCAAATTTTATGATGCAGTAATCTCTTATGATCAAGTTTCAGTTTTTTTTTTATAACACAATCCAACCTCAGAAATTTTGAATAATAACAATAACAATAATAATAATAATAATAATAATAATAATAATAATAATAATAATAAACAGTTGTTACTGCTGGGTGGAATCGAGATCATTCAACCTTGACTTCGAAATTATTACACAGTGAAAAAGATTTTAACAATTTATTGTATAGTGGGGGGGGGGGGGTACTTTTTTTTTTTTTAAAAGCAGCAA
>NW_010963495.1:2214822-2225183 GCF_000463585.1 Tarenaya hassleriana | reverse complement strand
GGGGGGGGGGGGTTACTTTTTATTATTTTAAAAGCAGCAAGTGATTTTACTAGAGGAAGACCACAAAGCAGTCTTAGAATATCCAAATATCAATTTTTAACAAAAAAAATATCCAAATATCAACAGTGTGTGAGAAACGAATATGTATATATAGATTATGTAACAATATTATCTTTGGTCCAACACCGACTCTTGGCTAAATAGTATATTATATATGATAAAACGCGGTCCATTTGATATTTCCTCGCGCGTTCTTAATTATAAATAAATGTAGCTACGGTTTTTGTGTGTGTATATGTATATGTATATATCTGTATCATCCTCGCTATCTTATGGTACAAATTCACTTTTGAAACAATTCGTAATTAAATATTTACGTGTTTAAAATACAAAAACATAAAGCTAATGCATATTTTTCATTTCTCACAGTCTATTTAAACCAAACCGTTAAATGGCATTAAAATTTAAATTAGATAAACGGTCAATTTATGGGCTGTGTGTTATCTTCGTCCCCGGAATACGATCCTCCACTAATACCCATTAAATATTATTTTAAAAAAATTATGTAAAATATAATATGCAATATCTATCACACGATACGTGCTTGTTCGAGAAATGATAATCGATGCTGCAACCAATTCGAATTTTTTTTTGCTGTTGTCATGTCAAGAAATAAAAAAAAAAAGAATAATCACATTGGCATCTGTGTATTTGTGGACATTATTTTCCAATTTCGTGGAATTTATTTTTTTATTTTTAAATTCTTTTCTTTTACGGTTCACACATTGAAAAGATCCATTCTCGCTTCATGTTGTCCCTGTTGAGACTGATTCGTTCGAGATAACGAGTCAACGATGTGCAAGCTCTATTATTTATAGAACATTGGCTTCGGACATATTCGTTTCAATCTTTTGAAATTTAACCTAATTTATCGGCCACATATGACAAAGCTCATCGCATTTTCTTGTATTTAAATGATTACAAAAAAGAAATCTTGAATACTATCAAATAACTTGGCAATCATTGGTATATACGCGTGTTTATATATATATGATTTGTTCAAAGTCTTTCGTTTGAATAGCTAATGATGTAATATCGAATTGATATACCGAAGTCTTGTGATCAAAATGATGACGGACTCCACAGATTTTACAAAGGCCCTTGTATTTCGTAATTGCGGCAACTACACTCGTTGACTTTATCTTGAGATATGTCGTTTTGTTTTGTACATCTTCTTCCTGGATCTAATTCCAACTGCATTTCAGACATGACTCCATGCATATATACACCTGTTATTTGATTTGGGCCTGGACTGCCCAAATGTCATAACCTTATCTGCTAGATTATTTGGGCCAGGCTGTCCCTTTGTTAGCCCATTAGTTTTTCTATATCCATATACAACTTCCTAACCGGACCGGTAATTAATCTACGATCTAATTGGTATATTAATATCTGATTTCCCCTCTTTTTCTTTTTCTTTTTTGCCCCATCATGAGACTATTGGGACTTTTGGACTTATTTTTGTTAGACCACGAGATAATTCTGAACCCACTTTAATTATGAGTTGATACCTTTAAACTTTGTATATTCAAGATTAATCTCCACTTATCACTAGATCAATGCATTAAGCGGTAAAAATTTGACCGGAATGATAATTCTATTCTCAAGATAGGATTCGAACCCATGACCACTTATCCCAATCTTTTAGGACTTTTAGACCTTTTAAAACTTAACTCACAAAGATTTTACAAAATTACAATATATATATATATATATATGTATATATATGTATATATATGAAAGAGAGATCCAAGAAAGTAATGGCAGTGGATATGGTGAAAGTTAGACATGGAACCAGAGAGAGCTGGTCGGTTCGGGCAGTAAGATCTGACGTCATCTGTCTATAAAGACAAACCTAAATGTCGGCCCAAACTGAAAGTATATCCCTTTGCTACTGAATGCGGATGGATAAGCCGATCTCAGTCGTGCTTTAACATAAAAAGACAATACACACTGAACTATATATGCATTATACTATATATTATATGTATATATTAATACATGTCTTGATGGCCACTCCTCGTTACGTAAAGGGTTTGAACTTCATTGCCTACGCAACTGAAAGGACACTTGCATGTCACTAAAAATTAACAATCGAGAAGATCAAATGGCTTAATTTCATTATTATAGCAAAGATACCCTTTTAATAGTTTCACCTAATTCAATTATTTTCATCCTTTAAACTTCGAAATCTTTATCAAACGAATTTGAATCCAAAACCCTTCTTACTATATCCACTTTATAAATTCTGTCTTGCTCTCTCTCACACACACGCAACTATATATATATCTCTATATCTATATATATACACATAACAAATTCACAATTATTTTTAACAGAAAATATTCTAATATTATAATAACACACACACCTTTTTGTCTTTTTAATTTCCGTGTTGAGTGCTGGTCTCTGTATCCGATAGAATTAAAAGGAAGATGGAGTCATAAATTACAATGACATATGCAAGGACGTAAGACACCAAAAGCGACGTTCCTCCAGTGACGTCATAAAAAAACGTGCATATCTTTGGCTGTCTTGTCGAAGGCACGAAAGTTATGTCGGTGTAGACTCTGGAGCTCAGATGTTAAATCGAATCTATCATGTTTAACCTAAAAATAACCGACATTCTTTAATTAAAAAAAATCATCCAAAATCTGTGTTAGCATTTGAAATTATTTTGGCTGAAATTTTTTAAGAATAAGTCGATAGTCTTTTTTTTTTTTTGTCAATTTTGGTGGGTTGTGTCACGAGAGAGACATCACCAAAGATAGAAAGTATTGTGTTATCAAAAGCTTAGTCTGCAAAAGCGTATCTATAAATCTTGTATATATTTTTAAAAATGACGGAGGATTAATATAATTTAAAAGTTTAATTTTTTAAAATAAAAATATAGTTAACAAATTTATATCATATTTTCATAATTCTATTTAACAAATAAAAATATTTTCATAATTCCTGATATTTATAACGGCGAAGAAGAGGAGGAGCTTTTGCACTATGATAATTACGTACGCGATCTAATAATACGTATCATAATGTTCTATTATAATTTGTATGAATATGATGGTTAGTTGAACGGTCCAAATTAAGTTGGTATATGTTTTTCACTCAACCAAAAGGTTTAGAACATGTAATCAATTACCATTTCATTAGTCCATCAAAATTCAGTCAATAAGGCTTTATATTTTTTTTTATTTTTAAAAAATGAAATACCCCTTTGGCAAGGCTTTATATTAAAAAGGAAAAAGGAAATCCCCGGACGCATTTATTTAATTGCGTCAAGGCATTTTGCATGCGAGATTGTGTTTCTAATCTCGTGAAGACACACGTTGCTGTCCAAATGCCGAGACAAAGAAAATCCAAGAATTGAAATGACCGCATCGCTTTCGTCATCTGTCTTCACGAGTATTCTCTATCAAACAATATAAAAAGGGCAACGACCCATGTCCACTGATTTCATCCCAAAGAAGATACACACATTCTCTCTGACAACATCAATCTCCGTAGAGAATAATGGAAGCTCAGTCACTGATCCTCTCTCTCCTTATCCTCTTCCTCTCTCTCGTGACCGTCTTCTTTCCGAGGAGGAGGCCGAAGCTGAATCTCCCGCCGTCTCCGGCCAAATCTCTGCCGGTGATCGGACACCTCCACCTCCTGAAGCTGCCGCTCCACCGCACTTTCCTCCGCCTATCGGAATCCCTCGGCGGAGCTCCGGTGTTCTCCCTCCGCCTCGGCAACCGCCTCGTCTACGTCGTCTCGTCCCATTCCGTTGCCGAGGAATGCTTCACCAAGAACGACGTCGTTCTAGCGAACCGGCCGGAGCTCATCCTCGGGAAACACGTCGGCTACAACTCCACCACCATGGTCGGTGCTGCTTACGGAGACCACTGGCGAAACCTCCGCCGCATCGGCGCCGTCGAGATTTTCTCTTCTCACCGGATCAATGGCTTCTTGTCCATCCGTCGGGACGAGATCCGTCGCCTCATAATGCGCCTCTCCCACAACTCTTTACACGTACGTTCGCCTTCTTCTCATCTTCTTTTACACGTACCTCACATATATAACCCTAAAAAAATTATAATTCGTAAAACAGGGATTCACGAAGGTGGAGATGAAATCGTTGCTGGGGGATTTGACGTTCAACAACGTCATCAGAATGGTGGCCGGAAAGAGATACTACGGCGACGGAGTGGAGGACGACAAGGAGGCCAAGCGCGTCAGAATTCTTCTCTCCGACGTCATCGCCAGCGGCGGAGCAGGTAACGCCGCCGACTATTTCCCCGTCCTCCGTTGGGTCACCGATTACGAGACACGTGTCAAGAAGCTGGCGGGAAGGGTCGACGAGTTCTTGCAGGGATTGATCCACGAAAAACGGGTCCAGAAGGAGAAGGGTGACACTGTGATCGATCACTTGCTCGCTCTTCAACAATCCCAACCTGATTATTACACCGACCAAATCATCAAAGGGATTATGCTCGTAAGTACAATTTTTTTTTTTGTTTTGTTTGTTTCATGGTAAAATGCAAATTATTGATGAACTCCATGTATTAACGACAGGTACTGATACTAGCGGGGACCGACACGTCAGCAGTTACGTTAGAGTGGGCGTTGACGAATCTATTGAACCATCCGGAGAAGCTGAAGAAGGCGAGAAACGAAATCGACAATAAAGTCGGTTTAGACCGGTTAATAGACGAACCGGACATCTCTGATCTTCCGTATCTACAGAGCATCGTGTCCGAAACATTACGTCTTTACCCAGCAGCTCCCATGCTGCTTCCACACATGGCGTCCGAGGATTGCACGGTCGCCGGCTACGACATGCCACGGGGCACGATCTTGTTGGTAAATGCATGGGCCATACACAGAGATCCCAAGTTGTGGGAAGCCCCTGCTGGTTTCGAACCGGAGAGGTTCGAGAAGGGAAAGGAGACTCAGAAGCTGATGCCATTCGGGCTAGGACGGAGGGCTTGCCCTGGAGCCGGGCTGGCTCAGAGGCTCGTGGCCTTGGCTTTGGGGTCTCTGATTCAGTGTTTCGAGTGGGAGAGGATTGGCGACGAAGAGGTGGAGATGGTGGAAGGCAAAGGGACCACCATGCCGAAAGCGACTCCGTTGCAGGCCATGTGCAAGTCACGTGCCGTCGTATGGAAGCTTCTAGATGGTAGTGTTTGATGATGTTGATGTGGGATGTGAAGTAGTGGTGTGTAATGAATGGGTGATATGATTAGGTAATAAGGAGTCAAGCCTTGAGCCTTTTTCGTTATGAGTTGTTGCATAATGTAATGTTTGTTTACGATAACGTCATTTCCCTTTCTAATTTAAATTTGACGAAACTTATTACCCCCTCCTTTACCTTATAAATACTCACCGAGATTTGCTCTTAAAAGAGTTGCGGGATTTCTTCTCGCTCTGGAAGTGGAACACTTGTTTCATCTCCTCTGTTTCTTGGCGGGGGCGCTCCCTTTCCTCTCCTATAACCAACTTCTACCATCGCTATTCCCTTCTCGCTCTTATTCTTATCTTTCCCCTGAAAGATGATATCAAACCAAACCAACTCACCCCGGTTATGATGTATCATATCCTTGAGATACATGATAGAACCCGAAGATTTTATCGTCGTAAGTCCGCACTTAAGGAGTCCGGAGATCCTGTACATGAGTTCGAGATACGTACACCTCCACGTACACCTCCAAGTGCGGACTTACCACCAAACTCTCTGTGTTGACTCAGAGTTTTCCTTTCTCCTTGGGCCTCTTCTTGCGTATGTCTTGTGAATTGGTGGTCTAACAATACATAATACTCAAGCCACCATATCCACGTGACGCGATACGTATTCCTGATTTTCCTGATTTTAGTAATGGAGGAAAAAAGAAAAGATTATGGGACTGAGAATGAAAGCACAAAACGAGATCGAGTACGAGATAAGACGAGATGAAAAATCCGATCCGCGTGTTCAAGACGGGTTTTAAAATAAAAAGGACGGATATCCGGGCAAACTTACAAAGACCAAAATACCCCTGCATTAAAAATATATACAAAAATAACTTTAACTTCACTTTCTACCCTACCCAACCCTAATATTTCACGTCCATTTTTTTTCTTATCCCCTTTGTGCCGCTCTCTTGTGTTTTTCTTTCTCTCTTGATTTTACTACGCTTTCTTTTGAATCCCTTTATTTTTGAGCTTGTCCATCTTGTTTCCATCAAAAAGGTAAGGATATATGTTTTTTTGTTCTTCCACCATTAAGGATTTTTTATTTGTAATTTTTTCTATTGATTTTAGTTAGATAGTATTGGTTGTCTTTTCTTCTTCAAATTTTTATGATGGTTTTACTTATTGAAATTTTGTGTTGATTTTACTTCTTCATATCTCTTTCTGAATTTTTTAGAATAGTTTATGAAAAAGATTTGTGGATTTCGTTTTATTTGAATGAGCCTTGTATCCAAGTTCATATTGTTTTTTTTTTAATAATTTGTGAGCAAAATACATATTCAGGTTATAATTTTGGCGTGGAAACAAAAAAACTGACAGATCCGGATATTCGAGTTCAGACCGGATATCCAGATATCTGACTTACGCGAGAACGAGATCGAGATAGTCTTTTAACAGAACCCGTGGATACGAAGCCCGAAGCCGGATACCCTGAAACTCGCGGATGTCCGCCCGTGCCCACCCCTACGTGCAATATATGACAAAGCCCTAATGAATTTGGAAGAAAAAATTGCCCAAAAGGAAGAATTAAATAGTCGATGGGTTTGAGACGTTTGACTAATACCTCTCTTCTTGAAGAACGACAGAAACTTGATCTTCCATTTGCTCGATTATCTGATACCACTTAGTGATTGATTGCTCAGGTATGACTCAACCTTTTTGCCTGATAGCCGAAGAAACGAATTCAGATAAAATGCCAAAACCAGCAGGAGAAGAAGATTGGGGGAAGATGGACCTGGAAATGTTTCAGGATCACTCACTATGACTTTCAAAAGAGGTCGGTCACTGTCAGTCACAAATGTAACCGCAGATCCTTCCCTTCCAGCCTTAGCTGTTCTACCTACCCGGTGAACATCGCTACAAGATAGACACGAAAATTAGTCCTCACAAAAGTTAAAATTTGACAATATTAGATAATTTGATATAATTTCAGTTAAAGACATGAAGGATTTGTACAAATTTGCAAATTAGGAGAGACAACATACATACATACCTTCACTGAAAGCCCTCTTACAATCAACCCGCATTTGATATCCATAAACTGATAAAGTTTCTGAATCATACTGTGTATCTTCCTACAACACGGTAAGAAATAAAACGGACTACATTGTTAGTAATACCATAATACTTGACAATAATACTAAGAAGAGAATCACCAGCAACATATAAAACCAAACCAAAAGGATTCAAACTACTGGCATTTGTACAAAGATGAAGTGTAGAACATGGAAACAAGTGTACTTACTGGACGGCCAATTCCCTAGTAGGGGTAAGAGTAAGAACTCTCGTTGTGGCAACCCTTTTAGGACAAAATACTAGCCTTTTTAGAGTAGGTAGTGCAAACGCAGCAGTCTAAAAGCCAAGAGAAGCTCAAGTCATATGGTGAACCAAGGAAAGATATTTGAAGAAACTTATATAATAATAGTACCGACAAATTAATCACAGCATACCTTCCCTGATCCAGTGATGGCGCTCGCACAAATATCACGCCCAGTAAGTTCCAAAGGTATGCATGCTGCCTATGAATGCAACACTATCGATACAAATCAAAACGCGAAAGAGATAAAAGCAAAATTCATACGGGAAGAAAACGGACCTGAATGGGGGTAGGTTTATCATACCCCAGAGCTTCACTAGCTCGAAGTATTGGGCGGGAGAGATTCAGCTCCATAAAAGAATTTGCATGATAAGAAACTCCTTCTACAGGAGCGAAGAATGGCTCGGCACTAACATCTTCTCTGTTCAGCTGACCTGTTTCGTCGTCCTCAGATTATCATTCTTCCTGCTCGATGAAAACCCAAATCACCATTCAATATCTTGAAACTCAAACTATAGTGAATTCTAGCCACAGAATCAGATGCACTTGTTTATCGGGCTCAGAATCTGAGGCGATGTCTTCGTTGTCCGCAGGGAATGGAAGTGAAAGTTGCTGGCAAACTTTAGAGATCTTGCCGTCGACGGAAGTGGCGTGGCGACATGCGTATTCTTCCCCACAGAGCTCGAATAAGTTGCAAAGTCCCACGGAGATTGCTTGTCACAAATTCGTTTAGTGGTACGCTTCTCTTTGTCATCATTGTCGCAATCCTCTACTTCGCCAGCATCAACTTGACAATGAAGCTCTTCTAATTCAGATTCTTCATCTTGACTTTCTTCACGCTCCTCATCATGCTTCGAACAGGAAGCTGAGGCTGGGCCTGGGTGGGTACCGGTAATTTTTAGGGTACCCACACTCGATCTCGGACTCATCACGTTTCAGAAGACTCGCACTCGATCTCGCAAGACTCATGTACCCGAAGCTTGGATACCCACAGCAAAGAGCCGGGTCCCCGCGGGATCTGAACCCATTTTGGGCAAATCCAAAAACTGAACCTGTAACTTATATAATCGAATTTCATAAACGAAAAATCATGTCAAAATCATACAAATTTGATCCAATGTCATCCAAACATATAAATTTGGACCTGAATTTTCACAAAACCACATAATCAGTCCTTATAATCATACAAATCCAGATCTGATCCGAGTATCAAAATAAGTTCAAAAACCATAAGAAGACACACACATATACGTTGCTGAAGCTGAAGACGCACATACGAAGCTGTAGACATCACAAACCTAGACATCACAAACCTGAATGTTTTCATATGAGCCACCAAGATGTCTCGCACCAAAGATTAACACGCACCTACAACACAATTTCAACATGATCAATGTATTAGCTCTTTAGTAAGTTCCTAAAGCCAGATGAAGCAAGACTAGAAAAGAGAGTGAGGTTCATTCAAACAGACGTCACGTAGGTGTCCACTATTAGACTGTAAATAACGATTTCCGTTAGAGCGGTTATGACACGTGTACAGATTGTAAAGTTATATATGGACAGAGCATGTAACAGAACAGATTAACGAATTCAGAAGTTTCTTTCCACTTTCTCTCATTTTCTCTCATTTTCTCAGCACAGAACTTGCGTTCATGATATGGTATCAGAGATTTTACTCATTCTGCATCGATTGATCGTCATTTCATCTTGATTTCTTTCGATTTCACCGATCATTTTTTTGTCAATTCCTTCGATTTTGTTTCTGAAAATCTGGGAAAATGACTTCAGATTCGGCTTCGACAATGAACTCTTCCGTCAACGTCGATAGCCACTTTTATCTTGGCCCCGGTGATCAGACGCATCTTGTTTTGGTGTCTGATCATCTTGTCGGTCCTCAGAATTACAACACCTGGAATCAATCCATGTTGATGGCGCTTGAAGGCCGCAATAAGCTCTGTTTCGTGGATGGAACATTGCCTAAACCTGTAGAGTCTCACGCAGACTACAAGCTTTGGTCACGAAATAATGTGATGGTTAAATCTTGGTTGATTAACTCACTCTCCTGATATTGCTTCCAGTGTTTTGTTCATCAAGAGTTCTCGTGATATCTGGCTAAATGTTGCCAAGCGATTCCAGCAAAACAACGCACCTCAGAAGTTTCGAATCAAGCAGCAATTGCGCAATATCTACCAAGGTTCGTTGGATGTTACTTCTTTTCATACCAAGCTGGTTACGATTTGGGAAGAATTGAAGGCTACACGTGTAATACCCCGAAACCCGGTTGGAATATTTAATTATTAAAAATGAATAATTAAATAGAGATATCACGAAATCACCAAAAGTGATGATACAATATCGGGGAGAGGCACGAGGATCGTCACGTGCGGAAAGGACCGAGAAAGAATGAAGAAAAGGAAAAGAAAAGAAAAGAAAAAAAAATAATACAGGGTTGGTCCGCCGGACCAGGAATGGTCCGCGGCGGACCAACCGCTCAGCCGGAGTGGGGACTGGACGGGCGGACTGGGAGAAGTTTTCGAAAAAAAAATAAACTGACCCCGGTCCGCCGGACCAACTTACAGATTCCGCAACTTGTCAACTTGCCACCTTGGGACGCAGAATTTGCCGGATTCCGGGGCCCGCTTGCCGTCCAGCCGCCTCCCACACCTCGAGGACGTTGCAGGCTCGCCTATGGGCTTGGGCTTGAGCCCACAAACTCCCTAGCTCGCGCCATTAACCTCTCCCAAGCTGGGACTTAGGCATTTTTCGGACAGAA
>NW_010963495.1:2213574-2214265 GCF_000463585.1 Tarenaya hassleriana | reverse complement strand
GGTGGCTTCTAAACACTAATTAAACACAGTTTAACAACCCTAAACATGTTCTATAGCTCAAACACGCAAGGAAAATCTCGAATGCACCATTAAACATTGAAAACGAGATTGCACAAATCCAACTCAAGCCACTCACCTTATTCTTGAGTTTGTCCGAGTTTGTGCTTCGGCCGGGAAGGAGAAAACGACCCTCGGGGTTGACCCGGGCCCGACCAGACGTAACCGTGGGCGAACCAAACTATCAACGGAGGGCAGGCTTCGCGATTGGGATCAATCGGAACAAGTTCGTTAAAACGTTGCGCGACGTGGCGAGATGTGTGATATCAAACTACGAGTGATCGTTGTGTGATTGCTTGCGGGTAGAGTTGTATGGCGTTGAACGGTATTCCGGTAGGGACCGGATACCGTGATACGCGTGGTTGTATTACCGTGATACGTATGGTTGTACTATGGGGATGTTGCACGTTGTGTGCCATGTGTGTAGCTTGCGCGTGCGTACGAGTTAAGCGTGATTGTGTTTGTGGATGGTTGTGGACTCAACCATCAAACGTCATGGACTTGACGGGCGTTTGAGACGCATTTTTGTCGTGTGTGCCACGACGGCCAACGTCATGGACTTGACGGGCGTGGACTCGCCCCTAGTCATGGATTTGACTAGGGTATATGGCTGGACCCTATGGTGGACTCCATA
>NW_010963495.1:2208176-2209824 GCF_000463585.1 Tarenaya hassleriana | reverse complement strand
CGGCCATGGCACCGAGACCACCGCGACCACCGGGCCAGGTGGACCGACCGCCCCGACCCCCAGCGAGGACTGGAGCTGCCCCGAGAGTTTACGCTCTCGGTGCTGAGCAGGAGATCCAGGAGGAAGAAGAGGAGGAGGCTCACCCTGCTGGAGCCGAGGCTGCCGCGATCGCAGGTACTCTATATATCCATGGGGTTGCATGTTACACACTATTCGATACCGGGGCGACCCATAGTTTTGTGAGCGTGGAGGTAGCAGTGAGACTAGAGACAGGGGAGATCGAACCGAGAAGCGATTTCACCGTGCGAGTACCCACGGGAGAGACATTAGCAGTGCATGGGATCCTGCGAGGGGTGCCCCTCGAGGTTTGCGGTCGCTTATTAGCCGCAGATTTCATCGTGGTACCCATCGGGGGATTCGACATTATATTGGGTATGGATTGGCTGATGAGATATCAGGCCTACATTGATTGTCCCAAGAGGACGATCTGGTTCGCGGACGATTTCGGAGGGTTTGAGTTCAGGGGTAGAGGAGCGCCAGCAGCAGACCCGATCATCTCGGCACTGAAGGCCGAGAAGATGATCAGGAAGGGCAATGAGGCTTTCCTAATAGTTATTACGGCTACACAGGAGTCAGAGAGAAGACTGGAGGATACGCCGGTTGCCCAGGAATTCCCAGACATCTTTCCCGATGACCTTCCGGGATTACCACCGGGTCGAGAGGTTGACTTCGGCATAGACGTGCTACCTGGTACTGAGCCTATCTGAGCTTCAGAGAGTTGAAGCAGAGGTTGACATCAGCTCCGATCCTGGCACTGCCACGACCGGGTATGCTCTATGAGGTATACACTGATGCGTCCAAACACGGACTCGGTTGCGTGTTGATGCAGGAAGGACATGTAATCGCTTACGCGTCGAGGCAGCTGAAGAAGCATGAGGAGAACTACCCGACTCATGACATGGAGTTAGCAGCAGTAGTTCACGCGCTGAAGATTTGGAGATCATATCTGTACGGGGAGAAGGTTAAGCTCAACACGGACCATAAGAGCTTGACCTACGTGATATCTCAGAAGGATCTGAATCTGAGACAGCGGAGGTGGTTGGAGTTGATTGTAGATTATGACCTGGAGATAGCCTATCATCCGGGGGAAAGCTAACGTAGTGGCCGACGCCCTTAGTAGGAAGAAGATCTTAGCGGCCATACGCGTGGTCACCTCATCTCGCAGCAACGCCGCTGAGTTGACTGCGATGTTGGGACATCTCTCGCTGACACACGAGGAGTCGACACCGACTCTTATAGAGCGCGTGGTTATGGGACAGCGCGGCGATCCTTTACTCGCCCGGTACATAGCGCGGCGATCTTTTACTCGCCCGGTACATGGACCATATCGGGGAATATAGCCTCAAGGGCTATCGTATCGATGAGCAGGGAGCGCTACAGCTGGGGAACCGACTATGTGTGCCTGACGACGCAGAATTGAGACAGGAGATTCTATCTGAGGCACACCAGTCGAGATTGGCGATACATCCGGGGGCGAGCAAGATGTATCAGGGTCTACGCCAGTGGTATACTTGGCCGAGGGTCAAGAGAGATGTAGCGGATTACGTAGCGAGGTGCCTCACTTGTCAGCAAGTAAAGGCAGAGCGAC
>NW_010963495.1:2206125-2206544 GCF_000463585.1 Tarenaya hassleriana | reverse complement strand
CTGTGGTCTCCTCCACAATCTCCGGCCCGAACTCTCGGCGCTCGCCAATCTCCGTCCAGCACAACGGTGTCTTGCACGGTCGCCCGTACAAGGCCTCGTATGGAGATACTCCGATACTCGTGTGATGACTGTTGTTGTACGCAAATGCCTTTCTCCGAGTGCTGGCGATGCGGGGTCATGCGAGGTTCGGGCAGAGCGGGAAGCTGAAGCCGCGATACATCGGACCTTACCCCGTGATCGCGAGAGTGGGAGTTGTGGCATACCGCCTTGGATTGCCGCCGGAGTTGGGCAACGTCCATGACGTGTTCCACGTGTCGATGCTGCGGAGGTACGTAGCGGACCCTTCTCACGTACTACAACCACAGGAATTGGAGTTTACGGAGGCTACGCGTTTTCGAGACGAGCCGCTGCAGCTAGTG
>NW_010963495.1:2202255-2204737 GCF_000463585.1 Tarenaya hassleriana | reverse complement strand
GGTGTCAGCGAGAGATGTCCCAACATCGCAGTCAACTCAGCGGCGTTGCTGCGAGATGAGGTGACCACGCGTATGGCCGCTAAGATCTTCTTCCTACTAAGGGCGTCGGCCACTACGTTAGCTTTCCCCCGGATGATAGGCTATCTCCCGGTCATTTTACGGAGGCTACGCGTTTTCGAGACGAGCCACTGCAGATAGTGGACCAGAAGGTCAAGAAGCTGCGGACGAAGGAGGTGTCACTCGTGAAGGTCTTGTGGCGAAGCCAAGGGGTCTCTGACATGACCTGGGAACCCGAGGCAGAGATGCGTAGTAGTTATCCGCACCTTTTTACTTGAGCGTTGTACGAACTCCTTTTATATGACGTTCGGTTGTATCAGACTTATGCTTCGGATGACGTTGGCAATATGGATTGTGTTTTGGTGATAATATCTAGTACGAGAAAGTATTGATGATAACATGCGATTCCGAATTCGAGGACGAATTTTTTTTAAGGGGGGAGGATTTGTAATACCCCGAAACCCGATTGGAATATTTAATTATTAAAAATGAATAATTAAATAGAGATATCACGAAATCACCAAAAGTGATGATACAATATCGGGGAGAGGCACGAGGATCGTCACGTGCGGAAAGGACCGAGAAAGAATGAAGAAAAGGAAAAGAAAAGAAAAGAAAAAAAAATAATACAGGGTTGGTCCGCCGGACCAGGAATGGTCCGCGGCGGACCAACCGCTCAACCGGAGTGGGGACTGGACGGGCGGACTGGGAGAAGTTTTCGAAAAAAAAATAAACTGACCCCGGTCCGACGGACCAGGAATTGGTCCGGCGGACCGGGAATAACAGATTCCACAACTTGTCAACTTGCCAGCCGGATTTCGGGGCCCGCTCGCCGTCCAGCCGCCTCCCACACCTCGAGGACGTTGCAGGCTCGCCTATGGGCTTGGGCTTGAGCCCACGAACTCCCTATCTCGCACCATAAACACCTCCCAACCCTTGCACTTAGGCATTTTCGGACAAAAACAGAGGAAGAAAGAAAAGGGGAGAAAGGGGGAGAAAGGGAACGAACCAATGCAAGGGGAGCTCGGGGAGACCAAGAGGGACGTGCCCAGACGTGTCCCGAAGCTTCTCACGTCGTGTGCAGCCACGAGGAACGCACACAAACTCGGACAAACTCAAGAATAAGGTGAGTCGCTTGAGTTGGATTTGTGCAATCTCGTTTTCAATGTTTAATGGTGCATTCGAGATTTTCCTTGCGTGTTTGAGCTATAGAACATGTTTAGGGTTGTTAAACTGTGTTTAATTAGTGTTTAGAAGCCACCCCGAATCGATTCGGGTGAGAAAAATCGAGTTGAAATCGGAGAAAATCGCGAGGAAGAAGAAGGTTCCAGTCCCGGTCCGCCGGACCATCCGTGGTCAGCTCCGGACCAGGACTGGAAAACACGTGCAGTCCGCCGAGCCACGGGAAGAGAAGGCGGACCGAGGGAAGAGCACGCCCGGTCCACCGGACCAGATCCTGGTCCGCCGGACCAGACATGTTGAAGGAAGCCGCCCACCGTCGGACCAAGGGAGCGGACCGAGAGAGAAGGATCGGTCTGGTCCGGGGCTGACCAGTCCTGGTCCGCCGGACCAGACTTGTTCTCTCTTGGGCCGACAGACCAAAAATGACGGAGCAGACCAGGGGAAGAAGGAGACCTGGTCCGGCTGCCCAGAATCCGGTCCGCCGGACCAGACTCAGGAAACTTAGGAAAAAAAATGGGCTTCGGTCGGGAAGGAGAAAACGACCCTCGGGGTTGACCCGGGCCCGACCAGACGTAACCGTGGGCGAACCAAACTATCAACGGAGGGCAGGCTTCGCGATTGGGATCAATCGGAACAAGTTCGTTAAAACGTTGCGCGACGTGGCGAGATGTGTGATATCAAACTACGAGTGATCGTTGTGTGATTGCTTGCGGGTAGAGTTGTATGGCGTTGAACGATATTCCGGTAGGGACCGGATACCGTGATACGCGTGGTTGTATCATGGGGATATTGCACGTTGTGTGCCATGTGTGTAGCTTGCTCGTGCGTACGAGTTAAGCGTGATTGTGTTTGTGGATGGTTGTGGACTCAACCATCAAACGTCATGGACTTGACGGGCGTTGAGACGCATTTTTGTCGTGTGTGACACGACGGCCAACGTCATGGACTTGACGGGCGTGGACTCGCCCCTAGTCATGGATTTGACTAGGATATATGGCTGGACCCTGTGGTGGACTCCACAGGGATATGATTGTATTTCCGTTGTGTCGTGGACTCGACATCGGTAGTCACGAGAGTGACGGGCGCAGGAGACGCGCACGATCGCATGTGATGCGATGGCCAACGTCACGCGGGTGACGGGCGTGGATTCGCTCCTGGTCATGGATTTGACCAGGGTATATGGCTAAGCCTTATGGTGGATTCCATACGGGCGTGTTTGTGTTTGCTATTGATGTGCTACTGT
>NW_010963495.1:2190849-2202110 GCF_000463585.1 Tarenaya hassleriana | reverse complement strand
ATCATGTACGAGATTTACATTTTGGGTGACGAGACTTGTATTTCCCGCATTTTGTACGGTTAAATTATAACTATTCGGACATGTGTTATTTTGCGATACTGATCGCCCGTTGTATTTTCCGCTGCTTACTCTGGTTTATTTAAAATGTTTTTGGATTTCGTATTTTTGTTTCCGCATTATTATTATTTTATTATTATTGTCCATGTGGCACAACCCGTATACTGTACACGGGTTACGGGTGTCACAACACGTCCTAATCCAGTATGTGAATGTGAGAAATGTACATGTCAAGTTGATAAGCGTTGGTCAGATTTATTTGAAGAAGACTTTGTGCTGGAATTTCTCTTTGGCTTAAATGATTCATATGAGAGTACAAGGAGCCAGATCTTGATGCAAGATCCTATTCCCGATTTGGAGAAGACCTTTCATTTGGTCAATCAACAGGAGCAACAAAGATTAATCAAGGCACCTGTTTCAAGTGACACAATGGTGTTTCAGAACTCTGCTTCAAGTGTACCTGGAGATGTGGTTGCTGCAGTGTCTGGCAATTTTAGAGGCAAGCAACGACCAGTCTGTACACATTGTGGTCTTCAAGGACACACAATTCAGAAATGTTACAAGCTACATGGCTATCCGCCTGGATATAAGCCACGAAATGCACATTCCACCAATGGATGAGTTCACATCAAATGAACCTATCCATCAAACTCATACTCAACCAAACATTATTATACCACATGATTCTGTGACTACAACTTCCCAGCGTCCGAAACGTACTACAAATAAACCTACTTACCTTGATCAGTATCATTGTTATACTGCTCATTCAGAAACCTTACCTGATTCTTCTCTTTATCCTTTGTCTGCTGTTCTTCAGTATGACAACCTTTCACCTACATATAAAACATTTGTCTTAAACACAACCACTGATACAGAACCCAAATCTTTTCGGGAAGCTGTTTGTTCAGAGAAATGGAGACATGCAATGGATGTTGAATTGAAAGCCTTGGCTGGAAATGGTACATGGTCAGTAGTTTCTTTGCCGGATAACAAGAAATCTGTAGGTTGTAAATGGGTTTACAAAGTGAAAAGGAATCCAGATGGCACGGTTGAGAGATATAAAGCCAGGTTAGTGGCAAAGGGGTTTACGCAGCAAGAAGGAGTAGACTTCATTGACACTTTTTCTCCGGTTGCAAAGTTAGTCACAGTGAAGTTATTGTTGGCTTTTGCTGCAACGCAAAATTGGAGTCTGACTCAAATGGATGTCACAAATGCGTTTCTCCATGGCGATTTAGAAGAAGAGATATACATGAGTTTGCCACCAGGATATACGAGCAACACTTCTGAACCATTACCTCATCATCCAGTATGTAGGTTACATAAATCTCTGTATGGGCTTAGACAAGCCTCAAGGCAGTGGTATCAGAAGTTCAGCAGTGTTCTTTTAGCTGCTGATTTTCGTCAATCTCAAGCTGATCACACCTTGTTTATCAGAAAACAGGGTGATTCTTTTGTGGCATTGCTTGTATATGTTGATGATATAGTGATAGCAAGTAATGATGATGCATCAGTGGACTCTCTGAAGAAGTTGATTCGACAACATTTCAACATTAAGGACTTAGGGCCCTTAAGATTCTTTCTGGGATTAGAAATAGCTCGAAATTCTAAGGGCATTTATGTATCTCAAAGGAAGTATTGTCTGGAGCTTTTGGAAGATACAGGTTTGTTAGGTTCGAAGCCTGTTTCTGTACCTTTAGATCCAAATGTCTCTCTGCATAAAGAAACTGGTGATCTGTTGTCTGATTCAACATCATATCGAGCACTTGTGGGGAGATTGTTGTACTTGACGATTACAATGCCAGATATAGCATTTGCAGTACATAAACTAAGTCAGTTTATGCAGAAGCCAACATAAGTGCATTTAAAGGCAGCGCAAAGAGTTGTTCGCTATCTGAAAAAAAATCATGGACAAGGTTTGTTCTATTCAGTGAATTCGGATCTGCAATTGAAAGCTTTTGGGGATGTTGATTGGGCGCAATATCCTGAAACTCGTCGCTCAGTCAGTGGTTTTTGTGTGTTCCTTGGTTCGTCTCTTATTTCATGGAAGGCCAAGAAGCAGCACACAGTTTCTCGAAGTAGCACTGAGGCAGAATATCGTGCGTTAGCCAATACTACCTGTGAACTGACTTGGCTTGAGCACTTGCTGACTGATTTTCAGGTTCAATTCACACGCCCATCTGTTCTATATTGTGATAACAAGTCTGCTATTTACTTGGCTTCAAATCAGATGTTTCATGAGCGAACGAAACATATTGAAATTGATTGCCATATAGTTCGAGAGAAGCTCAAGAGTGGTTCTATTCGGCTTATGCATGTGAAGACTCAGCATCAATTAGCGGACATGTTTACGAAGCCTCTGCATCCTACTCTGTTTCATTCTTTGTTACAGAGGTTACACATTTCAAGTCTTTTTCTTCCACCAGATAAAGACTTGAGGGGAGGGTATTAGACTGTAAATAACGATTTCCGTTAGAGCGGTTATGACACGTGTACAGATTGTAAAGTTATATATGGGCAGAGCATGTAACAGAACAGATTAACGAATTCAGAAGTTTCTTTCCACTTTCTCTCATTTTCTCTCATTTTCTCAGCACAGAACTTGCGTTCATGATATCCACCAATGCACATACATACACATAATACATACATACACATG
The DNA here is from genome assembly GCF_000463585.1 of Tarenaya hassleriana. Classification (NCBI taxonomy): domain Eukaryota; kingdom Viridiplantae; phylum Streptophyta; class Magnoliopsida; order Brassicales; family Cleomaceae; genus Tarenaya; species Tarenaya hassleriana. The sequence continues at coordinate 2,199,394 of NW_010963495.1, read as the reverse complement.
CATATATGTAAGTCCCCAATCTCATAAAATCGAAAACCCTAAGCCCCGAAAATCAACACGACGGAGACTCAACTCAAGCGGAGCGTCGGAGACTCGAATTAACGCACGACTCGACTCGACACTTTACGATACAGACTCGACTGGACTCGAAGGCCAACGGAGACTCGACTGGACTCGCCTAATGGAAGAGAAACTCACCGGAAACGACTCGAGAGGATAGAGAGATCGACGGAAGAGATTCGGTAACTCAAACACGCGCGAGAGAGGAGGTTTAGGTTAATGGCAAGGGTAAAATTGTAAATAATTTGAATACTAGGGTAAAATCGTAATTACTGCACAGTAACCGGTACGTGCGAGCTGATTGGGTTCATGAGAAATGGATTTTGTTTGATTCGAAGAAGAGGGAGTTAATATTACTCCGGAGAAGTCGCCCCCGAGATTTATATAGTGTATATATATATATGCACGTTTATAAGTTTGTAAAATCTTTGTGAGTTCAATTGAAAAATGTCCAAAAGCCCAATATTGTTCCTATAATTGGGGAAAAACAATGAGAAAAACAGAGGAAATTATATATTAGTATACCAATTAAATCATAGATTAATCATCGGATAGGAAGTTGTATATGGATATATATATATAACAACAACAACTCACGTATATAATAAAAAGTCATATTCAAGCATTCAAACCTAAAAGAACGAACGGCAGTCCTAAAATGGTAGTCGATATAACAAAAATAAATAATCTGAAATTACACCCGATTTTATATGCATCATTCTTAGGTCCACAATAGAAGTTTGAAAATAAACTAATTAATAAACAAAAATTATATAACTTATTTAACAATACAATCTCAATATTGATTAATTAGTGCTCACTGTAAAACGTAGATGCGATTCCTAGATTGAATACATACAACAACTGTGACATAAACAATTTGAAAACATCAAAACATGCATAATGATTTCGAGTCAGCATAATCCTTAACCAAACCGAACAGAGAATGCATCGTCGGTTATATATATTAATTGCTTGCAACAACGAAGGAGAAGGCCAACATGGAAACCCAAACCCTAATTTTTCTCTCTCATCTTCTTCCTTCCCGCCATTTCCGGCGAACTCGCTGCAGGTGCTTGGCCATATCCGCCTCCTGAATCGGCCGCTCCACCGCACGTTCCTCTCTCTCTCTCTCTCTCTGAAACCCTCGGTCCCGTTTTCTCCCTCCGCCTTGGCAACCGCCTTCTTTTCTGTTGGATATCTCCGACACCCAAGTTTTATTTCAATAAAACCAAATGATTCTGCCTGTGTTCTTAATCTTATCTGCAAGTATTTACTTTGTGTGTCGGTATTTTAGGATCGAAAAGTGAAGATAACTGTTGAATGGGTTAAAGTCTCGTGGTTGAATAGTTCAGAGTTGACAAAAGCTTCCCGCTTGAAATTAGTTCCGGAGTTTTCGGAAGAACAACGCTCCATGACAAAAGAACCGCTCGACAATTTCTCCGCCTCCTCAGAAACCACGTGGTTCGACTTTCTGTCTTTTATGTCCTTTCAATGCTTCTAAATTCCAACTCTTGCCCAAAAAAAAGAAAACAGAAAAAAAGGGGCAAAATAAGTTACGAAGATTTGGATATAAAGCCATTCGTGCTAATACACAGACACACAAAAATAGTATGTCAAGCCATCAAGTCTCTCATTATTGGTACTTTATCGCATAGCTGCAAATAAGAACAAAAAGAAACTATTACATGATGAAAGAATTACATTACTCTCCTAGAATTTACATTCATTTAAACGTTCCGAATATCCACACATATATATATATATATATACTATCACTAATAGTAGAAAATGGAAAAATATCACTAAAACTTAGCCTAAAAAATGTGGAAAATGAAAGAAGATAGATAAATGGTTTTGTTTAATGACCGGCGCCTCTCCTGCTTGGTCCTGAAGCCATTGTATGCATCCTCTCTCCGCCGGCGGCGGAAGAAGCCAAGCCCCGAGACTTCTTGTCGTCGCTCGTAGAACCACCGGACAAATCTTTTCCTTGCAATCCGACCCCGTGGTTTCTTGATCGATCATTTTGGTCCGACGAAGAACTTAAGAGAACTCTTCCGTCTCCGAAACTACAGCCCGAGAAGGCCGAAACCAAGAAGATGATCGTCAAGACAAGGCAAAAGTGTCGCATTTTTTTTTTTTGTGGAAAGGGTATTTAGCCTTTGGAGTTATGGTTTGGTTAGAAAACACTATATTGTTCAAACGATATGATATTTGGAAGGAGAATAATAGTGAGGAGCAAGAGCTTTTTATATATGGGAGAAAGATTCAAAGGGGGAGGAAAAAGAATGGAGGCAGTGAAAGATTGGGTTTAATTATGCGAAAATGTGGGGAATATTTTAATGGAATAAGGTACCGACCCCTCAATGTAAGGGGGATGGTGCAGGCGAATTAGTTAAAAAGGACGGTGTTTGTCTTCTTACTTTGAAAAGTGCACATATTTTTTTGACCCGCTATTTTTATTTTAATTAATACAATTACATTGATACTATAATTCATTTTTAACGAAATTAAAATCAGCTTCTCTCATTTGTAAGACCAACTTCTTGGTGTATAAAATTTATAAATAAAAAAAACTAGGTATAGATCCTTATGTTAGTACTCTTGAAACTTTTGAAAGATTTTGTTTTAATTCCCGAGTTTTTCGTAAACTACTTATTTTAATATAAAAACGATTAAAAGGGTTTCATTTTAACGAGTTTTATGTGACAAACACCCGATAATACGATAGCGATCATATTTGATAATATCGATTCGAAATAGAAATCTTAAGCTATAGCTCTGCGTGTACGCGGGCGTAGTGTTGTTAATGCGTAGAAATAACGTGGGGAGGGAGTGAAAGGAGATGGAGAATTTAAGTTCACACTATCAAGAATACTTTGATCGGAATAAATTGACCATTAGGAATATTTGGGAACTTTGGTTAGAGGAGGAGAACGACCATTAACAAATATAGAAAATAAGAATTAAAGGAACAAAGAAAGGAAGAAAAAAAGAAGACAAGAGTGAGAACGACCAACGATGTTACAAAAAAAAAAACGTATCAATGTGAAGTGGTCCGACCAAAAATTCCGTGGTACACAACACACGCTTGTCTGGACTCCCAACTTATCATTGTAGCTGTCCATTTACAAGCATCTCTCTCTCTCGCTATGTTTACTTGTTCCTTTAAATACGTCACTTTGGTACACGTGACATGGAATTTTGGTTTTCGTCGTTTCATCTTCGAATTTTTCTTCCTTGTTTTGCTGTCCTTCTCTTTTGTTCGATTTTTTTGTTTTGCCCTTTGGCACTAAGTTTGGGCTGTTTTATATTGTATCGATACAGAGGAGTATATGATCATTTATGTCGATATTTGTTATATAATATAATGCGTTTGTCTTTTGATCGAGAAATGAAGCAATATATATATATATAAAAAAGATTTATTTCGGATAAAAATATTTTTTTAATTTAAATGATAATATTTGTATGTATTATATATACATACACATTATAATTACAGATAAATATTATTTTACTCTATTAGTTGTCATCCAAAAGAGAATCCGGGTTTTAGGGTTTTAATCCATGGGTAAACAGATAAAGGCAATGGTTTCGAAGCTTAATGTTAGATGTCAAGGAATCCTTCATTAGTTCATGTAATTTTGAAGATGAATTGAAATTCGAAACTTGGATATGTAAAAAAATTAAAAATTCAGAGACAATATATATATATCATGTTCCGTAAACACGATATTGTGTCATATTTAGTAACATATTTTTGGATGCATTTCGGTAAGATATTTAATTTTTGCAAGTTTGAAACTGTTAGGAGGGTGAAAACAGGGGAATGTATTCGACAGTCTCTTTGCTTAATAATGTTCGATTGGATTTGATTTTCAACTTATAAGCGTAAAAGTTGCACGATTCTCTTCCATCTTGCCTTCCTTGGATTTGCTATAATCAAGCAACATTTTGCGTTTTGCACGTTTTTTTAAACATTTAAGCAAATTGTCTCTTAATTATTTTTTTCTGCAACTTCCACGGTCACAATTTTTTTTTACCGTTCCTTAATTACAACCAAACATGGAATTTATCTTAACTTTTTTTTATTAATAACAAGATAATACGATATTCATATTCGAGGATTTTGGTTGATGCAGAAATAAAGTGTAGATGTCATTTAGAACAAACAGTTTCGATTTAACCATTGAAAACAAAAGTATAATACTATGGACGCATTTTGTTTATCATATAGATTTCACAACTATAGATACACAAAAAAAAAAATAGTTTATTAGAAATTCGATGAAGTTCTTATTAAAATATGCAATTAAAATAAGTTGGTATTATTTTTTTTTAAATGTCTAAGTCCTCATAATGTCCCCAATGAAGGCGTCCAAGTTACGGCTCGATGACCCATCACGCGCCACCGCCATCCTAGCCGCCGCCTTGTGCTCTGCTGCCCTCCGCCTCATCTCTCCGGCCGCTGGCCCCTCCGTCACCGCCGTAATGCACCTCTCCACCTCCGCCGTCTCCAGCTCTCCGCCGTCGCCGTTCCTCATCCGCACTCCGACGCCGAACACGTCGACCAGAAGCCGCGCGTCCGTGGGCTGATCCGTCCACACCGGATAAGCCACCACCGGGACACCCGCGGCCACCGTCTCGGACGCCGCGGTCTGCCCTCCGCCTCATCTCTCCGGCCGCTGGCCCCTCCGTCACCGCCGTAATGCACCTCTCCACCTCCGCCGTCTCCAGCTCTCCGCCGTCGCCGTTCCTCATCCGCACTCCGACGCCGAACACGTCGACCAGAAGCCGCGCGTCCGTGGGCTGATCCGTCCACACCGGATAAGCCACCACCGGGACACCCGCGGCCACCGTCTCGAGCGCCGAGTTCCAGCCGCAGTGCGTGACGAAGCAGGCAACCGCCACGTGGCCAAGCACCTTCTCCTGCGGCCCCCACTCCACCACCTTTCCTCTCCCTTGCCCCACCATCTCCTGCAACACGGCGTCGTTTAGTGCCCTCTCCACCGGCCTTATAACCCAGAGGAATGGCTTCCCCTTGTTCTTGAGCGCCGTCGCTATGCTCGCGATCTGATTCTCCGTCGATTTGAGTATACTCCCGAAGGATATGTATATCACCGATGACGGAGCTTGCTTGTCGAGCCACTCGATGCAAGAGTCCTCTGATTTCCACAGGTCTAGGGTTTTCCCGTTCAGAGCCTCGTCCTCTTTCTCTTCTTCCTTGAGGAGAGATTGCGAAACCAGCGGACCGATCGGGATTAGTGGTTTCAGACCAGACATCGATTCGATTATCTCTGGTTCGAGTTCTTGAAACGAATTCACCAAAACCCATTTCACACTATTCAAGCAATCGACGAAATCCTCCATCAGCTTCCCGAAAACCCCACCGGAAGAAGGTAGAATGAACGAGGGAAGGTCCCTGACCTCCAACAACGGCAATGCCGGTAATTTTAAGGTTTGATTCAGATCATTGAGATCGGGGAAAGCGTTAGGATTCGTGTAGTAACGGTAATAAGCCGAGAAAACCCCGCAGGCTTGGATCCAGAGGACGGCACAGGGGATGCCATGAGCAGAGGCAACTCCAGGAACCCAGGGGGTGAAAGGGCTCGAGATTATGCATGAGAATTTCCTGTCCTTGCTGAGATTTGTGATGATTTCGGACAAGTTCTTGTGGCCGACCTGTCTCAGAGACTCCAGCATTGTCTCGTTGTTCCTGGTTTCGTCGTCCAGGTGGTCGGAGAAGAAAGCAAGGTCCAACGACGGGTTGGGGGTTCCGCCGGAGCAGAGACGCTGGCGAGTTTGTTCGCCGGTGGCGAGGGTGACGTGGACGTTCCTTGGCACGAGGAGTTTGGCCAATTTCAGCATCGGGTTAATATGGCCTTGCATCGGCAGTGTCACCATTAGAACATGGGTTACTTCATCTCCACGGCACCCCATTCTCTTTTTTTTTTTTATAAATAAAATGTATTATTTTATATGAATCTTTCTTATTTTAAAAAAGATAATGAAGCTGTGGAATTGTCATGTGTTTATATAGTGAGTATTGTTTTAATAGTTAATTAATTTCATCTCATGATTTTGGTAACTCAATCTACGACTATTTGGTAAATCAAATCTCAGTTGATGCAAAAATTCAAGAGTCTAACATATCCTTAATATCCTTAAGATTTGAGAAATGAATCTGGCTAGATTTCCAATTATAAGCCACTTCAATAAAGTGATGACATGGCAATACCAATTGAATGCATCACTTATTTCTTTTAGCCCATTAAACCGTTGGGCTCGTTTAATTTTTACACTTTACGGCCCAAATAATTCGGTCCGATCCAAATCCTAAGCAAGCCGGACTTTATGTCATGTCCATATATAAAATAAATATAAGATTTCCGACGTTCAAAAAAAAAAAAAAAAAAAAATCAAAGCACAAACATGATTACGTAACAAAAAACTTGAAAAAAAAAAAAGTTGGAATTCAAACACTTTTACAAGTACTACTATCAGTCGTAGGAGGAGGCTTCGGTCTTTGGTCTATGTATCTGCTCTTAACGTTCTGAACCCATCTGCCGTCTGCTACAAAACAACCGACCAACGATTATTATACTCTCGTAAATTAATTAATCTCTCTAATACCCATTTCATATGTATTTTTGGTTTGGTTCTTGTTTAATTTCAGTTTAGTTCTGGTTTATCTTTTGATTCACACAAGTCACAAATTTATCAAACCGAAATAACCCGAATCTGAAATAAAAATTATATTAAACCGAAAATAAATAAATACCCGATCGAGTTCATATTTATAGGATCATTCTAGTATTTGTTCAAAGTATGCTCTTATCCTATGTTTAAATCCAAACGTGAGGAGGGATATTAAACTGGATTTTTCCGATCTTTTGGAAAAAATAGTTGGGCCAAACACACGGTGAAGATTATAAAAAAAAATTTGTTTTTAAAATTCTCTGACAAATTGTAAAAGACAAACACTTTGGGAAGCAGCATGGTGTTTTCCCACGAGGAAGCAAATTCAAAATATAATGTGTTTTGGTTGAATTCCAAAGTCATAAAAATAGTGTGTACTCCATCTGAAAAATTCAACCTTTACTTCCCCTCTCCGACACTATAAAGCTAAGCCCTCCCTCCTTCTTCATCTTCACACCAGCAAATCAATTTCTTCACTGTCTGAAACCCTAAATCTCCATTGACACACATTTTCTTCCCAAGATGATGAAAAAGGTCATAGCTTCCGTTCTCTTCTTCATGGTGATGGGTTCTATTCTTGTGGAGGCTCGTCCGCTCGGCTTACCAGAGGCCGGGGAGAAGCTTGTGGCCGGTTTTTTCGACGGTCTGTCGCTCGGATCCATCAAGCAATCTGGTCCGAGTCCGGGAGAAGGTCATAAATTCACGGACCGAAGGAATACACTCGGAAGTATTAAGCCCTCGGGTCCTAGCCCGAGCGGTCCTGGTCACTAATGGAATCGGTGGCTCGCCCGCTTTAATGCATACGTTCCGGTTTATTGACTACCGGTGTCTCATTCCATTGTTTTTTTTTTCTATTTATTTATTATATTTCTTTAATTAACTAGTACATTATTCAGGCTCATTAGTACAGGATTTATTTCGTATAGGATTTATTTCTTTTTTAAAAAAATTATTTGAATCATTTCTGATGTTTGTACTGCACAATAAAATTGATGTATTCATTTGTTCTTCTGATAAATTAAAGATAAATATTTCCGGCTATTTATATTTTTATCGTTATAAAAAAAACAGAGCGTGTTTCTTTTTTTAATTCATAGAGATAATGTATAAGTATAACACATGTATGTTTTTTAAATTATGAGAATGTTATATGTTCCACAAAATGCGTCCATCCAAAGGAATACCAAATAAGAAACAAGTAACATCCTTATAATGTATAAGATTCGAAATCCAAATTACATTAAATATTATAAAATATAGATTCAAATTTTATTTTAATAATATCCAACACATTGTTTTCACACCAGAACATCTTTAAAACCCCAACAATTTATTTAATATATTTTTTCTGTAGGTGTTTTTTATGGCCTTTCAAGAGATTGCTAATGTATATGATATAATGTCAATGTCTTTTTTTTTTGTAAAATAATAATCTAAACCCAACAAGGAGAAGAAGGCCCATGAGATGATGGCATTATGCGGATGATGTGACGTCATTCTCGACCTCCGTCCCCTCGGAGATACGACCAATTTTTTTTGTTTAATGGACCAAAAATGGGTTTATCATATCGCCGACGCCGATGAAATTCTAAATTTACATATGGAATTTAAATAAGTTGGTAATAATTTTTTTCAAAATGTCTCTAAGTCCTTATAATCTCCTCAACGAAGGCGTCCAGGTTACGGCTCGAAGACCCATCACGCGCCACCGCCATCCTAGCCGCCGCCTTCAGCTCCGCTGCCCTCCGCCTCATTTCTCCAGCCGCTGGCCCCTCCGTCACCC
>NW_010963495.1:2183991-2190714 GCF_000463585.1 Tarenaya hassleriana | reverse complement strand
AAAAGGTCATAATGCACCTCTCCACCTCCGCCGTCTCCAGCTCTCCGCAGCCGCCGTTCCTCATCCGCACTCCGATGCCGAGCACGTTGACCAGAAGCCACGCGTCCATGGGTTGGTCCGTCCACTCCGGGTAAGCCACCACTGGGACACCCGCAACCACCGTTTCGAGGGACGAATTCCAGCCGCAGTGCGTGACGAAGCAGGCAATCGCCACGTGGCCCAGCACCTTCTCCTGTGGTCCCCACTCCACCACCTTCCCTCTCCCTTCCCCCACCATCTCCTGCAACACGGCGTTGTTTAGTGCCCTCTCTATCGGCCTTATCACCCAGAGGAATGGCTTCCCCTTGTTCTTGAGTGCCGTCGCTATGCTCGCTATCTGATTCTCCGACGATTTGAGTATACTCCCGAAGGATATGTATATCACTGATGACGGAGCTTGCTTGTCGAGCCACTCGATGCAAGAGTCCTCTGATTTCCACAGATCCAGGGTTTCCCCGCTCAGAACCTCGTCTTCTTCTTCTTCTTTAAGAAGAAACTGCGAAACCAGTGGACCGATTGGGATTATGGGTCTCAGACCAGACATCGATTCGATTGCGTCTGATTCGAGTTCTTGAAACGAATTGACCAAAACCCATTTGACGCTAACCAAGCAATCGAAGACATCCGCCAACATCTTCCCAAAAACCCCGCCGGAAGGTAGCATGAACGATGGAAGGTCTCTGACCTTCAACAATGGCAATGCTGGTAGTTCAAGGGTTTGATTTGGATCATTGAGATCAGGGAAGGAGCTAGGGTTCGTGTAGTAACGGTAGTAAGCCGAGAAAACCGCACAGGCTTGGGTCCAGATAGCGGCACAGGGGATTCCATGAGCAGAGGCAACTCCAGGAACCCAGGGGGTGGAAGCGCTCGAGATTACGCAAGAGAATTTCTTGTCCGTGCTGAGATTTGTGATGACTTCGGACAAGTTCTTGTGGCCGACCAGACTCAGAGACTGCAGCATTGTCTCGTTGGTTCTGGTTTCGTCGTCCAAGTTGTCGGAGAAGAAAGCAAGATCCAACCACGGGTTATGGATTCTGCCAGAGCAGAGACTGAGACGAGCTTGTTCGCAGGTGGCGAGGGTGACGTGGACGTTCCTTGGCACGAGGAGTTTGGCCAGTTTCAGCATCGGGTTAATGTGGCCTTGCATCGGCAGTGTCACCATTAGAACATGGGTTACTTCATCTCCACGGCACCCCATTCTCTTTTGTTTTAGGTAAATGTATTGTTTATATGAATCTTGCTTATTTTAAAAAGACAATGAAGCTGTGGAATTGTCATGTGTTTATATAGTGAGTATTGTTTTAATAGTTAATTAATTTCATCTCATGATTTTGGTAACTCAATCTACGACTCATCTCATGATTTTGGTAACATATCCTTAAGATTTTAGAAATGAATCTTAAGATTTCCAATTATAAACCACTTCAATGAAAGTGATGACATGGCAGTTGAATGAATTACTTATTTATGAGCCCATTAAACGGTTGGATTCCATTCACTGTTTAATGTTTAGTACAGCCCATTTAGGGCCCAAATAAGTTAATCCGATCCAAATCCCAAGCAAGTTCGACTTTATGTCATGTCCATATCCAAAACAATATAAATATAAGGTTTCTAACGTTTTCAAAACAAAATTGCAAAGCACAGAATTGATGACGTAACAAAAACTTGAAAAAAAACTGGAATTCAAACACTTTTATAAGTACAATTGCTAGTACTAGTAGGAGGAGGCTTTGGTCTTTGGTCTTTGGTCCAAGTGTCTGCTCTTAAAGTTCCAAACCCGGCTGCCGTCTGCTACCAAATATTCAACCGACGATTTGTCCATTCTCCCATAGATTAATACCCGTTTCATATCTTATTGGTTTGATTATTGTTTAATTTCAGTTTAATTCTGGTTTATCTTTTGATTCACACAAGTGGATATTTTAAGAGCAACACAAATTTATCAAACCAAGATAAACCAAATCTGAAATAAAATTACAATAAACGAGAATTAAACCGAAATTAGATAAGAACAAAACCGAACACATGTTTCTTCTAGGATCATTCTTCAGTTTTTTTTTTTTTAAATTCTCTAACAATTTGTAAAAGACAAACACTTAAGGAAGCAACATGGTGTCTTCCCATGATGAAGCAAATTCAAAATATAATGTGTTTTGGTTGAATTCCAAAGTCATAAAAATAGTGTGTACTCCATCTGAAAAATTCAACCTTTACTTCCCCCCTCCGACACTATAAAGCTAAGCCCTCCCCTCCTTCTTCATCTCCACACCAGCAAATCCATTTCTTCACTGTCTGAAACCCTAAATCACCATTGACGCACATTTTCTTCCCAAGATGATGAAAAAGGTCATAGCTTCCGTTCTCTTCTTCATGGTGATGGGTTCTGTTCTTGTGGAGGCTCGTCCGCTCGGCTTACCAGAGGCCGGGGAGAAGCTTGTGGCCGGTTTTTTCGACGGTCTGTCGCTCGGATCCATCAAGCAATCTGGTCCGAGTCCGGGCGAAGGTCATAAATTCACGGACCGAAGGAATACACTCGGAAGTATTAAGCCCTCGGGTCCTAGCCCGAGTGGTCCTGGTCACTAATGTATCGGTGGTTCGCCCGCTTTGCAGCATACGTTCCGGTTTAACGGCTACCGGTGTCTCACTCCATTGTTTTTTTTTTCCTTCTATTTATTTATTACATTTCTTTAATTAATTAATACATTATATATTCAGGCTCATTAGTATAGATTATTTTTTTATACGTTCACCACAGAGCAGGAAAGAGTCACTGGCCGCGTTTTATATCATATATGATTTTTTTTGTTAATTATTTGAATATTTGTTATTACACAATAAAACTATGCATCTCTTTGTTGTTTTATCAATAAAAAATAATTATTTCCGTCTATTCATATTTTTACAGTTGTATACAAAAATTAGAGTGCTTCGTTAAAGAAATAAATGGTGTTTCTTTTTTCTTAATAAAGATAATGTACACTACACATGTATATTTTTGAAATTAAGAGAATGTTTTGTTCCACGAAATGAGCCTATCCCAAGGAATAGGGCTGAACGTTTCGATTCGGAACCGAAACGAACAGAAAAAACGGTATTTTTTTCGATCTGAACCGTTCTAAATTTTCGAACGGTATTATTTTTAGGGAACTGAATTTTTCGAAACTGAACAGAACCGAACCGAACTTTAAAAAATCCTAAAAAACCGAAATGTTTTAAAAGAAATCTGTCTTTTTTTTAAAATAAAAATCAGAACCAAAGTGAACCAGTACCGAAAGCGAAGCGAACCAAACATAATATAAAAACCGACTGGTATCTATTTTTTGTAAACCGAAAAACCGAACCCGAACCGTTTTCCGAAATGCCCACCCCTACCAAGGAATATGGAGCAAATAAATATCCATTCTGTTGGTGGGTGACAAAGATCAGAAGAAAACTCTGATGGAATCAGAGGTTTCCTGATTTTCTGGTCACGCACTAAAAACTCTGGGTGGTTTAGAGGGTTTAAGGGTAGTTTTGTAAAGAATGAGATTCAGGTTGTTAATTCCGTTTTGGTTCTGGGCTGGGTATATATTCATGTGAGTTTCAGGGGAAACTCGATGACTTCTTCTTCAACCTCTAATCTGTTTGTTTTCGATCAATCGTTCTCCGGCGAATTCGGTCTTCTATGAATTCGTCGAACCTTGTAAACAAGAAGAGACTAGTGGATTGCTGAGCTTATCCCTCGGCCGTGACGTAGGATCCTTTCACCGATCCGAACACGTAAAAGCTTTTGGTGTTCTTTTGTTTCGGTCTTTTCGCGTTCATCGTGTGAGCTCAGAATCGGATGGTAGCAGCTGACAAGTGGTATCAGAGCCACGGTTTCGATCCAGGGAAGATACAACTCTTCTCACCAAAACAGGTAATTCACAATCTTGCATTGTGAATTGGTGAATTCTTTGAAGATTTGATTGCAGGTCATGAAAAGACAACAGAATCTGTTGAAGAATTCAAACCTTGATCGAAGATCAAGAGAAAGGGACCTGAAACCAAGAAAATGGCGTCAACTCCGATAATAGTGAAACTCGATGTTGAAAAGTATGATGGAAAAGGGGACTTCACATTGTGGAAAGAGAAAGTGTTGGCTAGTTTGGAGATTTTCAGATTGCACAAGGTTCTATCAGAAAATTACTTGCTCAAGAAATCAGAATCTCTAAAGGAAGAAGTCGGGGTTGATCAGGAAGATGGATCCAAAGAGACATACGAATCTCGGTATGAGATGAGTAGAAAGGTTCGCAATTTGATACTGATGTGCCTGGCAGATCAAGTTATGCGAAAGGTGAAGCATGAACAGACTGCTTCAGGCATCTGGGGAGCATTGGAAAAGGAATTTCTACATAAAACCATGCCAAACAAGATGTATTTGAAGCAAAAGCTGTATAGCTTCAAGATGGACGAAAATAAGTCCATGGAAGACAACTTAGATCAATTTAGAAAGATGATAGATGATCTGGTTTGTCTGCAGGTTGAGATCTCAGAGGAAGATCAAATAATGCACTTACTAAACGCTCTGCTAGATAAATATGAACAACTAAGAGATACTCTCAAATACTCAAGAAAGGATGATATGAGTATGGAAGAAGTGACCTCAGCAGTATATTCCAAAGAACTTGAGTTTCAGGCAAAAATGAAGCCAAGTTCAGGGGAAGGGCTTCTAATTCGAAGTAAACCAGACAAAAAGTTTAACAAGAACCAGAAGCAGAAACAAGGTAAAACAAAACCAAAAGGAAAGACAAAAACTGGTGCAAAAGCTAAGTCTGAAACAGGATGTTGGTTTTGTGGAAAGGAGGGTCATTTCAAGGAGTGTAGAAACAGAAAAAGGTTTCTGGAAAACCAAAATAAGGGTCAAGGAGAGGCTGCTGCAGCCTCAGGAACTGATCTGGAATCAGAAGTTCTGGCAGTGACAGATAAGGATCCATCAGATGAGTGGATTCTTGACTCCGGATGCACATTCCATATATGTCCAAGAAAGGAGTGGTTCTCTGACCTATAATTCTCGGAAGGAGGAAGAGTCCTAATGGGAAATAGCGGAATCTGTCAAGTTAAAGGAATAGGGAAAATCAAGCTCAGACTAAGCAATGGAAAGCTCAGGATACTAAGTCAAGTGAGATATATACCAGAGTTGAAGAGAAATTTAATCTCTTTGGGTTCACTAGACAAACAAGGTTTCGATTTCAGATTAAAGGATGGAAAACTGCAAGTCTGCAAAGGATCAGTAGAAGTTCTGGTAGGAAAATTGGAAGGAGGATTGTATATACTTGATGGAAGCACATTCATAACAGAATCCTAGGTTGCAGAGAATAGGGACGAAACAGTCCTATGGCATAGAAGACTCGGGCACATGAGTAACAAGGGTCTGAAACTGCTAACACAGAGGGGCATTCTCGATAGCAAACAAGTAAAACAGGTGGAGTTCTGTGAAGATTGTGTTTTGGGGAAAACTCACAGATTGAGTTTCCAAAAAGGAAAGCATACATCAGAAAGGCCTCTAGAGTATATACACTCGGACCTATGGGGATCTTCTAATGTTCAAAGTTCACTAGGAGGAGCCCAATATTTTGTCTCCTTCATTGATGACTTTACTCGAAAGGTATGGATATACCCCTTGAAAGCAAAGAATGAAGCTTTCAGAAAATTTACAGAGTGGAAAATTCAAGTTGAAAACTGATGACATGTATTTTGGTGACATTTTGGTATAGGATGTCTAGTGCATTTACTCGGTTTTGCATATTTATAGGCATTCTAGAGCACAATTGGTCTCGATATTGCTTGGTTGCTTTCTTTGGTGTCAAAACAGGTATTCATGCATAAAAGAGAGCAAAAAGAGTGGAAAACATGGACTACGGAACATCACAGACGAAACGGGAACATTTGGAGTTGTTCCGGAGAAAAACATGAAGCCTAAAAAGTCAGATCTTGCAAGTCCAATAACTTCCACTCTACAAGTCCAAATTGCATGTTCTCTACCTCATTGGAAAGCTCTCTTCAATATCTACGCATAGACACCAAGATCGCACAAATCCGACATTGGAGCAGAAAGTTATGAGCAAATCTGTCAAGCATGTTCGAGTTGAAGAATCGACACGGACCGTGTTGCATTCGACACGGCCGTGTTGTGTCCGTGCTGAAAAAAGTGAAGTTTTGCTCAGAGAATTGACACGGACCGTGTTGTCATTCGACACGGCCGTGTTGATTCAAACTCGGCCGTGTTCAGCCCAAGTCTAAAGTGCAGATTTTTAACAGAGAATTGACACGGACCGTGTTGCATTCGACACGGCCGTGTTGCATTACGGGAAACCTTCCTATTTTGCATCCGGACTTCCGTTTTCAGCAAAGGAAGAAGCCCAGCTGCCAAGCAAATAAATAGAAGACGTCTTGGGCTTCAGAAATTATCGAGAGATCACAGCAGAAAAGCCAGAGAACTCGAGAGAGAATCAAGACGGAGTTTCCCGGGAGCACAGATTGAAGAATCGTCGTCGAGAGATCGCTGCGAGTCTTTTGAGAGATAGGTTAATCGGTTTAGGAACTGTGATAGTGATCGTTAATGCGTTTGATATTTTAATATATTAGGTTGAGAGATCGATAGGTTAAATTATTGGATAGTAGATTTAGGACTTGAGAGAGCCAAATCTGATATTAGAACTT
>NW_010963495.1:2177095-2177588 GCF_000463585.1 Tarenaya hassleriana | reverse complement strand
TGCATGAACTTTTCTTGCATCTGTTCCCATGAGCATATGGAATCTGGAGGTAGTGTGTAGAGCCATTCCAGAGCAGTATCCATTAAGGAGAATGGAAAGGCTATGAGCATGAGAGACTCATCGGTAACTCCGCGGACTGTCCTCACTGACTGGCATAGTAGCTTGAATCGAGGCCGGCGAATGCATGAGAGTTGTTGAATGTACTTGGGTTGAAGGTATGCCCCATAAGTGTCATTGTTGTTCTCAGCAACTATAGCACGTTCCTCCATCTTTCTTTGTTGTCTATCCAAGTACATTCAACAACTCTCATGCATTCGCCGGCCTGATATCGACCGTAACAATTTTGAGTTTCAACCGGCATTCATCAATATGCTGAGCTCATCGGCTTTCAGAGGTAAACCTAACGAAGACCCGATCCCTCACTTGACTCGATTCAAGCTACTATGCCAGTCAGTGAGGACAGTCCGCGGAGTTACCGATGAGTCTCTCATGC
>NW_010963495.1:2173945-2176392 GCF_000463585.1 Tarenaya hassleriana | reverse complement strand
CTCCCCCGCAACATCAAAATCAGGCCGTTCAACACTACCTAACGCCTTTTCAATCTCAGCAGAATTACGCTCCGTCTCCGCCTCTACCACAGGTAGATTTTGACCTCGATCTTAAGTCTATGTTCGCACAACTTATGCAGGGTCAAGAAATCATTCGCACCGAGATGCGTGAACATCAACAGAAGACCGACGCCCATTTCAAGCTTGTCGATAATCAAATAGCTCAACTTGTTGCCTCTATACCTTCGCGATCTCAAGGATCACTTCCAGGTAAACCCGAGATAAATCCTAGAGAGCACTGCAATGCAGTGTTCTTAAGAAGCGGGAAGCAACTTGAGGATGTCGTCCCCCCTACTCCTGAAAAAGGTGAGTCTTCTTACTCTAGATCTACGATCACCTCTAACATTCAGTCTGCAGATACTCCAGTTAAGATGACATGTGAGGAAGAACCAAAGTATGTTCCTCCACCTCCCAGACCTCCTCCAGTTCCATTCCCTTCACGACTTGTGCAACAAAAAGAGGCCAACCAGTTTAAGCGCTTCACGGACATGATAAAGAAATTGGAGGTCACAATACCTTTTCATGAGATAATCACTCAAATGCCCTCTTATGCCAAATTTCTCAAGGATATTCGGGCTAGCAAGAAGACACCGGAGAAGGAGACAGTAGCATTAACCAAAGAGTGCAGTGCCGTTTTTCAACATGATCTGCCCCGTAAGATGGCAGACCCAGGTAGTTTCTCCATTCCTTGCAAACTGGGCAATCTCTTTATTGAGCAGGCGTTATGTGATCTAGGAGCAAGCGTAAGCCTAATGCCATTGTCGATCTTCAAGAGACTAGGTGTGGGTGAACTCAAACCCACACAAATGATATTACAATTGGCAGATAGGTCGACCAAACGGCCTGCAGGTATACTAGAGGATATGCCACTTAAGGTGGGTGATTATTACATACCTGTCGATTTTGTGGTTCTTGACATGGATGCAGATTCAAGCATGCCTATCATTCTAGGGCATCCCTTTCTCAACACAGCAGATGTCGTCATCCACGTCAGAGCGGGTCGTCTTACTATGTCCATTGGAGACGAGACAATAGAATTCATACTCAATCAAAAGGACAATCCAGACGAAAGTGTGAAATCTATTTATTCAGTTTACAAGCTCAAAACGCCTAAGAACCAGGACCACAGACACAAGGTTAAGAGAGGACCAGATCCAGCTAGGACGAAAGGCAAGAAAGAAGCTAACATGGTTGAGCAGGTCATTAACTCATCAGACCATCGTGAGAACTGGCTCGAATCTCATGCATCACCACCAGATTTTTCTCTACTAGGTACACCTCGTTTCTCAAACTCATTTTTTTGTAGAGATGCTCTTAAACTTCATGATCCAGGTTGGCAGAAGATCGATAATCTTCGCCCGTTAGACCCATTTGGTAGTTGAGAGAGTTGGGTCAAGCTAACGACCTTAAACAAGCGCTCCCGGGAGGCAACCCGAGTCCTTAGGTTAGTTTTCTTTTTTTTTCTGTTTATTTTTGCATCGGATATTGGTTTGTGTCTCTTATCACCAGGTTGAGTTCTAATGAGGATTTGAGGAGGCGAGGAAGCTAGCTATGCGATAGACGTAGGCAGACTTAAGTGCGAGTGAACGAACATCGCGAGCTAAGTATTATTTTTCCTTCTTGATTTTCTTCTCTTTTGACTCATTTTATTGGTTGCCTATACTAGACGAGAATTGACACCGAGGACAGTGTCCAGTTCAAGTCTGGGGGAGGATTCGTCTAACGCCAAACCATATCCATATAGAGTAGTGTTGCATGCATTTTTCTCTTTTATTTTCACTTTTTAGTTGCATATGCATATAGGATGTTTTAGGATCATATAGTTTGTTGTTATTAGGGTTATGCATTTACATATAGTATTTAGGACATATAAGATCACGTGCATAAAACCGTTTTGAGTATTGATGTGATGATCTATGGCATGAGAGAGTAGAAACGTCTTGAAAACATTGTGATCCGTTGAACGTGGTTATGTTTTGTTGAATTGATTGCTTGACCTTTAGGATTTTCTAGAATGGCTTGTGGGATAGAAATCGTTGGTTGGAACCCATGGGACCGATGTTGTCTAGCCAAGAGAAACGTTTCTATAAGAATCTTTCCCATGTTTGCTGGAATCGGTAAAGTCTATTATCAAATGCATTCTCATTTCTTTATGTGCAGAAAAAGATAGTGAGCATCTCGACACTCCGCTGTCATTATCTCGTCAACGAAAATCGTTCGAGGACATGAGTGCATCAATTTGATTGTTCGGGTCTAAGTTGTGGGTCAGGTTATCCAATAAACAAAATCGAAAAAAAATTGATTAGGAACCCTTCAACTTCAACGTCCTAGGAACCCGAGAGGCTAGCAAAAGAAAAAAAAATTGAGCTAGATGAAAGAAAAAAAAA
>NW_010963495.1:2172609-2173066 GCF_000463585.1 Tarenaya hassleriana | reverse complement strand
AGAGAATTGACACGGACCGTGTTGCATTCGACACGGCCGTGTTGCATTACGGGAAACCTTCCTATTTTGCATCCGGACTTCCGTTTTCAACAAAGGAAGAAGCCCAGCTGTCAAGCAAATAAATAGGAGACGTCTTGGGCTTCAGAAATTATCGAGAGATCACAGCAGAAAAGCCAGAGAACTCGAGAGAGAATCAAGACGGAGTTTCCCGGGAGCACAGATTGAAGAATCGTCGTCGAGAGATCGCTGCGAGTCTTCTTTATCTGTTTCTATGTTTCTTCTTATTGATTTGAACTCGTTCGTTGTTATGGGTAGTGAGTAGTCGTTTCACTGTAGCTAGGGATTTAACCTTGTAGGGATTTGTTTGGTTTTTATTTTCCGAGACTACGTTATCGATACTCGGCGGTTTAATTGAATTGAGTTTATTGCTTTTGATCTTCTTGGCCTGTTGATTGAT
>NW_010963495.1:2136547-2172566 GCF_000463585.1 Tarenaya hassleriana | reverse complement strand
TAGGTTAAATTATTGGATAGTGGATTTAGGACTTGAGAGAGCCAAATCTGATATTAGAACTTGAGATCCCCGATTAGAGTTCGATATTCGTAGATTCTCCATCCTTAGAAACAATCCCTGCGCATTAAGGTTATCCCGAAGCTACGGTGGTTTAATTATCTGATTTTACTTAGTTTATTTATTGCTTTATTTTCGGTATTCATCTATTCCATCTGCTATTTCCTGATCTGATTCTCAGTCGAGTCTTGCTCTTAGTGTTAACTATTCCCTGTGTTCGACCCTGGTACTACAGTTGACCCGTATCCTTGCGGTATTCGCTGTATCTAGGTCTTTTATTACTTGAGCTTATTTATACACCTAGATTTGCGTTATCAAAAACCAGGTGGAAAGGAAAGTCAAGTACTTGAGGACATACAACGGACTAGAATTCTGCAACAAAGAATTCGATAATTACTGCAAAGATCAAGGTATCACAAGACACAGAACCTGCACATATACGCCACAACAAAATGGTGTTGCGGAACGTATGAACAAGACAATAATGGACAAAGTAAGAAGCATGTTATCTGACTCAGGACTTGGTCATGAATTCTGGGCAGAGACTGCATCTACGGCAGTGTACCTGGTAAACAGATCTCCCTCTAGCGCAATAGATTTCAAAATTCCAGAAGAAGAATTGACAGAAAACAGTTAGACTTAACAAACTTGAGGAGATTTGGCTCAGTTGTATATGTACATACAAATCAAGGAAAGCTTAATCCCAGGGCAAAGAAAGGTATCTTTGTAGGATACCCTTCTGGAATAAAAGGATATAGAATATGGCTGCTAGAAGATAATAAGATCTTAATGAGCCGAGATATAAAGTTCAAGGAAGATCAGACATTCAAGGAGCTGAGACAAAGTGAGAATAATCAACAAGGAACAACTGAGTTGAAGGCTGAAAAGACAAGGTTTGAAATATCTGACTTCAAAACTGGACAAAAACAGCCAGAACAAATTCCACAAGCTCAAGACTCAGGTGGAGAAGATTCAGGGTCAAATGAAGATGAGCAGGATTATGCAAGTGAACATGATCTCATACAGAATCAGAATCACTTACATATTCCAGAGTCAGAAACAGAACCAGAAGTTAGAGAGGAGTCTCAAGACCTACGGAACTATCAGTTGGCTCGTGACAGAACTAGAAGAGTCATTCAACCTCCAAGCAGATATAGGGAAGACAATACAGTAGCATTTGCATTGAATGTGGCCAAGGAACTGGATCTAGATGAGCCTAAAACTTATCAACAAGCATTACAGGCTCGTGAAAGTGAAAACTGGCTTCAAGCCATGAAAGAGGAGATGATATCCCTAGAACAAAACAACACTTGGGCTCTGGTAGATAAGCCAAGAAAGCAGCGTGTCATAGAATGCAAATGGGTGTATAAATACAAACCTGGTATCCCTGGAGTAGAGAAACCAAGGTTCAAGGCTAGATTAGTAGCCAAGAGGTCTATGCTCCGGTGGTGAAGCACGTATCTATAAGACTGCTATTATCTATAGTTGTCTCGAAAGATTTGGAGGTGGAACAATTGGATGTCAAAACAACATTTTTGCATGGAGAGTTGGATGAACAGAAATATATGGAGCAACCTGAAGAATATGGAAAAGAAAGGAAGAATAATAAGGTCTGCCTTCTGAAAAAGTCTTTGTATGGGTTAAAGCAGAGTCCTCGACAGTGGAACATGAAGTTCGACTCTTTTATGTCACAGCAGGGATTCAACAGAAGCAACTATGACTAGTGTGTGTATTACAAAGAGTTAAAGACGAGATCCTATATACATCTCCTGATATATGTAGATGACATGCTGATTGCTGCTGAAAGCAAGTCTGAAATTCAGAAGGTCAAGCAAATGCTAAGTAAACAATTCGAAATGAAGGATTTAGGGAGTGCTAGCAGAATCCTTGGTATGGATATTATCAGGGACAGAGAAAGAGGAGTTCTGAAATTGTCTCAGCAAAACTACTTGAAAAATGTACTAAGCACTTTCAATATGACAGATTCAAAAGCTGTCCAAACTGCATTAGGAGCTCATTTTCGACTGAAAAATGTAGAGACCAAAGAAGAACTGTTAGATCTGGATGAAACTCCATACTTGAATGCTGTTGGCAGTTTGATGTATGGGATGATAGGAACTAGGCCTGATTTGGCCTATGCAGTGGGTATGATAAGTCGATACATGAGTAAACCAGGAAAGGAACACTGGCAAGCAGTAAAATGGGTAATGAGATACGTTAAGGGAAGCTCGGAATTGGGTCTCAGATTCACAAAGGAAACAGAATTCAAGTTAACCGGCTATTATGATGCAGATTATGCATCAGATCTCGACAAAAGGAGATCTATTACAGGTTATGTCTTCACACTAGGAGGAAACACCATCAGCTGGCGATCAGGACTACAACATGTAGTGGCTCTTTCAACCACAGAAGCAGAATATATGGCCTTGACAGAAGCTGTTAAAGAAGCACTTTGGCTCAAAGGACTGATCAACGAACTTGGAATTGAGCAAAGATCCGTTACTGTCTTCTGTGATTCTCATAGCGCAATTTGTCTAGCCAAGAACAACATACATCATGAGAGGACGAAACACATTGATATAAGATTGCATTTCCTCATAGACGTGATTACAGAAGGTACAGTTCAAGTTCAGAAAGTGAAGACCGAAGACAATCCAGCTGACATCTTAACAAAGTCTCTACCAGTAAGTAAGTTTAGGGAGGAGCGGTGATCCACGAATTTCTTCTGATACGTTTGTCAAGGTGGAGTTTGTTGGTGGGTGACAAAGATCAGAAGAAAACTCTGATGGAATCAGAGGTTTCCTGATTTTCTGGTTACGCACTAAAAACTCTGGGTGGTTTAGAGGGTTTAAGGGTAGTTTTGTAAAGAATGAGATTCAGGTTGTTAATTCCGTTTTAGTTTTGGGCTGGGTATATATTCAGGGGAGTTTCAGGGGAAACTCGATGACTTCTTCTTCAACCTCTAATCTGTTTGTTTTCGATCAATCGTTCTCCGGCGAATTCGGTCTTCTATGAATTCGTCGAACCTTGTAAACAAGAAGAGACTAGTGGATTGCTGAGCTTATCCCTCGGCCGTGACGTAGGATCCTTTCACCGATCCGAACACGTAAAAGCTTCTGGTGTTCTTTTGTTTCGGTCTTTTCGCGTTCATCGTGTGAGCTCAGAATCGGAGGGTAGCAGATGACACATTTTTATGGTATAACCGCATAAGATTCGAATTCCAAATTCATCAATTATTGTAAAATTTAGATTCGACCTTAGAAATATTTTAATGATATCCAAGAAATTATTTTCACATGTTTAAAACCCGAGCAATTTTTAAATTTTTTCTGTAGGTGTATGATGGCTCTTTAATAGATTCTAATGTATATAATAGTGTTAATGTAATCGAATAATGTTTTTTCCATAAAAAAATAATGTTGTTTTTGTAAAATAATAATCTAAACCAAACAAGGAGAAGAAAGGCCCACGAAATGAGTGGGTGATGTTATTTCGTTTTTTAAAAATTATTAATGATTCAATTTTTGTATTAAATTTTATTTATTTACGATTAGATATTACTCGATTTGAATTGGTTCAATTATTTGGTTATTTACAAAATTACCCATCACGTCATCTTCTCAATCATATGATTCCACTTGTTTTTTTATTCCCTCCCCCCCCCCTTTGCTCGGAGATACGACCAAACGCTGAATTCGTGATTCCATCTTTCGCGATATCATCGATGGTGGTATGAAAAATGCTACTGAGTTCGAGTGCCTCGTCAATGGAAGCTGCTTCTTTTCCTAGCTCTTCCTCCTTCACGCGATTCCCTTGCCGCCGGCGACTCGCCCGATTCAACTCGTTCGTCCATCGTCAATCTCCCTCCTTCCTCATCTCTGGCTCCTCCTGTCTCCCCCGACGGTCACTCCGTTTCCGGACTAACTCGACGGCCGACGGCCACCATCACCATGACCATGAGCATCATCATCACCACAGTCATGAACACGATCATCACCATCACCACCACCACGGCTGTTGTGCGGCACTGACGGAGCTGAACGGGCCTCAGAAAGCGTTGATCGGGTTCGCTAGAACCGTTGGATGGGTTCGATTGGCCGATTTCCTCAGGGAGCATCTCCAGCTTTGCTGCTCCTCCGCCGCGTTGTTCCTCGCCGCCGGTGCTTGCCCTTACTTGGTTCCTAAACCCTACATTAAGCCTCTGCAGAACGCTTTCATGGTGGTCGGTTTCCCTCTTGTTGGTGTAAGGATTCTAGCTTCTGTAAAGCTGAATTTCTCATATATAGTCATGATGATTTATCCAAGTACATATTTAGATTGGACGAACTCTCGATGTGTATTAGGTTTCAGCATCTCTCGATGCGCTCATGGATATAGCTGGAGGAAAAGTGAACATCCACGTCTTGATGGCATTGGCAGCCTTTGCATCTGTGTTTATGGGCAATGCGCTTGAAGGAGGCTTGCTTCTAGCGATGTTCAATCTTGCTCATATCGGTGAGAACTCGATATTTAAGAAATCAGAAGACATTCTGTTATGTTGTGTGCAAGATGAAAGGTAAGAGGGTTTATCTGTGTAATTTCTGCAGCTGAGGAGTTCTTCACTAGCCGTTCAATGGTGGATGTGAAAGAGTTGAAGGAGAGTAATCCAGATTCTGCCTTGGTGATCGATGCGAACAACGATGATGTACCCAACTTCTCTGATTTTTCGTACAAAAGTGTTCCTGTCCACGATGTGGAAGTTGGATCCTTTATTTTGGTTGGAACTGGTGAGGTCTGTGAGACTTGTCTGTTCGCATTGAGTATACAAAATCCATTCTTTGCAATCCTTGAAAATATAGCTCTGTTCTTCTTTGTATTTAGATTGTACCTGTAGATTGTGAAATTTACCACGGTAGTGCTACCATTACAATTGAGCACTTGACCGGGGAAGTTAAGCCATTGGAGGCAAAAGCTGGAGATAGAGTGCCTGGTGGCGCAAGAAATTTAGACGGCAGAATGATTGTGAAGGTAGTTTGACCAGATGCGTATTGTTTTGGCTTGTCTTAGCTGTCTAAACCAGAAACATAATGTTCATCTTGCTTCAATGGATTGTTATCAGGCTATCAAGGCATGGAATGAGTCGACGCTTAACAGAATAGTACAGCTAACTGAAGAAGCACAATCTAATAAACCGAAACTTCAGAGATGGCTGGATGAGTTCGGTGAGAATTACAGCAAGGTGGTGGTCGTTTTATCTGCTGCTATTGCATTCCTTGGTCCTTTCTTGTTCAAATGGCCTTTTCTCAGCACTGCAGGTAGGGGTTGCTATAAGTATTTCATTTATATATAAATATGCTTACTATTTCATGAACCAATGATTCCTATTCTTTACTCACAAAAAGGTATAACTGCCTTTGGAGATTGATTGAGTGATCCACACTTTCCTTCTTGATATCAATTTGACTGTTGATTTACTTGGCTTTCTGCTTAATGATACAGCATGCAGGGGATCTGTTTACAGAGCTTTGGGACTAATGGTGGCTGCATCACCATGTGCCTTGGCAGTTGCTCCATTGGCTTATGCTACTGCTATTAGTTCCTGTGCAAGAAAGGTATGGAGCATGTACTCGATGTCACCACAGCTAAGAGACTGAGATCACCAAAACTGTTGTTGGCTCTCTTGCTTTGAGTATCTCTGGTTTGTATTTATTCTACCAAGCTGGAGCTCAAGCTTTCTAGAATTGAAGGGGTCTCATATACGTCAAGCGATAACTAGGATGGCTAAATGTTGCATATGCAGCATGGCTGAGTCTACCCTATTTCGTTTTTTATCGACTGAAGTTAATATATCACTACATTAACCTACTTTCAATTCTAAACCGAACATTGCGTTAGCATACAAACTTCCAAAATCTAGTTAACACCTGCAGTTTACTTTGTGTGATTGTTATTTTGTTGTGGAAACTGGAAAGTTATTTTGTGTTGTGACCCTAAAGCTGTCCACTTTTGTAGGGAATATTGGTAAAAGGTGGGCAGGTACTAGATGCTCTGGCCTCTTGCCATACTATTGCTTTTGACAAAACTGGGACTTTAACAACTGGGGGCCTTATGTTCAAAGCAATTGAACCCATTTATGGGCATCAAGCAGGAAATAACACAAGTGTAACTCCTTGTTGCATTCCAAATTGTGAAAAAGAAGCCCTTGCAGTTGCAGCTGCTATGGAGAAGGGCACCACACATCCTATCGGAAGGTATCGCTTGATAGACTTCATTTACCTCATATGATTTCATCATCTTGCTCACTAGAACTATACAAGTCCTGAAGTTTGTCCTGTTTATTTATCAAATTGAAAAATCCATTCACGAGATATGTATAAATTAGAAGGAGGTATGCGACAGTAAAATTTTGGGATTAAAGAACACCATTTTGGGATTAAAGGACACCACATCGGGAATTTTTACTGCTTCTGACCAGTCCTACATTGTTGCAGAGCTGTTGTGGACCACAGCATAGGGAAAGAACTCCCTTCAGTTTCGATTGAAAGCTTTGAGTATTTTCCTGGCAGAGGCCTTATTGCTACCGTAAATGGCATTGAGGTACTGTTTGCAGATCACACAAACAAATATGCATTATCCACTAGTGAAGGTTCCATTAGTTCGACTGTTCCAGTTATTATAGAATCTGTGTAGTTTATACAAACTTAACACGTTCACTCTGAGTAGATGAATAACTAGATCCGATGCGATCTCTCACTACAATCTTTACTGTGTTGTTATAGTCAGTAACTAGAGAAGATACAATGCGGAGAGCGTCTCTTGGCTCTGTAGAATTCATCGCATCGCTCTGCAGTTCAGAAGATGAATCTAGAAAGATCAAGGATGCTGTGAAAACCTCTTTGTATGGGAAGGACTTTTTCGGTTGAAAGCTTTGAGTAGTTTCCTGGCAGAGGCCTTATTGCTACCGTAAATGGCATTGAGGTACTGTTTGCAGATCACACAAACAAATATGCATTATCCACTAGTGAAGGTTCCATTAGTTCGACTGTTCCAGTTATTATAGAATCTGTGTAGTTTATACAAACTTAACACGTTCACTCTGAGTAGATGAATAACTAGATCCGATGCGATCTCTCACTACAATCTTTACTGTGTTGTTATAGTCAGTAACTAGAGAAGATACAATGCGGAGAGCGTCTCTTGGCTCTGTAGAATTCATCGCATCGCTCTGCAGTTCAGAAGATGAATCTAGAAAGATCAAGGATGCTGTGAAAACCTCTTTGTATGGGAAGGACTTAGTTCATGCTGCTCTTTCTGTTGATCAAAAGGTATGCTGCTTGTCTCTGGGAATGAATGGATAGCAGGGTTTTGTATAACGGGATCAAATTAAAATTAACTTTTTTTCACCTTTCAACTGATTAATAGTCCATAACGAGTAGGTTTCTGTAAAACTTGTGTACATGGAAAATCACAAAACTTGCAACTATCCTTCCAGGTAACATTGATTCACCTTGAGGACCACCCTCGTCCAGGGGCTTCAGTAGTTGTAGAAGAATTAAAATCCTGGGGCAAACTCCGGGTAATAATGTTAACCGGTGACCACGAGTCAAGTGCCTGGAGAGTTGCAAATGTTGTAGGGATAAAGGAAGTTTACTGCAACCTGAAGCCGGAGGATAAGCTTAATCATGTGAAGAACATCGCTGGGGAAGCAGGTGATCTTTTGATCATTCAAGACATTCAAGATCAACTTGACCTCTTTGTTTGACAAATGGCTTCCGCATTGTTCATAGCAAATTTTGTTTGAAGACAATCCTAGACCAATAAGCTGATTAGAAATTGTGATTTGTATGATAGGAGGGGGCTTGATTATGGTAGGAGAAGGCATCAATGACGCTCCAGCACTTGCAGCTGCAACAGTTGGGATTGTACTTGCTCAGCGTGCCAGTGCCACCGCAATAGCTGTAGCCGATGCCCTGCTTCTCCGGGACAATATCTCGGGTGTTCCCTTCTGTGTTGCCAAGTCTCGCCAGACAACTTCACTGGTCAATAAACTAGTTAGCCTTTGCCAATTTGTCATGTTTTACAG
The DNA here is from genome assembly GCF_000463585.1 of Tarenaya hassleriana. NCBI lineage: Eukaryota > Viridiplantae > Streptophyta > Magnoliopsida > Brassicales > Cleomaceae > Tarenaya > Tarenaya hassleriana. The sequence goes on along the minus strand of NW_010963495.1, from coordinate 2,164,447 downwards.
CTCAATCCTGAATCCATAGTAAAAATATATCATTTGGCAGGTGAAGCAAAACGTGGCTCTTGCTTTGTCCTCGATATTCTTGGCCGCTCTTCCATCGGGATTAGGGTTACTGCCTTTGTGGGTAACGGTACTTAACGGTACGATGAACCCTTTAAGCATTTTATTCCGTTCGCTTTGTCGGAATATACAGAATCGTTTCATTCCGGGCCGGTTGTTTTCAAATCTGGTGTATTGCTGCTGATGATAGGTGCTTCTACATGAAGGAGGGACGCTTCTTGTGTGCCTGAACTCAGTGAGGGGGCTGAACGATCCGACGTGGTCGTGGAAGCAAGACATTGCACATGTTTTATTATTCAACAAGCTCAGGTCACAACCTCTCTCCCACACATTAATCCCTACCGGTAATAATAATACCTAATACCTAATAAGAACAGCTTTAGATAGCTCTAGTTTCTTACGTCTCTTTTTTTTTTGGGTATAATTCTTACGTCTCTTTGTTTCTCAAAACGTGTAAAATAAGAATAATGATCATCCGCCGTACATACATGCATATATATATATATATAAATATATCATCGGAAACACGGGCTTTTAATGTTGGGATTCATGATGTTCATTCTCCTCTTTTTACATGCCTTCGCCGTTCTAATAATTTCACCTTCGCATGTCATTTTACATCCAAAAGTAAATAAGATATGAACTGTTTGAATCGTGAATGGGTTGAAATTTTCAAGATGAAGTTTATTTCTTTTACGCAAATTCCCCTTTGGGCTCTCATTGGATTCCTATCAGAACGATGCTTTGGCATCTCGTACGACCGATTGGATCAGGACATAACACAAGTCGCTGCCTTTTTTTTTAACATTTGTCCCTCGTTCCGTTTCAGCTTTCTCGCTCACTGTACAACATCGACCTTGATCGTTATTATTTTCCCGAGAAACAGTGGGAAGCCCATGAGGATCATTTCTCTTCCCCTCTCTTCTATTCTCAAGACCGAAAACTAAAGATAAAAAACTAATCTTCATTCCCACTACTCCATCCTCCCGACCCCAATCTGGTTCACCGGAATCAACTCCCTAAACCCAACACCACCGACGCTACACAACCCTCCTCCTCCTCCTCTTCCTCCGCCGCCGCCGCCGCCGTTCCCAAGCTGCAAATCCGTCATGTAACTTCTGACCTCAGCTCTAATCATATCATGCACCACCGTCATGAACTCCCCATTGAACCCCGTCATCAGTCCACTCGCCCTTTCCTCTTCCCTTCTCGCCGGGAACAACTCCGCCGTGTAACCGCCTCTCGTTCTCGTCTTCTGAATCATCGACTCTGTAACTCCGGCCGCCGCCGACTTCTCCCCGTTCTCGGCCCACGGGAGAGACAAGCTCAGGTATGTCGGCGGGTCTCCGGCTGAAGATGATGACGTCACCTCCACCGCCCCGGCTCTAGCCGTCGGCTTATAAACGAGCGACGCCGGAGGAAATGGCCCATTAGATTGATCGCTGACATCAGATCCCGACGGACTTCCCGGATTCATGTATAACCCAGTGGAAACCACTCCGCCGCCGCTAGCCGTTCGCTTCAGCGGATGCTCCGCTGTCAGATTACCGTCATACCCTCCGTTGCTGACGAAATCGTAGCTCTGCCCTTCTCCGCCGGAAACCATGGTGACGCACTTGCGCTTTAGCGTGGAGTTCCAATGGTTCTTGATGGCGTTGTCGGTACGACCGTTGAGGAGCCGAGCGATGGTCGCCCACTTGTTACCGAACCGGGCATGGGCTCGTATGATGGTCTCGTCTTCCTCCGGCGTGAAGGCGCGATGCTCCACCTCCGGCGAAAGCTGATTGCACCACCGGAGCCGACAGGACTTGCCTGACCGACCAGGGATCGACTTGCTTATGAGGGACCAGTTCCTGGGTCCGTGCTTGTGAACCAGCTTCTGCAAAAGGTCGTCTTCTTCGGGGCTCCATGGTCCCTTTATCCTCTCCATTTCTCTCCTGCTCGGACCAGACATCGCTGATAACTTTATCAGAGATCGATGTTCGGTCTTTTCTTCTTCCTCCCCCCTTTTTTTTTCGTTATTCGAGTTTTTTGATGGAGGGACGGTTGAGAGGATAAGAGCGAGAGGGAGTATTTATACGAGAAGGAACGGTCAAGCCTCACCGGTTTAACCGGTTTCACTGATTAGCCGAAATTATATTTCAAACGAAATATTATTAGCCATAGAAAATAGCTCTATTAAGGCGAGCAGCGGTCTGATCGCGCGTTTTTATAGTGGCGGTGCGTTTGATTACATTTGAAGAGAGAATGTTCCAGGCAAACGGTTGGGAGCTTGGGATACAGCTGTGTTTTGGGACACGTGTCGAACAAGTAGATGCATAGAGAGGAGTTTCTCTCTCTCCCCAATCCCTAAAGTGGACCGTTTTATATTCAATCATTTCGTTTTCCGTCCTCATCTCATCTCTTTATATTCACAAATCCTTGCTCAAATTTTTATTTATCATTCGTACATTCCTAATAACAATAACAAAAGTATCAAATGTATTTATTTCGTTCTGACAAAAGTTGGAGATAATGAGGTTTCCAATATCAAAAGGTGGTGAAATAGGACAAACTAGGAGTCAATTTTTTCAAATAAAAATAAGTTGGTTCAAAGTGCAAAAGCATATTTCTAAAATATCATTTTAGTCCTTTGTTTCCACAATTTCACACTTTAGATATGTGCAAATATAACTCGAATAATAAATGATAATAATGGAGCATTTTATTAAAAGCAAGGAAAACAAAAACAGCGAGAGAGTGAAGCGACGCGCATAGATGGCGCGTGGGATGAATCTGTTTTGAGATCTTGTGGTGTTCACTCTGAAAAACCATGAAAAGAAATATCTAAGGGACTGTAACTTCACATGAGTATCTGTGTTAAACATAAACTGTTTCTCATCACTCTTTCTTATCTTTACGTCTCGTGTCGGATTAATTTAATTTGTGTACACCTCTTCCCAAGACGAACCTCTTCGCTTGTTAAATGTCGACCTATTTATTTTCTAATTGATCTAAAAATATATTTTTTATATATAGCATTTTTGTTTATCGTAAATTTACGTGTTTGTTTCCATTCTGTAAATTTTAAATTTTCTGATTTTTCATTCCTTGTAATATCTAAAGAAAAAAATCATTACCGAAACAATGCACAACAAAATCATTACAGTACGTTTTTTAAACAGCAGTGAATTTTTCTTACAAGCGTCAAGGTTAGTTAAATGAGGGTTTTGCCCGATTCCGCCAGCCTGTACTCCATTACTAAGACTATCGGTTATAATTTCGGATAATAACCCCCAAAAGTAAAGCATGCAAAAGACGTTGTTGCTGACGTGGCACAAAACGACAAGGCAGATAGCCGAATCGGAGCGCTGTTTAGTCGCCACTTTACTTTCATATTTTTTTTATTTGTTATAGTTTGTCGCAGAGGACAGCCTGTAAACCTCTCCACCTCTTCCAACGGTCATCTTCCCCTTTCTCTCTCTCTATAATATTTAAACTGGAAAATATTTTCGATATGGAGTAGACTAAAATAATTGTCAACTACATATTTAATTTTAACGAATATAAATGGACGATTCCATACATTTATTATATATAACATGTACAACTCTTTCACTCTATGCAACACTTTCTAATATATTAAACTCAGTTGGCCATTTAACTCTCTTTTTTTTTCTTTCTTAGATTTTATCATCCCTATTTATTTCGGATGTATTTCTCAAGTATAAAAATATATTTGATTTTATCATCCCTATATATATATATATAGCGTGCGCATCTTATTGTTTTTATATTTTAACAAAGGGAAATTATGTAGCGTAGATTTTATTACTGACTTTAATTATAATAAAAAGTCTAAAAAAAAACAAAGATAATAATGTGAAGAAAAAAATAAATTGAAAGGAGATCTGTTACCCGTACGGAACCGGTAACCGGTAATGTACTCCAAAACAAGAGTCACATGCTCCAATACTAAGGGGAGCTTCCGGTAACCTTCCAACTTGCCATAGATGTAATATTTTAACACAAACTATATAATATTTTTTAAAATTATAAAAGGAGATAATATTCGGATTTCGGACTGATTATTAAATTAGAGATGGAAATTATAGATTAGGAGAGAGATTAAGTGTGGGTCTAAGGGGAGACAGATGGACAAGGCGATTTGCCATTAATGTAGATACGGCATGAGATTTCTGTTATTTGTACATCGTACCTAATACCCAATTCTCTCTTCCTAAATCTTTTGCTGATCCTATTTTAATATTTTACTCTTAGAAACTTGCTCTGCTCGGATGTATCTTTCTTTTTTGTTTGTGATAACTAGGATAGTTTTCGAGTTTTCGACCCGACTACATCTAGGTCCGAACCAATCTTTATATATAGATCATTTTTTGTCTAGAAATTATATCTCTCATCACCAGTGGAATCGAATCCATGATTTTGATGATGACTTTGTCACCTCTCAACCACTAAACCACCAAATGTTGAGTTCCGCTGTATCTTACTCGTATTCACATGGTTTTTAGCACATTTATACTTCAATATTTATTTTCTCCGTGTCTAAAATTAATTTAAGTACATCACATTTTCATTTGGTTTTCGGTATAATAAGCAAATCAAATCATTGGTGTAAAATGTCTGAAAATCATATAACATCTCAGTACCTATCAATATAAATTTTTTTCACATGGGATGCTTGTTATTTGTTAACCAACCATTAAAATATTTGGTAATGCACTATACATATAATTAAGTCCATTCGAAAAGGGAATAACGCAATGCATAGTTCCCAAAATATTCCCACTACACTACAAGGCAACAAAATTGAGAGCAATGATAAAACATGGAACGCACAACGTGGAGCCTGTTTCACGTTTAGTTTCGTCTTTGATAACGATAAATAGCAAATTAGGTAGGAGACTCATTCGATGTACATTTAGCATTGTTTTTTTATTACAATAATTATATATGCCGTATATTACAAAAACGGACACATAATGTCCCAAAACGCACGTGATTGTATATCGTATTCGTTGCCAATCTACGTATCGGAAATGATTCGACCACAAAGCTTATCCAGGTTCATGCATTCGTAGAATAATATACCAAAGACGGATGTTACGTTTATGAAAAGATGCATAATATGGAAGTCACAAATCACAATCCACGCACAAAAACATGCATATATATATATATATACATGTTACACATGTAGAGTTTAACACAAAATTTTAGCAATTGCTTGTACTGAGAACGCAGGTTTATTTACGATTTAAAAGCTAAACATACAATTACTACTGCTATTTACTTGATTGGAGCACTTGTAACAATTGCAAATAAAAATATACAGAAAACAGTCCCCGATTCGACCCGTAGACCCGTTGAAGCATCAAGTACGTATGGAAGTGCCAGAGAACATTTTAAAACAATGAATAATTAATTGGAATATGAAATATATTTTCTATTGATTATATGTATAATATGGCAAAATATAAAAGAGAGGAAGACAATAAAGGGCTCAAAGTTAAAGGAGGACAGCTCATTCGTAACGAATTAATTGGATAATTAAAGTGGAAGAAAATCATTTCAAATTTCTACTAACAATATCGAATTTTAATTGTAATCGAAAATGAGATTTGAAGTTTCTACCAAAACAAAATCAAAAAATGGCTAAAAAAACAGAGCAACAAAATTAAATTCCAGTGAACAGAAAAAGTAGAAACAGTAATATCAATGAAATTAATGTGACTAAGGAAAGGCACGTTCGGACAACGAGAGATCACGTGAGGGGCAAGTAGACACACGTGCGACTTGTTTCCCACCGCGGCAGCATCCAGCCGACGAGTTTGACCATTGCCCGCTCGGTACGGAAAAGGGTAAGTTCGGTATTTCATAAAAAAGTTGCATTGAGGACTCCGAGATCGAAAATATCTTTCTTACCCCTTTGATTCGGTTGTTGGGCTCTTGATACGGGACACGTGTCACGTGACCGCCCAGATTTCTTCCCATTAAAACTAGTTATATCTATTTCCAATATTATTTATTTCATCTTAAATGTCTTTTGTTAGACTCTTTTTGTACGTCCGAATATTCGCTGACGTCCATAATCCATATCCTATGCAACAATGGCATTGGATACTATCACATATTACTGGTTATAACCGAGATATTTTAATTACATTATCTAATTCCAAATTTAGTTAACTTAGTCCACGTCCATGCATAAAAACAATTGTTATAACCGTGGAAAAAAAACAAAGATGAATAGTCAAAAGAACGGAAAGAAAGCACCGGCCACTTTTGTCAAAGAAGCGTTTCTGTTGAATTATTGATCGTTTGAGGTAATGGCACGTGGAACACATGCCCACATACTCTCATATTCGGACAGATGTCAAACCTGCGTAGTTCCACGGAGATTGGATCAGACGGAGTTCACGATTGTCTTTTTTTTTTTTTTTGATAAAAGAGTTCACGATTATGTCATCCGCAAAAAGGATAATAATTTCCTTTTTGAGTTTCTGAAGACTTTTACGGAAATCAACATTTTGGAAAAAATAGTATAGTGTATATATATATAGGTATGATATATATATATATAGATTAGATGTATATATGCAAAATTAAGATCTACCCTAATGTAGTTAAAACTTTTAAATAATATCTCAATTTGAATAATTTAACTGGTGAAATGGATACGTAAAACGTTTTTTTCATTCCGAATTCAAATGTTAAATTGAGAATCATATGATTAGTTTTCGATTTTAGGATTAGTCTGAAATTCTATCTAAAATATCCGGTTATAAAAAAAATCTTTAAATAATAGTTAGTGTGCTAAAATTAAAAACTAAGTTCAATCGCTTTTGCGTTTGAAGCAATCGCATGGATGATAAATATGTTACAGCTTTTGCCAGCTACAAGGCATTTTCTTCGTTGGGAGAATTTTCTCTTCTAAGAAAATCAGCTCGGAATAATTTATGAAATGATGGAATAAAATTGATGAGTATAAGAAAATAAGATTTAAAAATCTCAAATTTTCTCACCTCGAAACTATAAATTTTTGTAACTAAGGATTGGTTCTGTTAAAAATAAATAATAGGCTATTTAGGGATTGGGTAGGATATGCACAAGTCCCGCGATTCGCGCTATCGTACGCCGTATGCATTAGGTGTACTTTTTTTTATTCCTTTATATTCTTTTCCTTTTTCGAACCTTTCCCCCATATATGCTTCGTCCCTAAGTACTAAACCGAGATGTTGGACCGTCATCATTACATTAGATTAACCATAAACCGACGTTAATGACACATAAATCGTAGTTAACATATGCTTTATTCTACTCAATACTATATTATAATTATTGATTATTATTATATTTTATACATTTCTAACCATAAATTGAAAATATTTATAAAAAGGTGACAATGACAGTGTCCCGAATCTAACAAATAACAAAAACAAAAACAAAAAGAAAATGCATTTTTAGCTTCCCAATAAATAAGAATATAATTATAAGGCCAAGCCCAATAATTTGGGCATTTTTGTCAAATGTGGTAGAGCCCTCCCCTCTCTCTCTCTCTCTCTCTCTCCCTCTCTCTCTCTCTCTCTCTCTCTCTCTCTCTCGTTCTCTCGTTAGGTATTGTGTCATTGTTGTCCTTTCAAGAACTCTACACAAAAGGGTGACTCAGATTTTGACAATTTCCATTACATACACTGAAAAAATCTCAATTTCAAATAAAATATTTACATTCTTTTAACATTTGTAATTTACTTGTTGGCCCTTCAATCAAACCCACAAGGCCGAGCCCAATAAAAGAAATCCCCACCATAACAACAAATCAAAGAAGCCCGATGCGCTTAACCGCTGTCGGTCGGTTCAGTTTTGGAAAACCGGGAAATTTCGCATAAACCGGATCTATCAGATGCTCTCTCCAATGGATAGTATCCATGTAACGAAACCGGATCTACTGCACCATCATCATCATCATCATCATCATCATCATCAACATCAACATCAACATCTGTCTCCGCCGCCGCAGTTCAGTGGCAGAGATTGGTAGACCAAACCTTGGAACAGAGACACGCATAGAGAGAGAACACAGGCTGTGTCTCAATGGAATCTGGATCCACTGTCGGTACCGCCGATGATCGGCAATCGATCGGTTCATCGTCGCCGGCGGAGGCCATTTCCCGTCTGAACCACGCCGTGTTGCAGCGGTACCAGCATCTGCTCGACAAGACAGTCTCTCACATCCTCTACCGTTGGATCGCGTGCCTCGTGGTCATCCTCATCTACGCCCTACGCGTCTACTTGGTCCAAGGGTTCTACATCATCACCTACGCCATCGGCATCTACCTTCTCAACCTCATCATCGCTTTTCTCTCTCCTCAGGAAGATCCCGAGTTGTCGATCCATGGCCCATCTCTTCCCACTCGCGGTTCCGATGAGTTCCGACCCTTCGTCCGCCGTCTCCCGGAGTTTAAGTTCTGGTTCGTACATTTTCCTTTCGAGATTCGCATCTTTCTTTCGGATTTTCCGCATCATTGGGTGCTTAATTTCCTGAAAATCCCTCGATGGAATCACTTCTGATTTGGATCGGACCCTAGGAGAATGTCGATTTCGTCTACAATTCCAATTTGTGAGGCTATTGAGAAATTGGGTGTTGCAATATAGGTTGTTTGCATATGAGATATGATCCAAATTCAGAGTTCTTATAGTGTTGATGATACTCGTTTAGATATGAGTGTTCATGCATTGCTTTTAGACATGGATATCAGTACAAGGATCAAGAAGAAGACACTGATTTGATTCCATAAGAGAAAGGTGTCACAGAGGTTTTTCTGGTTTCCCATGTCTACTATAGTTTACTTAGGTTGTCCTGTAATATCCCTTCAGATTCTCTATGCTGTTTCCATCTTTTGAAATTTGAGTTTGAAAGTTTTTGGCTTTTTTCTGTTTGGCAAGGTTCTCGATCACTAGGGCTTTTGTTATCGGATTTGTGATGACATTCTTCGAAGTGTTTGATGTGCCTGTTTTCTGGCCAATCCTTCTCTTCTACTGGGTGATGCTCTTTATCCTCACCATGAGGAAACAGATACAGCACATGATCAAATACAGATACTTGCCTTTCTCTTCCGGCAAACAGGTACTTGTATTCTTTTCTTTCTCAAAAAGCTTAATAACATCTTCCAACTTGTCGAGCAACAGATTCTAACTCCGATTCTTGTTTGCTTCCGACAGCGTTATGGAAAGAAGGCACCTTCGACCGAGACCACAGACTGACGGACTGACCCACCCGAGGACGCATTCGTTCGGGTTAGTGCACGAAATCCTTTGGCAAAGTGAGCATCTAGCGGTTGACATCTGACTGCACTAACCTTATGCTGATTTTGTTCCCATCTTTCTGTCTTTTCTTTTCGACTTTTAGCAAGAAACAAAGCTTAAGGATGAACCAGAAGGAAAGAAAATGGTCCGAGAGACTTTTCCGTGGGTTGGGCAAGACAGATTTTTCCGGGTTTTCACCTCTTTTCTTGGATGTTTACTGGTTCGACCTGAACAATGTATTGTATTACATTTTGACAATGAAATAATGCTTTCATCTCTCCATAGGCAGAAGAAAGGTGAAATCCTTTTTTGGTAGACAAGCAAGTGAACTTCGATTGGTGATGAATCTTTGGTAAATGGTAATTGTATTAAGGCTTCATCAATGCAATGCAAGACTTGTACTCTTCCAGTTCTTGAGGTAAAGAGAAAAGCACAATGAATGAGAATGCTACTATACAACAAAAACCAAGTTTCTACGGACAAATCCAAGCACGAAACAATCCGTGAATTGGCACAAAGATATCCTTTTTTTTTTCCAGAAAGATCTCAATAAAAGATGGCGGAAACTGATCATTCCCCATGGTAAAATGCCTGATGCTGATCTGTGTCCTCGCACTATCGGAGAGATTTCTCTCGGTTTCTTGTCCATGATCCTGGGGAATGTATGAGATTTCCCGGGTATACATATATATGCGTATATAATGATCTAGTTTCTCGGTTTCCTCGGCGATGACTGCTTCGAGGGAAGCTGGGTATCGGTTGGCTTAGGTTCGTGTTTTCTCTTGCTACGGTGTCTTGATCTACGGGTCTTGGTCGAATGCTTTGACACCACGGGTGTGTTTTCTTGGGAGGTTATTGCAGGTTTAGTGTTGGAGGGTAGCTCGGGAGGAGTATCCGGCCATGGCGTTCGTTTGGCCGGGACCGTGATCTCCAATGGCGGGTCAATTATCCACCTGTGGATATCACATCAAGGACAGATGGTACATATCAGATATTCAAAACTTTATCCATATGCAGAAACAATGTCATATATGCACAAGATCCAAAGCTATATACATATATAACATACACGAAGATTTATCCCCCTAACGATCGTTACAAAGAAACAATCTCTCCGCTAGACAGAAACCAAGTAGTGTCTTCTTTGGTCACATGAGTTCAGAAACCAAACAAGAGATCACTAAACACGAGTTTCTTTTATCTTGATCTATACATACAGACACATGAAATACGCATGATACATGTAAAATCTTGACAATAATAGATACATAAGACCCTCTTGTGCATAGTTTCATGGTAAAAGATTATATGGCTGGTAGTTCAAAAGTCAATAACTACCAAACGCTTAATTTAAAGCAAAACACAAGTCCACCACAGAATTTATAACACAAAACCAAATCTTGCCCTACCTTTTGACAACCTCAGCCCTCAAGACGACATGAGGTCATGAACTCAACAAACACCAAAACGCAGCAAACAAACACTGATGCTCATAAGTTCAAGTCATTGCAATCGTTGATTCAACAAAGACCTGGCTATTAGACGTATAATTCATATTCCCCGTGTGATACGATAGAAGAAAGACATACCCGGGTGGGAATTTGCTATCAGCACGGGCTTCAACACGAAGCCACCAGAGCAGAACTTGTCTTCCGCAGCTTCCAACTGGCTCTACCATAGTAGTATCTTTCAAGAGAGATAACGGATTCTCTATATCGTCGTTCCAATTCAACGAGCCAAAATCCTTGACCCATTCTGGTCTATTCTCAGCATCCTCCCAAAACAACCTAGAGTTCAAAACAAAGCCAGACCACTCCAGCTTTTGAGGCAACACCTCAGCCATATCGTCTATGTATACAGCACTTTTCCCCGCATATGGCAGCGTATTAAAAGTGTGCCATCCAACCAATTTATCGGATGAATTACAGGCCGGACCTTGTACAGGCAACGACGAGCTTTCCTCAATCTCCCTTCTCTTCTCCATCGGCATTATCATCTCCTCTGCATTGCCAGAATGTACCAGAATTCCAACAGAAATAGCACCAAACCACTTCACTGTCTGAATCTCATCAAAGAGCTCCATACTATGCATATTACTATCATCAGCAAACATCACAATCCCATCAAGCTTCTCCTCCCTCACAACTCTGTTCCAACCAAAGACATTAGTAATAGCTCCACATTCATTCAGCACAATATCCAAAACTCAAAATCTACCCCTAAGGTTCCTCTTTTCTAGACCATCAAACCATGAAGTTCGAGCTAAATATCATATGCGAACTTTATAAGCAAACACAAAGAAGAAGACTTGCCTCAAAGCGCGAAGTCTCATCATGACCTCTAATTTGCTTCGATCCTCCCAGGTATTGGGCATTCGCTGCTCGAATCCAACGTGAATCGTCCTTAGCCCTGATTTGGAGACGATCGAAGCTGTCTCGTTGGTGGCTCCACCGGCTTCGACCACGATCCAGACCAGATCGTACGGAACCAGCATGAGCGAGTGCATCACCCCGGTCAAATGGAGGGCCTGGAAGGTCCGTACGTACGTCGGCGTGACGGCGATGACCCTTCTCGGGCTCTTCACACCGAAGATCGTCCTTTGCTCTCTTTGAACCCTCTCGATGATCTGGTGAGCCTTCATGACCTCGACCGGGTTCGGATGCGGCCACGGTCGGATCCGGATCCCGTGTCTCCCGACAACAACTCTCGAGCTCGTCGCCGTTGCGTTCAGAGCAGGCGGTTCCGGAGTCCGACCAAGAGTTCGGACATCGATGTGCTTAGACGGCAGGTCCGACCGTAACGGCGCCAAGTGAAGGGTCGTGGAGGAAATGGAGAAGAATAAGAAGAAGACCAAGCGCGAGAAGCGGAATCCAAGGACAAGACTTATCAAGCAGCAGAGACAGTGGATGAAGAGCCAGAACAACGCCGCCGGAGACTTGCCGGAGCCATCAGCCGTAGAATCCAGCGGCGGGGGGCTTATCAAGCAGCAGAGGCAGTGGAGGATGACCCAGAACAACGCCGCCGGAGAATTACCAGAGCCATCCGCCGGAAAATCCAGCGGCGGAGATGATCTGAAGCTGTTGCTCCGGCGATTCAAGTAGCTCTGGTGCAAAGCAGAGAGCTTCATCCTCAGACGAAGACTTCTTCTTCTCCTCCTGCTTCTTCCTCTTAGTCTTCTTCCTTACCAACCTCTGAAGGATCTGATTAATCAGCTGATTACGTCGGATTTAAGACATAATCAGTTCGATTATCGTTGTCTTCTTGCTACCATCTGAAGTTTCGGCACCAACGCATCGAACGAAGGGGCAGGGAGAGCGACAACTGTACACGTGTCGATTCGTAATTGGGCTAATTTCCAGCGTCGCTGTAAAATGAGTAAAATCAGGGCCTTTTTACTTCATGTGCTCTCTAATCTCTATATGCGCTTAATACGTCAACGTTTTCTATAGAAATAGATGTTTATTCTAAATTCCTGCTAGAGGTAAATTTGCATTATATAATTTGAATTGTTTTGGGAAATTTCTTTCCTTTTTTTGTAATAATTAGTTGGGCTTAAATTGAACTGAGTTGGGAACGTGACGAGACTAAATGGGCCGGAAGAAATATGCGACCGAGGTGACGGGGCCCATTTTAACGACATTCGGTTCGGTAAATATTTCATAATTCATTGCCGTGAATAGTAGGGAAATTTGCAAGGAAAAAGGTTCAAGTATATTTAATTAATTTTATTTAAAATATATATATTTCAAACGATGTTTGTATATACAAAACCGTCGGGTGAATGGGTTGAAAACTTGAAGTGGAGCATATCAAACCGGTTATCTCCGGTTTGGTGGCCGGTCGGATCCTCTGTAGTACATTTTTCCCTGCAGACAAAGCAACAACAAAAAATTGAAGTCTCGACGCTACCAAAATCACATGTACCTTTATACATATGTTTTTTTTTTTAGATTTATGAATTTACATCATATTATACACATATGGGTTTGTTCTAATTGGGCCCCTTATTTTATTGGGTCAGTTTAAGATTATATTATGGTTTAAAAGCCTAGAATGAGAGTGTTATTTACATTTGCACAAAAAAAATGAATGTCTGAATTGAATATTATTGCACCTTTACTAAATTAATAGAATTTGCATATAAATAATTTAATTTTTGATGGGCGGTTACAAATCACGTGCACCGTAATAGAAAACGTCTTACTGTTTGTTGAAATCAACAGTCCGAAATTTTCGCGAATAAAAAGTCATTAAAAATTACGAATTAAATACAAAAATAACACAAATCTAATTAAGAGGAAAGAAAAAAAACACGATAGACTTTCGGTGGGGAAAGGGGTTACGTTACGTATCCGGGAAAGAGTTTGTTCAAAGGTTCCTTCTTTGACTTTGAGTGTTCCTCCAGTCAAGTTTTTTTGTGAAATGCATCGCCCTTTCCTCTTTCCTCCCCTCCATAATAAATATTATTCTTCTACACAAGTATATTCATTTCATTTAATAATCGATTTTATTTCAAAACTCATAGACCCGACTTTTGGGTACTACGAATTTACAAATTCCGAATCATCGATATTTAATTTGTTTTTTTTTTATCTTTCTGAATTGAGTAAAATACAGTACAGATGTGGAATTTATATAATGTACAGATATACTGTACATTATATATACATATATATAAAATAGATTTTTCCAATGGGCCGAAAAGCTATAGATTAACAATATTATTATTAGCTTCGTCACTTTTTTAACAATCTAAATTTATTATACATGTTGATAATTAACTTATTTGTGAGTTTGAATTGGGAAAGATCTAACAAGTAAAACAGCAACAAAAAATACAAAAGAACAGACGCTGACTAAAAGTCAAACTCCACGTCGGCAGAGACAAAACTTCCCAAGTTCAATTCAAAGCCATGGGACCCACCGATGACTCTTCGTCGTCCTTTCCAATGCTCTGTATTTAGTGAGAACCAAATCATGGACATCTGCATATGGTGGTCATATATCATGCTTGGAATCTTGTTTTGAGTTTTGATTTTCATACGCATATGCATACATACATATATATATTAATAAGTTGATGTTGATAAATTCCAACCAAACACGAGGTTGGAGTTTGGACAGAAACATAAAATCAAACTCTCTGTTTGACAAAAGGCAAAAGTCTATAGTGACAGATTTTGTCAGTCACCTACACTCAAATCAAACCCCATCACAAAAAAATTCTTTGTTGACCACACAACCTCCTCTTTAAACACCCAAAATCTCTCTCCTTTTCTGTCCTCCTTCTAAAGAGAAGAGAGAGAGAGAGATGGCGGTGGAGCTACTGGCCGGGAATTACATCGCCGGTACCGGAGCCGAGAGCTTCGCCGTCCAGGAAGCGGCGGCGTCTGGCCTCAGGAGCATCGAGAAGCTGATCCGTCTCATGTCGCCGGAGAGTATCGATTCCAATCAACCCTCCTCTTCTTCTGATCTCGACGCCGCCTGCAAAACGACAGCCGATGCCGCCGTTTCCAATTTCAAGAGAGTCATCTCTCTCCTGGGTCGGACCCGAACTGGTCACGCCCGTTTCAGACGCTCCCCAGTTCAAAAACCGGAGTCCGAAACGGCGCTGTTTCACGCTCCGCCGCCGCCGGAGATCTTGTCGGAGTCGCTCTACGAAAGGAAAGGTTCGTTTTTGTCGGCCAAAACGATCGATTTCTCTTCTCTGTCCTCAGTGACAACTGAATCGGATCACAAACAACCTCGTCCCTCCGAAACGGCTCCGTTTAGGATTCAAAGCTCGTCTTCCTCGTTCAAGCCTCTGTTTTCATCGGCCTCTACGAAGAGGAAATGCAGCTCCGAGAATCTTGTCGCCGGAAAATGCGCTTCCGCTTCCTCCGGCAGCTGCCATTGCTCCAAGAAGAGGTACCCATCAATAAATCTCTCCCTTTTTTATTAAAATTCATGGGTTTTTACTTTTATTAATAAATAAAAAAAGGTTCCCATCGGTTCTTCTTCTTTCCTCTTCTTGTCGTTTGCCAGAAAGTTGAAACAGAAGAGAGTGGTTAGGGTTCCGGCAATCAGCGCGAAGATGTCCGACATTCCACCGGACGATTACTCCTGGAGAAAATACGGACAAAAGCCCATCAAAGGATCTCCGCATCCGAGGTAATCACTAGAATTTTCTATTCAGTTGCTCGATTTGGGGGAAAAAAAAAGTTGCAATTTTTCCGACCAAATCAATCGGTTTCTGTTGCAGAGGATACTACAAGTGCAGTAGCGTACGAGGCTGTCCGGCGCGTAAGCACGTGGAGAGAGCCGCGGACGATCCATCGATGCTCATCGTAACCTACGAAGGAGATCACAGCCATTCTCTCCCCGCCGCGGAAGCCGCCGGGGCCGCCGTAGCTGATATCATATTGGAATCTTCGTGAAAAATCTATGGCTTGTATGAATCGATGAATAGATAGATCCTAGTGATTTACTCAAACCGACCAAGTACGAACAAACTCAAGCATCTTCCGTAAGTAAATTTCTAAACTTTAGATCACAAAGAGGGTGCTTCTTCTGCTGTTTATCTCAAAATGTGTTTAAAAAAAAGGCAAGTCTGAAAACGTTGTCTCCTTTGTTCTTGTTACGTAGTGTTGTGTTTTGATGATGAATCCAGGAGCCACTTTCATGCAGAATTTTTCGTTACTTTTGTTGTTTTAATCGATGTGATTGGTGATTACTTGAACAAAATTTACGGTGGAATCTAATAATCTTTGGGGAAAAAAAAAGGCATGGTCAAAAGATTAGACAGATTTGGACCGAAGATGTCGTGTTTGACTTGGTACCCACAAGAAAAAATGAGGTCGGTACTTATTTAAATTATTATTTACTATAAATATTTTAAAATATATTGGTTGAATATATTATTATCTATTACATAAAAAATATAGTTTGAAATATTGCATACGTTGCAACTTACTAATGTTCTGTTTTAGTGAAAGTTTTTTTTATTACACTTCATCTTTAAAATACTTTAGTTAAGTTGATAAAAAAAGTTCTTAATATTATCACCAATACAATTTGATAGTTTTAATATATATCCTCAATACCTAAGAGATAAATAATTTTTCTCTGAAAAATGTTCCACAGAATTCTAACCACATTATAGGCACTGAGATTGTTTGACATGGAAGATGCCGGAGTCAAGTTCGTTGGTAGGCACATCTTTCATTTACTTTCATTTTTCGAATAATAATAAACGACACAACCCAAATTTAGCTTGAGATTTCTCATATTTGTCTGATACATCATAGTTCTCCGATCCTCTAGAAATATAATTAGATCAAAAGTGTATTAAATTCGTGAATTATAAAAAATAAAATCTTAATTAGTGCATTACCTTTCTAGGCCCTGCATACATAGCATGCAACAATATATGTAGTGTGTATATATATAGATATATGCACACACGCTTTGAAATTCATTATTAAACTTCTGCGCCCTATGGTTTTAAAAACAATGATTATCAAACTATAAAAATATTTAAATAGAGTAATCAGCTTTGACGAGATCCATATTAAATAGGAGTTTATCGTGATCATGCGTTTCGACATGTGAATCAGTTGTGGATTTGTTAGGGCAAACGTATGTATGTATATGGAAATATACGTGTGTGTGTGTGTGTATATACATATGTATAAGTGTAAGGTGTGAGTGGACAATGGAAATCGAGCACAACATGACTCTTCTTGCGTGTCTTTATTGTTCTCGTGTTCCATGGACGTGTCTCCCCATCCTTCTCTTTTGACCTCCGCTTTTATATTACTTGACTTTGTTTATTATTTTTTCCTTCGAAAAATCCACTTATAAAACGAAAGATTTGAGAAACAATATATATACATACACCTTCAAAAATATAAACAAGTAGAACGGACGTGGAATATAAAAATCGAAATACGTGTTTTTTAAAAGTTTTATTAAGAGGCCATAAGAAAAAAAAGGGGAAACACAAGGACTGTCATCGGACCATTCAAACTAGGCCCATTCAAAATCATCGTTTATCCCATCACAATTCACAAGCTATATATATATTTGGCATTAAGTGGACGATGTGATTTTATTTGTTTCATTTCATGTATGTCTTATCATTTTCTTAATATTTTCCCCCGACAATGACCTCACAACCACTTCCCGATTTTGTTACCCTGTTTCCTTCGATGTCCGTATCATGTGTTCATTTTATAATCTTAAATGTATAATACAACTGTAACAAATTCATTGGGTAATTATACCGAGTTTCAGATCATATATAAAAACTATATAATATATGTGAATAAATTCCTTATGATGGTTAGGTAGTTGAATTATATCCAACCAAAGGGTATGAATCTTTATATATATATATATATATATATATATATATAACGGCGAATTGTAAGTTCATTTAATTTTATTGATGTGTGAGGTGTTTCAATTTCTCTATGGATACGATATAACAAAGTAATAATTGGATTTAATAAAACGTGAAATGACATCCAACCGTTCGTGGACGAGTGGTCAGCAGTTGGGTGCAAAGCACTCAGAGGTTGGCGATTCGATTCCTGGTTGGGGAGGAGTTTTCACATGGGCTGTCCCGGTCTTCTGGAAGATGTAGTTGGGCCAAAGGCCCGGTGAACTTCCGGATTATAAAAAAAAACAACGTGAAATGACATATGATACGGAGTGAGAGTGAGGACAAGCGACCAAGACAATGTAAATGCAACGTACCAGCAATCTTGACAAACATGGCTCAACCACTGAACACTAGTGTGTTGCTTCAATTACTTGACTAGATTTGCCAAGATCTCACACGTGCCTTTTGACCATCTCGTGCCCGTTTATAATTAATTACATTTTTACCCCTGTCTCATTGTTCTTCTTTTGTTCCATGGATTTTGGCAAAGTCAAAGCTGTTGCTACTCTTCCTCTCTCTAATTTATCTCGATTCAGAATTAGGTTGAGAGAAATCAGCTTTATCCAATTCTGTTGCTACATCATTTGACCTGATACATGCATATATATTGAAAAATAATGTACTATTAGTAGAAACTTTCGTCTTTAATTAATCAGTTTTTAATTGTTTGTTTGTTTGTGTATGTGTGTGTGTGTGTGTGTGTATGCAGCTGGCTTATCTAATAAAAAAATCATGCGTTTAATTAGGGTTTATATATGATAATGTGTAACGTGTAATTAAAAGGATGGGCAGTGTGAAAATGAAAAATCGATCTTCCTCTTGCCAATTCGCTTTCATTAGTTTAATTAACTGTTAGGAAGAAGAACAAAAAAAACGTATAACAGCAGATTCACGTTATTTGTAACGATGTTTGCAAGTTCAAATTAATGCGTGCGGGGACACGTACGTCACGAGCAGCGTATGAAATCGTAGGCCTTAATTCCCGACCGATTATTATTCGGACAAAATTAATGCATCCAATTTTTAAGGTTTTTTTTTTAGATTACGAATCCACGTGATTTATCATTCCGAATATCAATGTGAAAATTAACAAGGCACGCACTATGTTCACGCGCCAACTGGTTCACAGCTAATCTCTTCCCCACTGCAATTAAAAGTTGAGACACGGTCGAATATTTATATATATATATATATAAGTCCATGTACTTATTAATTTTAGCATAAGGTTTATCGTTGTCCTGTTAAATGGATCAAAGTTAAAATTCAGAATTTCGGATAGGATCAAATGAAAAGACACAATCAAAACATTGATCATATACACAGTCATGGATACAAGTGTAAATGTATTATATATATATATATATATATATTCAGAACGCTAAGTAAAACTCTAATACATAGTAATGCATATTTATAATATTATTTTATAATAATAATAATAGTATGCTATGAGAAAATGTTGGATTCCATTTACAAGTTCCAAAGATATACACACACAACTATTTGTTTGAATGGTGAACAGAAAAAAAATATTAGCAATTTAAAAAAAAAACGAGAGAGATAGAGAGCCTCACCTGTGGTACAGAGATGAGAGCATGTCATACATCTCCATCCGTGATCGATTTCTGTGTTAACAAGTGGCGAATTAAATCAATAAATAAATTACAAAAGATACATAAATACGGCTATTTCTTTTGATAAAATAAATAAATAAATACGGCTATTATCTATCAATTATAAGTGTAAGAGAGATTAGCTTTCATAAGTACAGACAAAAGCTGGATTACGAATGTCAAAGTTCTCTTCTTTTTTTTGTTTATGTTGGTTTGGCGTATACAAATCTCACATATGCTTTATTTTTTTTTTTAAAATTAAATGGAAAAAATATATAATTGGAGTAAAATATCATTTATTGCACATATGAAATATCAGGAGGCATATCGATAAGAATATATATAAGACTCGAACTATTTCAATTTTTAATCATGTCTCCTTGTTTTTTATGCGAACATGTTTTCTAATTAATACATATATATGTATTTATATGTGTGTGTGTGTATGTAAAGTGTGACAATTTGCATGACAGCTCGAGATAGGGCACATTAACAAGCGAGTGACCCCAGTGTTTTTGAAACATCTCAAGTTGATGATATATATTTTTTTCCTGTTTTTGGCGTTGGCATTAAGTGGACGATGTGATTTTATTTGTTTCATTTCATGTATGTCTTATCATTTTCTTAATATTTTCCCCCGACAATGACCTCACAACCACTTCCCGATTTTGTTACCCTGTTTCCTTCGATGTCCGTATCATGTGTTCATTTTATAATCTTAAATGTATAATACAACTGTAACAAATTCATTGGGTAATTATACCGAGTTTCAGATCATATATAAAAACTATATAATATATGTGAATAAATTCCTTATGATGGTTAGGTAGTTGAATTATATCCAACCAAAGGGTATGAATCTTTAAGATTGAATACTAAGAGCCCTTTAACCTTAAGACCGGGGTTCGAATCCTCTTAGTCTCCTCACCTGTAAGTATATAAGTTATGGACAATTTAGACTGGTTTGTATCTACGAAAACGAGATTTACCTAATTTGCACTCGAAAAGTAGTGGTTGCGGGTTTTCACATTATAAAAAAACAAAGGGTATGAAGCGAGAGAGATGTGTGTAGATGTTTGGTACATTAATATTCTTAATTCGCAAAACGAAATCGACCGACATTTAAACCGGGTTACCAAAATCGTCCTTTGATACATCACGAGGGAACAATATATGGAAAGAGGCGTTACGGTCAATTTACATGCATGGCAACGAGCGGATGGAACGTCTGTTTCCAAACGGCAAAAACATAATCACCGACCACCGACCGAACCTTTTTTTTTTTTTTTGCCACTTCAATAATCCAAAATCATCTTGAAAATATTGGGTTAATTAATGTGGAGATAATGCTTGGTGTTTTACCTCTGAAATGACCCGTCAAATGAAAAACAACAATTACGATATAATATATATATATATATATAGAGAGAGAGAGAGAGACGCATTTAGTAATACCATGATTATAAGTTTTTAACCTTTTTTACACTAATTATTAATAGAAAAAAAAAACGAAGGAATTGAGAAAAAGGACAAAGGCACCTCTGATATCGCACTAACTTCTCCCCAGAAAGGACACGCGTGTCATCACCGCCTCCGCCCTATTCATTATTTTATTACACCCCGCAATAATAATAATAATAATAATTATTATCCACATATTGTAATTTCCACAGATTTAATCCAAAGTTTGGTAAAAAATAATTTGTCCGATTTTGAATGAAAATATATATGCAGTGAGTTGGAGTAATGTTTTGAAATATAATCAGAATTAATAAATACCATTACATTAAATATCGTTTGAACAGTTTTTTGTAAGAATCAACTTCTGCATACACTAAACCATGAAATTCATATAACATAGAACAAAAGTTATTATCTTTCATAAATTATGGGTTGAATAGCATTGTGTTTTTGTTTGCATAAGGTAGGTGCATCTATGATAGTTATTTTATACCAATCTTATTTAAGAAACGAGGAGCAACTTTATTACGGTCCAATGAAAATGTCGATGGCTTCATTAAAATAAGGCGCATGAGAGCGTATAGCATATAGTCCTTTTTGTGTGTTTTTCGCAATAGTTTATTTCCGCCCAATAATAACAATAATAAATAGATAAAAAAAAAACATTATTATTACGAGATATGAGAGAGTCTGCCTTGGCAAAATATAAGAAGCGAAAATCACGAAGTTTATAAGGTTTGAAGTGTCGGTGAATTTGGAACTTCTTCCTCAGCGGTTTCGTGTTCCTCTCATCTCCGCCTACGTGTAAACCTCCCTCCGCATGTGAATCGCCGTCCTCTCTCCCTCTCTCCGGACCTTTCAACAGATCTTTCCCTTGAAATCTCTGAAACCCAGATCAGAAATCCGATGGTCTGCTGAAATCTCTCGAGAAGTCGGGATCTTGCGGCGGCGGAGAAAGAATTCACCGGAAAGTTATGGAAACCGCGGCGGAGAGGAAGAGGGAGAAGCCGTACAAGGGGATAAGGATGAGGAAGTGGGGAAAGTGGGTCGCTGAGATTAGAGAACCCAACAAGCGCTCGAGGATCTGGCTCGGCTCCTACTCCACGCCGGAGGCGGCGGCGCGGGCCTACGACACGGCGGTCTTCTACCTCAGGGGCCCCACGGCTCGCCTCAACTTCCCGGAGTTTCTCGCCGGAGACGTCGCGACGGTCACCGGAGGAGAGGACATGTCGGCAGCGTACATAAGGAGGAAGGCGGCGGAGGTGGGTGCGCAGGTGGACGCGGTGGTGCAAAGCAATGGTCAAGACCAAGACCGGGGTGGTCTGGGAAGTGGTAATCACGATTACGGGGATAATCATAGAGATGATGGTAAGAGTGGGAAGGGGTTTAAGAGGGGTAACAACGGGCTATTGGAACGGGTCGACTTGAACAAGATGCCCGACCCGGAATCTTCGGATGACGACGATGAATGGGAGAGGAAAAGCAAGTGACATGAACCATCATTTCATCTGTAGGTGACGGTTGCTAACGTGCGCCTCCCGGAGTATGTGATTAGTGTTTCTAGTGTAATGGTGTTTTTTTTTTTTGGCAAAGCTTCCCTTTTTTTTGTTACAAAGCGTAAATCATGGAGGGCTTAAAAGTTGCTTCAAGCCAATCGAAGTTTTTTAATTTAGGCTGCGAGGGTTGGGAGTGCAAACAAAACAAGGGGAATGGTCTGGAATTTGTTCAAATCTTCGAGTAACAGTGAATGTGAATCTGTGTAAACATATGGTAAGGATTTAAATGGGAGAGATATGCGAGGAGAGTGTTAAAAACAATGAAAATGTAGAAATATATGACTAGATATTGAGAATGATAAAGTGTCATGAAACGGTCGAGAGAGAGAGAGAGAGGAGAGGGGTTGGGGACAAAAGAGTGGCCTACTTCTTCTCCCATCCCGAATTTGGGTGCCAATTGTCCCCTCTCTCTCTCTCTCTCTCTCAAAGAGCCATATTGAGGGTGAGTTTGGTTTTCCTCTTCTCCCTAAACCTTTTTTATTTCGGGGGGAAAGGACGAATGAATGGGGAACCGCGAAAAGAAACGTGAAAATTTGAGGGGCAAAGTGGTTTTATGCCATCATTAAGAGCATGTTTTGCTTCTGCATTGTACAAAGTACAAACAAAACAGCAAGCACGAATAGTGCGCGTGTTGGGTTCGAGCCAAAGCAGAAAACAAAAGGGCATATAACTGAAAGAGGGCATATGCGGTTGAAGTTTGGCATCACTCCATTTCACACGATGGATGCGTGCATGTAGCTCTACTCCGAAAGCCAATTCCCTCCCTCGGGTTTCTTTCTGCCACGATGAAAAAGGATCAATTCAGACAACGACAAGTACACTGAACAGTGGAACTGGATTCAGGAATCCCGGCGGAGGCAGAGGGGAATCGTAAAAGGCGGCTCGTGGGCGCGTGCGGGTCGATGACGGCTCCCATTGTCGGTGATTTGGTCGCCGGGGCGAAACAGAGACTGATGGTCTGCTTCACCAGATGCTGCAAGTATGAGTATGGAATTGGACCCAATCTTTTTTTTTTTTGGTAAGTCGGGTTTCCCAGGCCTAAGAGGCCAGACTAATCCCGGCCACGCATGCGAGCCTGCAACACACACGTGGATGTAAATTGGCCGAAATCGGCAGGCGAAACGAGAATCTCTATACTCTGGGTGTTGAAGTCACGACCTCGCTTGGAGAAGTGAGTTCTCAATCAACAGAGTTGGGGATTCCCCCAATTGGACCCAATCTTTTTCGAATTTTTCGCTTCATTTTTATTGTATTCTCCTTGCCGTTTTTTTGTAACGTCTAAGATATTTATTTTTATATTCATAGCAATTTCAATTTCAAATTATGGACGATCATATTTTTTGTTATTATTGGTCGTATATATATGTGTCCTGTAGTATAAAATGTTCTCTCATTCCAAACTATTATTTAACGTTACATACCAAACAACTGAGGTATCTATTTAATAATACAATTTGTGTGCGTAAATGAAAAAAAAAAACGTTCAGTTTTGTTTTCGAGTCGACCGTCGGTCAATGTTGATTTATTTCGGAGATAAGAGATGCTGTAACGTAGAAACAGACTTATTTTGCCACGTGGATATACAGGCAAAGCATAAAGAGATACTCCCAGGTCAGAAAAATTCACAAGAAGCCCACGCGAGATATGGGCCCCCACGTGACACGTTGACGATCGGACGGCTGCAAATCCATCGTATCATCTCATGTTTTTTTCTCTTTGCATAAAAAAATATTTTTTTTTACCTAGGGTTTTTGCCGAAGACATTGTTCTTCATCTCCACCATCATCTTACAAAATCCTATATATTCCCAGCATTTCTCCTTCACTCTCTGCGCTGTGCCGCGGTACTGCCAACAACCTCCGCTGTCGCCATATCCTTATCTCCTCCTATCCCAGGAAAAAAAAAAGAAAACCGAAACAAAAAGAACTTGACAAAAAACCCCAAAAAGATTCCGTCTTGAATTCTGTCACTTTCGCCTAGGTTTGTGTACCGTTTCGCATTTGTTGTCGTTGAGATTTGCAGCAATGGCGCAGGTTCAGGCTCCTTCGCATTCGATAGCGCCTCCTCTTGTTACGGCGGCGGCGACGGCGGCTGCTGGCGGCGACGAGGTTAATCACGGCGCTCTGTGTTCTCTCTACGTTGGAGATCTGGAGCTAAACGTGACGGACTCTCAGCTCTATGATTATTTCAACCAAGTGGGTCAGGTCGTGTCGGTTCGGGTCTGCCGAGACGCCGCAACCCAGATTTCTCTTGGCTATGGTTACGTCAATTACAGCAATACCCATGATGGTTTGTGCCCTTCTTCTTCAGAATTCCTTTGGATTCAACTCGCACTACGCATTTCGATCCTATGTACCGAGGTTTCAATTTTTCGATCTTCGTCAATTTGTGGCTAATCTGAGTTAAGGGTATCCTGGCGATGGACTGAATTACTCTGTATCTTCCATTTGACTTTCAGTTCTGACAATGAGTCTGTCTGATGGATAGTTTGTTGGATTTGAATGCAAATGTATGTATGTATGTATGACCCAATGATTAGGATTTAGATTTAGTGTTTCTCTTCCAGAGGATTGCATAGATGTTCTTACCTTTTGTCTCCGTTGATGGTTTCAAAGAATTCTAGGCTTTATTTCGTTGCTTTGGTTGAGTCTTCGTTTCTTTTTTTGCTACAGCGGAACGGGCGACGAAGGAGCTGAATTTCTCTCATCTCAACGGCAAGATGATTCGGGTTACATACTCTTCCCGTGACAATTATCTTCGTAGAAGCGGCATTGGTAACTTATTCGTCAAGGTATTTGCTTTTGTGAATGTCTGCCTTTTTTATCCATTTCCCTCGTCCTCTGTTTCATGCCTAACTCGGGTGGTTTTCTTTTCTGTTCTTTTTTTCACTGCAAAGAATTTGGACAAGTCCATTGACAACAAAGCTCTTCATGACACATTTTCCGAGTTTGGAAATATTTTGTCGTGTAAGGTTGCAACTGATCACCTGGGTCAGTCCAGAGGGCACGGTTTCGTGCAGTTTGAGGAGGAGGATTCGGCTAAAAATGCCATCAACAAGCTGAATGGCACACTGCTCAACGACAAACAAATCTTCGTTGGACCCTTTCTTCGCAAGGAGGACAGGGAGTCTGGTGCCAATAAGATAAAATTCAACAATGTGTATGTGAAGAATCTGTCAGAAACATCAACTGATGATGATTTAAAGAATATTTTCGGTCAGTACGGGTATATCACAAGTGCGGTGGTTATGAGAGATGGGGATGGAAGATCCAAGTGTTTTGGATTTGTTAACTTTGAGAGCCCTGAAGATGCAGCCCGATCTGTTGAGGCCCTTAATGGGAAGAGGGTTGGTGACAAGGAATGGTATGTTGGTAAAGCGCAGAAGAAATCTGAGAGGGAACTCGAACTGAGGGGAAGATTTGAGCAGCAGGGGTTGAGGGAGACGGGGAACAATTTCGAAGGATTGAACTTATATGTTAAAAATCTTGATGACTCTATCACTGATGAGAAGTTGCGGGAGTTGTTTTCTGAATTCGGAACAATAACTTCCTGCAAGGTCAGTCTCGTGCATAGGTAGACACTGTCTATGACAGATCTTTCTTTATCTAGTTTAACATCTTGTCTACATTTGTTTGAGCAGGTTATGCGGGAACCTAGTGGTATTAGCAAAGGATCTGGATTTGTTGCTTTCTTGTCTGCTGGAGCAGCTTCTAGAGCTGTAATATAATTCTCTTCATGTTTCGATATTGTCCTGATCCATTCGAGTATCTGTGATTTTCTTACACCTTTGTTTTTTTTCTTCAACAGCTCTCTGAGATGAATGGTAAAATGGTGGGTGGCAAACCGCTCTATGTTGCTCTTGCACAGAGGAAGGAGGAAAGAAGGGCTAAGTTGCAGGTGCACCATTGACCTCAGCAGTTATCATATGTTTGATATTGTGCTGTTCGGTTTTACCATCTCGACATTTTCTTGATGATCAATGCAGGCACAATTTTCTCAGATGCGACCTGCTTTGTTACCCGCTGTCAGTCCGCATATGCCAATTTATCCTGGTGGTGCTCCAGGTCTTGGACAACAGCTGCTCTATGGTCAAGGTCCTCCACCAATGATGATCTCTCAGCAGGTAAAGCATTTTTTATTAGCTGAGGAATTTATTTCACACCAATGATGTTGATGTTGACGTTGACGATGGAAATGCAATTTCTTCTGGATGTGCCTTTGGTAGTATGAATAAGCATCAATGTGCATATCCTGGGATAGAAATAGCATTCTTTGCCACTCATATGATGCTTGACATGATCTGTCATCTGTGACAGCCGGGATTTGGATATCAGCCACAGCTGGTTCCTGGAATGAGGCCAAATGTTTTTGGCCCGACGATGCAGCCAGGTCAGCGGCCAGGCGGCAGACGCTCAGGTGGTGGGCCCATGCGCCAGTCTCAGCAGCTAATTCCTCTCTTGCAGCCTCAGGTTAGTTCTGATTCCGGGAAATCCCCTGCCATTGCAACCTTATATGCAGAATCAAGAACCCAGTTAGTGTTTTGACGGTAACCCTTTTACGCTGTCTTCTCAATCCTCAGATGCTCCCAAGGGGACGTGGGTATCGCTATTCCCCTGTTAGTAACATGCTCGACGGTCCCATTCCCGGAGGAATTCTTCCCATCGCTTATGATATGAACGGAATGCCCTTTGCACAGCCTCTGTCAACCGGCGCATTGGCTTCTGCCCTCGCTAATGGGACGCCTGCCCAACAGAGGACGGTAAAGTCTACCACTACCTGGTCGTGAGGAATATACACGTACATTTATAGCCTAACGGGTTTTGGGGTTTCTGCTTTCTCAGCTGCTGGGTGAGCATCTATACCCATTGGTTGACCAGATGGAGAGTGAAAATGCGGCGAAGGTGACAGGCATGCTGCTGGAGATGGACCAGACAGAAGTGTTGCATCTGATAGAATCACCAGATGCGTTGAAAGCCAAAGTTGCAGAAGCCATGGATGTCCTGAGGAACGTCGGTCCGCCTCTGGTGAGTAGCAGCGGAAGTAACAGCCCGATCGATAAGCTGGCATCTCTTTCCATGGACGATAAACTATGAATCAAGACTTGGTTCTAAAGCCGGACTGG
Source organism: Tarenaya hassleriana (assembly GCF_000463585.1). Taxonomy (NCBI): domain Eukaryota; kingdom Viridiplantae; phylum Streptophyta; class Magnoliopsida; order Brassicales; family Cleomaceae; genus Tarenaya; species Tarenaya hassleriana. The sequence goes on along the minus strand of NW_010963495.1, from coordinate 2,136,907 downwards.
ATTTTTTGCCGAGCTGGCTAGAATTTTGATTTGGGTTTTTGATATTGTGTTAGGGGAGAGTTTTGGATTTTACCTGTTGTTTTGTTGGAGGATTTGGCTTTCTACCCTAAACCCCATTTAGACAGAAAGTATCACATTCAGACCACACACACACATTGAAGAAGATGCAGAATGAACTGCGTGTCTTAATTGGTCCTCGGAGAAAAAAAAAGGCAAAATGTTTTTTGTTGGCTATCGAAGTGAATGCATCTGATTCGGTTTTCCTTTTGGCAAAGGAAAACCTGCAAGTTGTAAAAAGGCCTTTTTCATCAACACCCCTTTAAAATCACAATAAATTTTTTTTTTTTTGGGGGGGGGGGG
>NW_010963495.1:2110567-2136207 GCF_000463585.1 Tarenaya hassleriana | reverse complement strand
GGGGGGGGGGGGGGGGGTAAGAGATGGATACATTTATTTAATAACTAAACAAACCATGGATTCGACCCACCGTAATCATTTATTTGTTCTTTTTTGGAAACATTGAAACGAAGAAGATGAGATTTTAAAAACGGAAAAGAGAGATGATTCCCATTTTCATGAAAAGTTGCCCCCCCCCCTCCTCTCATTACCTAACGTGAATTATTGCAGAACCGTACAATGTTGGTGTGGTTCGATTTGGTTACCCCCCATACACATAATTAAAATTAATTTTTTTTTTTTTAAAAAAAAGATGGGAACCATGTGGGGTTAAATGAAAAGATCGACATATTAGGAAAGCCTTTGGACCTCCATCGTATGTACATCGTACCCCACATTTTCTCGATTCCTTTCTATTTTTGTATTATTTTTCCATTTTCTTTTTTTTTTTAATAAAAAAATTCCCTTAGATTTTTTTTGTCCTCCCAATAATATCCAACCAAACTCCCAACTCCTCACCCTTTTCTCTTCTCTTCCTCTTCAATTTTCCTTGGTTCATTATTATCTCTCAAGATTTTAATTTAGCGCAACCGTTCTCATAGATATGTTACATATTTTCCCACCATTTTCAGATTTGGTCCTTGTCGATTTTTCTTGTTTTGAGATACTTATAATGGAACATATATGTATAAATATTATGATTTAGATTATAAATTGCATTCGTACATAATTTTTGGTCCAATGATAAAAAAAATAAATCTAATCAAAGAACAAATATTAGCATTTTTACCTATTGTTGCGAAACAGTCCAGTATTTTGGTCGTGTATTATTTAAAAATAAACCAAGATCTTGATTCTTTCTTTATAACAGATTTTTTCCCACGATCATCAACAAAAGAATATATATATATGTGTGTGTGTGACGTGTGTGTATATATGGGAGCCTAGTGCTTACCGAGGAGACACGTCGGTACTAATGAAGTGGGGCCCAGTGAGTAAAATCGAACCGTCTAGATTCGACAACTCAAACGGAATCAAGATTCTACGGATATTGTCCGATGATTACACGCTGGTAATCTCGGACTGATTGAGATTTCCAGCTGGACTCTGCTCACTCCTTCACATGTATGTATCTTCGGTTGGGATTCATTTTGATACATAGATCTATAAATAAAATCTTCAAGATACGGACACATGTGTATTTCCTCGTTACATCAGATCCAAATATCTTGATTTCATACAATGTTTGTTTTGTGTCGTCTGTAATCAATGACATTTTTAACCTTTTCCATGCAATAAAACCTTTATTTTTATTTTTGTTATACATTTTTCCATGTTATAAATGTATGGTATCAAAACGCCATAGAAGTCAGGCCAAAACTAGGATCTTTTGTTTGCAAGTTTGTTTTGATTTGTAAATAAATAAATAAATATATATATTTGATATTCGGAGAAAAATGAAATTTCACGGGATGCTTGGGGATATGAGTATCGAGGTTTTGTGGGCCTCTTTTTTTTTATTGGAGAGAGAAAGTGTGTCTGCTTTCAGTGTGGGCCTTGGGCTTTTGCAATTATTGACATATACATATATATATATATATATATATATGCATATATATTACAATTCACGTACGCATCAAAAATTTTTTTAAAAAAAAAGATAAGGACCATATCCACACACATATCCCCTCTAACTTAAAAATTAAAATACAGGTTTAAAACGTGTATATTTATTTCATGGGCAATATCGTGATTTACGCCCTAATTACATGTATGTAAAGCTAAACAGTGTGTGTGTATTTACATATATGCACAGAGAGAGAGAGAGAGAGTATAGTTTCCACTTGAGGAAAGGAGCATAATCAACGGATGCCATTATTGGAACGTTTGTTATTTGCATACCACCCAAAATACAACATATATCTTGCGTAAAACCGTATATGTAGTACGGGATTAGATTGATTGATAGATGCACTAATTTCATTATTACAAGTTGCAACACACACATATAATATATATATATATATATATATATATATATAACATATACGTGCATGTAAAATCGAAGAAAATATTTTGTAAGAATTTCCTATATAGGGTCAAGGAAATCAGTTGTCTTGACAATATAAGAGGAGACAACCATAGAAAAGGTAACCAAGCCGCTAATCTTCTGACAGTATTTTCATTCATCACTACATGCGGAAAGATCTTAAAATTCTGGAACTATTTTCAAAAGTATAGAATCCAAGTACCATTTTTATTATTATTTTAAGAATGCATATTTATTCGGTTTTATATCGAATTTATGAAAAAGTTTCTGTTTTAATTTTTTTTATATTTTACTATTTTTATTATCTGATTAAATTTTATATATAATTTTATTCTAAAATTAATTAATCTTGTATTCATTTTAATTCAAATACAATTCATATTATTTGATTTTAAAATATAGGGATTCAAATGTTTTAAGAAATAACAAGCCGCTCTTCATCCAACATAGCAAAAATACGATTGTTTCCCTTTCCGACACAATCCCCTCTTCATCAGGCTTTCGTTTTTTGTCGAGAAAAATATTTAAATAAACGGGAGGGTGATGTCAAGGATGATGATTTTATGAAAGTATACGAATCTAACAGCCGATCTTACTATCTGCAAAGGGTTGAGTTGGCTCCAGCATTTTAGTCAGAGCCCCGGCGCCATCTCTACTCCGGAGCGTGTTCATCACGCCCTTATAATATCCTCGCCCTTTATCTTTTTTTGTTGAAAACTCAAAAATAGTAATTTTGCTTTAATGTATTTCGATATTTTCAAAGGATGCCTTTTCCACATATATCTATGCTCTTGTTATGGCGTTGAACTTTGTATGCCTAATATTATATTTTTTAAAATTAGTATAAATACGTCAATTCTTTTCAATTAGTTTATCCTCTCGAAAAATATCCGATCACATTCTTCTGACAACAATGATATAGATAAATAGAAAAATTGAAAATTGAATTTTATCTAACATTTGATTGTCTTTATTTTGGAGCATGTTAATATGATGTATATAGCCAAGGCTGGATCTTTTATAAACATTTTTTGATAAATTCATTACATTTTATATACAAAATTTAAAAATATAGAAATTTTGTACTTACAAACTGTATCAAATTTTTATTTTAGTACAGTCCATTGTAATTATTTTGTTCATTTAATACTAAAAATTAGTAGAATAATAATTGAGAGCGCAGCATTTAAAATAAACACTATATATTCAGTCATTTTGGTACTAAAACAAACATGAAAAAAGAGTGCAAGAAGGAGAGGGTGGGGAGCACGCGCGAAGAGAGGCGAGTGAGGGATACGAGAGAGAGACGAAAGAGGAAAAAGGATCCCCACTCTTTGTCCGTACTCTCCAATGGATTCATCTTTTCTGGTAATAACTTCCTTTTTCTTCCATTATTCCATTTTCCTTTTTCTGATTCCTTCGTTGCCCCAACACTCCCATTCTTGTCTTCTTTCTTTTCTTATTTCCCAATTTGCCCCTCCTTCCCTCCCATATTTACAACCCCAACCTTTGTAGAACTACCGACTACTTCTTCCTTTATGAAGCGTGCGATATGGTCCCACTCGTTGTCCGTATCTACTCGTCTCTTATGTATAATCTATATGTACATATGTATACACGAAACTTCCAGCATGATTTATTATTATCAAAGCCAACCATTTAATATCATTTTTACTCATAATAACGTTGATTCACCATGGAGATGTACGAACGGAATATATAAACCGTGTTAATTTGTCCACTTCGAATTTTCTATATAATTTATGCTAAAGAATTTGAGTATCAAAGTTTTAGTTTAATTAGGTTTACGTAAATAGGATTATTAGGTAAATACTGATTAAAAAAATGTTTAATTACTCGCATGAATCTCGAAAAATAAGACCTGAATCCATTTTTTATTGAAGACGGAGGAGAACTCGAACATTCAAACATTCAAATTGAATAAATATTCATTTGATGTAATCTGATTGGTAAGATCTAAACTAAGAGCGTGGACTTTCCCTTGATTAGCAAAATTCTTCCATACACCATCATCATCATCATCATCATCATCATCATCATCATCATCATCATCATCATCATCATCATCATCATCATCATCATCATCATTGTTGTTGTTGTTGTTGTCCTCCACAAACTGCTAAAAGAATCTATACTTGCTTCTGTGTGACAAAGTACTATTTTTTTGGCACTTCACTTTAAATGAAATAATGTAGGTATATAGAGGGGATAAATACGTGTTTTTACATGTGTATTATTAGATTAACTCACTTGTATAAATATTTCATTATGTAAAAATACATATTTATCCCTCTATATATATAACCAGTGGTTTAGTAGAATAAAAATGAATTATAATCTCTTTAATTTCCCAACCATGTTACATGTATCTCTATACAGCTACAACTTCATGTGTGAACTTTTTGCATTTTTAAGCTTTTACGTGTTTCTTTAAAATTTTCCGTTCAAGAAAAGGACCTGAGAATTTACAATAAATTGATAAAAGGATTCCGATTTTGTTTTCCATAAACAAGATAACATTTTTTTTTCGCATTTCGACATTTTCAAGTCATGAACTAATTTATTGAAAGTTTAAACAAAAAAACTATCTTGTTGAAAGATTAAATACATATCTTAGGATTTTTCCTAGTTCAACCCAATTGAAAGGCAAAATTCAGAAGCCTTTTGGGTATATCTCGCCAATCGGGTCGTAATATTATGGACTGCTTCAAAGGACCATATAGCATAAAGTGGACTTGAATAAGAATAAGATATAATTCGTGTAAATCCACCGAGGCGTTGTGTTTGGTAACAAAAAAATGGGAATAAGTGGGAGAGGAAAATGAAATGAACTCCAATACGAGGAATAGTTTGGCATATAATCTTTTTTCCAAAGTGAGCAAGTGGTTAGACAGAGAAAACCTAAGGGGAGAGAGAGAGAGAGAGAGAGAGAGAGAGAGAGAGAGAGAGAGAGAGAGAGAGAGGGAGAGAAGACAGTCGAAGTAAATAAAGAGGAAAGGATAAATTAAAAACGAATGCTTTCGTTTCGTATAAACGAACTAAGGAAAAAACATTTTCAATTCGTTTCCCACATTTCTCAGTTTCTCATCTCTCTCTCTCTGCTTTGATTTTCTTTTCTTTTCTACCAAACAGCCTCTGGTTCTCCTTGTTATTTAGCTTCTAGCCTCGAGGAGAATCTAACCAGAGAGGATTTGAACCCTCGATACAAAGCAAACAAAAACCCAGCAAAAAAAAATGTGGGATCTCAATGATTCGCCTCATCAATCACAAATCGCCGATGAATCAGACGGATTCTGCTCGTCTTCTCCTGGTAAACGGGTCGGAACTTTTTCCAATTCGAGCTCCTCCGCCGTCGTCATCGAGGACGGATCCGACGACGAAGACGCTAACCGGGTCACAACCAACCCGGCCGGCAGCCGGATTTTCGGGTTCCACGTGGACACCGACCGGCCGGTCACCAGACAGTTCTTCCCGGAGGCGGAGGGCAGCGGCGGAGGAGGCCCGGCTTCCCCGGGTGCCCACTGGTTCGGGGTGAAGTGCTCTCAGTCGGATCTAACCGGTTTGGCTAAACCGTCCGAACCAGCTCAGCCGCTGAAGAAGAGCCGCCGTGGACCCCGGTCCAGGAGCTCTCAGTACCGAGGTGTCACATTTTACCGGCGAACCGGAAGATGGGAATCTCATATCTGGTGATTGTTTTTTTTTTTCAGTTTCTATTACTTATGTTAATCCTTGGCTAATCGCTTTGTGTCCGAATTTTTCAGGGACTGTGGGAAACAGGTTTATCTAGGTAAAATCTTTCTCCGGAATCCATATTTTTCATTAATAAATAGAAAAAAAATGCTAATTTTTTCGTTTTGGGTATTTTCATTTGTGATTCTACAGGTGGATTCGACACGGCTCATGCAGCTGCTCGGTATGTTTCTTTCATTTTGATAAAAAATAAAAATAAAAAGGAGTGAAATAATGTCTAATGAAAGAGCTTCAATTTAATTTCGGTAGGGCATACGATAGAGCAGCTATCAAATTCCGTGGAGTAGAAGCTGATATCAACTTCAGCATTGAAGATTACGAAGATGACCTGAAACAGGTTTCTTATCTTCAACCTTATCATCCGCCATGAATACACACACACACAAAATAAAGAAAAAGAACCCGTCTTTCTTTTTTTTTTTTTTTGTTATTTCGAATATATACGTTCAATTGTTCGTATGTATGATCTTTTTTTTTTAAATTTGATTTTTTTTTTTTTTGAAGATGAGCAATCTAACAAAGGAGGAGTTCGTGCACGTACTTCGCCGACAAAGCACAGGCTTTCCTCGGGGAAGCTCCAAATACAGAGGAGTCACTTTGCACAAGTGTGGCCGTTGGGAGGCTCGAATGGGCCAGTTCTTGGGCAAAAAGTACTTAGTCTTTTTTCACTCTTAATCCCGGCTCTCTAATCACTTTGAAATCTCGTTTTCATTGCTGCCCATCTGTTCTTTGGCAGGTACGTTTACCTCGGCTTGTTCGACACCGAAATCGAAGCTGCTAGGTATTCATTACCGTTATACATGCTGTGTCAACTCTCTATAGTTCTCAATTTAATTTGGACCGTTGTGGTATGTCTCAGGGCTTACGATAAAGCCGCGATTAAGTGCAATGGGAAAGAGGCTGTGACCAACTTTGATCCCAGCATCTACGATGACGAGCTCAACGCCGGTATACTTCCATAACCATTTATCCATGTCCAAGAATTCGGTTTCAAGTTTTTTTTTTTTAAAGATTATAATGTGTAAATGTTGCAGAATCTTCGGGTAATGCTGCGGCGGATCACAACCTCGACTTGAGTTTGGGAAGTTCGGCCAATTCCAAGCAAAAGAGTCAAGAAATGCGGATTAAGGTGATCTTGTTGACTAATTCGACCGGGTTTTAATTTGATCATGTGTTAGATCCATATTAATTCATATTTCGTTGTTTGCGTAATCGTTTTTTCCCCAGATGAGCCAGCAGCAAGAACAACAACACAGATTCGGTCACAACACTTCAGTGCTTAATCTTACTCCTCAAGCTGCAAATCATCAAGTGTGCTACCTTTATATATATATATATATATATACACTTTTATACGACCATAAAATAAAATGGTTAGTTCTAATTAGATAGTTTATTTAGTTTATGCTGATTCTCGGGTGTTGGGTTTCAGTTTCCGGGCAGCAGCAACACTGGCGGCGGAGGCGCCGGAGAATTCTCGCGTTTTCCGGCGACGGCGAACGATCACCGGTTTGATCGGACGAACCAAGTGTATGCAAATGCTGCAGCATCATCAGGATTCTCTCCTAATAATCATCATCAGATTTTCACTTCTCACCAAAATTGGCTGCAGAGCAATGGGTTCCATCCTTCACTCATGAGACCTTCTTGATCCTTCTACTCTCTCTCTCTCTCTCTTTTAAGCTTAATATTTTCTAAAATATTCCAAAAACCTTTCTTTTTCATGAGAAAAAAAAAGGAAAGAAACCCTAAATCTAAGAAGACCCATATGGCCGTGGTCATTGATTTCCCGTAATGCATTAATTTCGGTCATGCCCTTTCTTTTCTTTTCTTTTTGGGTTTTTGCAAAACCCTTGATTAGGCCATGAAATTTTCTCGGGAAAACGATGGAAATTTTTTTCCCGGTTGTATGGGGAAACGGCGTTGATGGGTTGGCCTTGAAACTGTTAGACGGACGATATTTTTATTTTCTCTGTGTTTTTTTTTTTATTAATTGTTGTTATCTATGAATACAATATAATAGTATTATTTTATCGTGGAATGGATAAATCTGATTTTAGCTGTTCTGACCAAAAAAGCCTTGGCTCAGTTGCTTGTCAATGTGTTGTCTTTTGTTGTTTCTATTACGTTACTGCTTTATATGTTACCTGCACCTAAGTCCAGTCTATCTTTGTTTAGTTATTCCCATTTCATTTCATTATTTTTTCTAAGTTGTTATTTCTTGAAAAAAAATATATATTCTGCTTCTATATAAATGTATGTATATATATATATTCAGTATATGCAAAGAATCTACGCTAACTTGTACGTATAGTCTTCCTCCCCTTGATGGGTACTGATGTTTACACCAATATAGCAAAATTTCGTAACTATAATTATCATATTGCAATGAGTAGGTAAACGCATAAATGGAGAATCCATCGTACGGACGATTTCGTATTCTATTTTTTCCTCTTCCTGCCTAAGGAGAAAGAAGAAGAAGAACATGTTGGTTTTTAAGTTATAAAGCATTCAAGTAATTAAACGTTGATATTATGAAATGGGAAAGTATCTTGGAAATGTAAATATTTTTAATTATAAATATAAATTCACATTCAATTAACGTTGTCCTTTGAGTCACACAGAAACCCAAAATGAGTCAGACATTGCTATAATGGCGAGAGAGACTTCTCCTCTCTCTCCGTTTTCGGTGTTCATTCTTATATCCCTTTTTTTCATAGATTTTACCCTTTCTCCCGTTAATTTTTATTGTTAACAAATTTAACCCCACGTACATCAATTTGGTTCCTGCGAGTTATGAATACCTCATACCGAAAATTTTATTCGGAATTTTTATACAGCTGAATACCAATGGCCACAAAAATTTTGGTATACAATAAGTAATTTGCCTCCTCGATAAGGAAAATGTAATCATATATATATATATATAGCAAATATAAAAGATCTCCAAGTTTTCAACCAGCCACGTGTGAAAAATAAACTATATATAGTTATGTGTAACTATATATATATATATATGCGTGTATATTACATGTTTAAGTATATGTTTGCACATGTAAATATGTCTAGGGTTTAAGGCAAGTTGAGATTAGTGTACGAGGAAACGGTTCGTTGGACCAGCAAGTGCATCATGGGGAATTCCGCAACTTTGCAATAGTTTATTCGGATTTTTATTTTAAAATTCGTATGATAAGGCAATCAGTCGGTCCATGAATAGTAATCGTCTTGTCACATTAATATATATAATACAAAGTTCGAGATAAAAGTACTGCTTTATGAATAAATTAAGAGAACCAATTTCGTCATTCAAGTCGTCACAAGGAAATATCATATTGACATGAGGGCAATTTTTTATTAATTAAAAACAGTTCTATAAGTGGCAAGATTTGTAGTGACGAGACTAATCGTACCACAGAAATTGCTAGTACATTCGTTATTTATTATATGCAAGTTATATATAATAATAATTCAGATTTATTTTAATAATCTGCGGATATGCTTTATGCTCATGAGTCACCTAGGAAACAGCTTGCAAAACCTAGAATCTCAAAAAAGATTTCATTTTTTTAAATCAAAAACAATTTTTATTTGTTAAAAGCATATTATTATGATTGAAATACATTTTTTTTATTTTGTGGAAGTACTTTAAAAAAACTATCAATGTATTTGATAGTGAATCAGAGGGATATACGTTCCATTAAACATAAATAGTTCCATAAAATTGTCAATCCATAGAAGGACCATAAATTTATAATCAAAGGCCAACTTAATTTTAACAAACTTAATTTTAATACGGGATAAACTTAATTTTACTATAGCTATTTAACAACTTTATTTAAAAGCTTATAAACTAAAAATAATAATTTTTTAAAACTAAATAAATAGGGACCTATGATCCTATTCATTTATATGGGTCCGCCCATGATCGCATACAAGCATCTAATAACCAAGGAAGAAATGATCCCAAATACAAACCATCTTATTATTATTATTATTATTATTATTATTATTATTATTATTATTATTATTATTATTATGTTTTAACCCGCGCAGATCGCGCGGACTATAACTATGTATAGTTTTTAAAAAATATTATTAATTTTAAAATTAAATATATTTTATTTTATTTTCAATTTATAATTCATATCTTAAATTAAAATAATAAATATTTTTAAAAATATTTGAGATAATAGTATCTTTTATTCTCAGAAAATGATTGTAAATAATATCTATATTTATATTTTGTATTATAATATAAAATTAAGGGTTAGAACCCAACTTAGATAGCTTAACTGATGAAATGGGGACGTAAAACATCTGACATATTCTGAATTTGAGTCTCAAGTTGAGAAGGAAAGTGTATATTCTAATCATATGGTTTATTCTCAATCTGATCCTGTGATTAGTATGGGTCTCGACTCAAGATACCTAGTTATCTAAAAAAATTAAGGGTTGGAGTAATATTTTTAGAAATGAGAATTTCAGAAGAAAAAAACTTATCTATTATTTTTTTAATATTTAAAAAGGATAATAAAAAAATTTTATATTGTTAAATCAAAATAAATTTTTTTTAAATTGTTAAGATAACGAGATGATATATTTTTTTTAAAAGATATTTGACACAATTTATGTGTTTATATAACAAATATATTCACTCGTATATATCGCATGAATTAAAAATAAATATCGATTTTAAATAATTTTATTAGTTTTAAAATTAAATATATTATATTTTGTTTTAAAATTTATAATTCATATTATTAAATTAAAACATGATTTTTTTTGAAAATATTGATAATGAGATGATGTATTTGTTTTGAAAAATAGTTGATGAATATTTTTTGTCTTTAGATTTTTGTGGGTTGTAATATATAATTTTAATATAATATAAAATGTATTAATCCAAGTGTATCAACTGCATTATATATAGTTTAAATAAGGACAATTCATCAATATAAAATTACTTATAACTAATAAAACATATATATATATAGTATATATATATATTATAAATTATTTTATAAATAATATATACATATTATTTTTTAATATATATTGTATATATATTAGTTATAATTATTCTATATTTCGGTCTCACATATGATTTTATTTTTTTCATTAAAGAATAATCTATTTTCTTCGTTAAACAATAAATATATATAAATACATTAATGAAAAAATAGACATGTGTATTGTGTATTGTTTGGTTATATCAAATATTTAGGTCAATAGATTTTAGTTATGTATTAACTTTTTTTGTATACTTATTTTAAGTATATATTTTTGGTATTGGGTATCTTTGATTGTTGTTGTATTGTTGTGTTTACGTATAACTTTAATATATTCTATAGATAATTCAATATAAAAAAATTAATGAAAACACCCATAAATTTCAATTGTTAAATGTATTAAGAAAATTTTAATTACTTAACTCTAAGGGTTGAAGGTAGCACTTGTATAGTTTTTTTTTTGTTTAATAAAAGCACTTGTATAGTTACAATTAAAAACTTTTTTTGTTTTAACGTCTTTTTATAATGTCCGTTTTGTTGTTCTCTATTAATAGTTTTTTAACTCTATTTTTATAAGGTTTTAAATAATGAATTTTAAGTATGATATTTAATTTTAGTAAGTTGCATTGTAAAGTTTATGATTTTTTAGGTTTTTTCCTAATAATAATAATAAATAAAAATAGTAAAAAAAATAAGGACACATACACTCATATATATACATATATCTATATATATTCTTAATTGCAATTTTTTTTTTATATTTTTAATAGGAACTTTTAAATAATCTAACACATTAAATAGAAAAGCGTTTTCTATTTTAAAAAATAATCTATTTAATAATACAAAGAAATAATGATATATTAAAATTAAGATATTAATTTAATAATACAAAATCTTTTAAAATTTTAATTAGAGGGACATGTGTCAAGTTAATCATTCGTATTTACGTCTAGTTATTAGAGATATTAGATGCATGACTCTATAAATGTATGTATATAAAAAAAATAAACATATAAATTAATGTATTCATGATAGATTAACTCTTTTCAACTCAAGTGAATTTATTCCTATTTGAGGACATGTCAAGCCAAGGAGGTGAACTCTTCTTTTTTATATATATAAGATTATTATTATTATTGTTGTTGTTATTGTTTGTTTGTTTTTATACGGATGTATCTACATCAATGACTGAGATATAAATTAAAAAATCGGTATGAACATTAAGATCACTAATAGAAATATGTAGATATTGTAGAGTGTGTGTGTGTGTGTGTATATTTATATATAAGAACTGATTTTTTTTTTGTTTAAAAAATATCGTACATATATATATGGAAAATAATGTAAGGCGATGGAGAGGGTGGTCCAAAAGTGGGGAGGTGTCCATCATGCTTTGTCGAGAAAAACTCCATACACAAAGGAAACATTAGACTGTGCAGTGCAACCGGGGAACTCTTGTTATGCATCCACTTTAGTAAAAAAAAAAACCCAAACAAAAAAAAATCAAGAAATATAGACAAAAAAATAATTTTTTAAAAAAAATAATGATATTATTAAATAAATCATTAGCGTTTCGTGACCATGTATAACACTGTCTAATTCTGCAGGGACACGTAGAAGATAGATTCCGTTCAAAGATATCACAAGAATGGCAAACCTATGAAATATGTATATATAATTGATTTTTTATTTTTTAAAAATCACTTTTTATTGAATTGACATTCGGGGGAAGGGAATAAAAGTATTTCACTTTTATTTAAAAATGTTCATTTTAATCCAAATATATAAAATAAATTTAAACGAACACATTATATTACCTTTATCGAATCTGGTTTAAATATTAATTAATTATAATTTATTTTAATTCAAATTAATATCAATCTAATTGACCAACTGAAAAATGAAAAGCTCTCCAACAAAATATAAAATTTTAAAACTTAAAATTATAAACAAAAAAAAAACTAACTAGAATGCGAAATGACAGCAACTACTTTTACTGTTATTGTGGTGCACTCTGTTACTTTCTCTTTGATTTTAGTATGGATTTTGTTTCTTTTGATGATGTATTGCCATTCATGGTGTCAGTTTCCATATTTGGGAGATTGGTTCGATGGGTCATACACATGAAAATAATGGTTTTTTTTTGTTTTCAAAAACAAAAAAAAAAAAGGGGGGGGGCCGGGGAAGATGAGGAAATTTAATTAATTGCCGACATAGGCTAATGATTTGATTGATAATTATATATGAAATAATATATCCATATTATTTTTACAAATGATAATCTCGTATAGATTGATAATTATATATGAAATAATTTCATATAATTCCATATATATCATCTATACGAGACGCACATAAAAATGTCTGCAGTTACTTTTACAAATGAAACTCCGCGGATATTATATTATTAACATATTAACGATTTGAAGAAAACAGGCAAAATATTTCTCATTCTTACAAGTACAAAAGAAAAAAAAAAGTATTTTTTTTGGATAAACGAAACATGTATTAGTTGATTTTACATGGGTTTCCCCTTGTTGTCGTTCGCCGACAATGCCCTCAATGCCTTATTGCCTTCGTTTTGTCCCATCGCTCAATTTCTATTTATGGTAATTAGATCCATGTTACCCATATTATTGTGTATTTTCTTGCATATTTCTCATGAGCGAACGATTATGGAGAAGGTTTGAACATTTACTCTACTTTCTTTTCTTGTAGAAAAAGAGGCCAAAATCAATATTTCTAACGTCAACTTAAGTGACCTATTGAATATATATATATATATATAGTCCAATTGCTTACCCTTCTTGTTTATGTAAATTTGTTAGTACGTACCTTTCAACGATTACCATATTTTTTCAATATAAGAAGAAAGATCGGGGGGCATAATGATGTCGTTATAAAGAAAAAAAAAGTTCGTCGGCTACATTAATCATATAAACATTTTACATATCCTCAAAGGAAAGACATCAATTCGTGTTTCTAGAGAGTAAAGTCTCCCACGAATTTCTAAATAGGGAAAGTTGAACTTCATTTCGTGTTTTTTTTTGTTTCATTTTTTTTTAAAATTCCATTAACGTGAGAAATTGCGTGGTCCATTGAAATATGTCGTATATTCAATGTGAACCACCCAAAATCAGGGAAGAAAAATGTCAATTGGAATATCGAAAGAGCGATTCATTCACGCGACGATCATCTAACAAACTTTTTTTTTTTCCCATCTACTATGTGTATGCCTATATATATCAACTGTATGTTTTCATCATTGAAAGTTTAAATCTTTAACATATTTTTTGGGTCTTGGACTGCAATTTGATAATTAAACATAAAATTTCTTCATATTTTAAGTGTGTGTGTGTGTATATATATATATATACATGACATCATCATGGATGTATTCACAAAATGAGTCAAAATAAGGCCCAACAATCAGGCCTTAGTTCGGCCCAAATATGACTTGCATGTTTTGTCAGAAAATCCATCACAATGTTTTGATTGAGCCCAATCAGAAATTTATTAACTAGCAACTATATATATATATATATACGCGGAAAAAAAATTGAAATTTGTGGTTTATACAAATTTTTTTTCTTGTTATAAACAATCTTGCTTGGGAAATGTGTTGTTTATATTTTAACTGATTTTCGTTGGGCCGTCAAAACCCAAATTAGATGGATTTAGTTCCAAATGCGTTAACATGGGCTCTGTTCGGACCCGCATTTCTTCCTCACGGCCCATCACACAATTATTATATATTCCAAACTTTTATGCCATTTTTTCATGATTTTTTTTTTCGAAAGTTCATGAATTTGTTGGTTTGAATTGGTGTTAAACATTTTTTAACCACGTTTAAATGTATTTATGATGTTTATTCGTCACATTGTTTATGATTAAGCATGGAAATAAAAAAAAAAGAATAATAAAGGAAACAGTTAATACGCCCAATAGCTGATCCATTGTGTGGATACACACAGGTGACTAATCTATATACATATAGTGTGTGCGTGTGTGTATATAATTTTAGGGATGTCAATCGGGCCGGTCCGAATCCACACTCAGTCCGAGGGTTTCGGACTCGGATTCGGGCCGACCCGATTTTTTTCGAATCTATATCATTAAGTTCAAAGTCCGACCCTATAGATCTCGGATTTGGATCGGGTTGGGTCGGATTGGGCTAGTCCACACAATTTTCTTTGTTAATATTTTTTTCTTAAGATTTTTTTAAAAAAATATCGGATTTTTCGGGCTGGTCCGAATCGAGCCCGATCCGAATCTCAATATCTCGGTCCAAAGTCCGCTATTTTTTGAGATGGACCGGACCGGACTTTGGGTCTCGGACAACAATTGACACCCTAGTATATATGTGTATAGAGAAAGGGAGTGGGACCATCAAGTCACCCGAACTACCATAAAGGCACCAAGTGATTGGAGCAGCTTGCCACCAAACTTAGACTAATTGCCTAAATTTACTGCCTAATTAATTATATTTTATTTAAAGGGGCCGAGTTGAAGTCAACCCACAGGCAAAAGAGCACATACTACATTTATTACGGTCATTAACAAACACTTTTTGGAATCTAATTTCACTGTTATTTCGTGTAATTGAGAGGTGATTACATACATATATATATATATATATAATGTTGCAAGTACATGAAAAAAAGAGAGAAATAAAACCAAGGATGATATATATGAAAGTGTGTAGTAGTTAAAAGTCAATTCCATTAAACCAACTAAAGTCACTAGAGAGAGTTAACTAACAAAGCACTTCTTCATGTTGATTAGAATGCACACTAAGCATGATTAAGGTTTAAGCGTTTCAAGACATGACACTTGGGCCAAACTAATATGACACTTTTATTTTCGGACAGCAGTCCAGTGATTTTACACCTCATAAAATATAATTTAAAAAAAAAATATAGGTAAAAAATGGGAACATCGTTTTAAGATTGCAAGTGATTGTAAAGTTGGATATACAATTAACTTTCATCGAATTTGGACTCAAACAATTAACTTTATGCTTGAAAATTAGTGCTAAACCCTAATCTCACTCGATCCAACGTTAATGAAGCTTATGTGGCACATCTCGATCAGATCCCAGCCGACACCTAACTCTCTCTCTCTCTCTCTCTCTCTCTCTCTCTCTCTCCCCCCCCAGTTGCATTGCATCGTCACTTTCCTTTTGGAGTCATCCGAACTTTTCTCGTTTGCCAAACAGCCCTTTTCCCCTTTCCTTTCGCTTTCCGTACGCCTCTATTTCTTTCTCGTCTTCGCCTCCTCCTCTCCTTGTCTCCTTCTCACTGTAGTGTTCGACGCCATTTCTTCTTCTTCTTCTTCTTCCTGGCTTGTATGCTTCTTCTTCCCTCCATGTTTGCTGCTTGGAGTGATCAAGTTTGATTTTTTTTCTGCGACCCTTTCTTCTTAACAAGGTGAGGAAGCTATTCGCCAGATTTCTTGGACTTTCCTGTGTATGTTACGCCGCAACCTTGCATGCGATATGTGTCGTTTTCGGTTTTTCGGGGTTTTTCTTTCCTCGGAGGGCATGATCGATCTGAGTTTCCTTCTGTCTGGTTAAGGTTTTATTCGCCGCCCGAGAGCCGTTTTGGAGTTCATAGTTAGTTGTTTTGCTGTCAAATCCATCAACGGAGCTGTGGTTCGAGCTCTTATTTCCTTCTTACGAAGCATTGTTTCTGATCTGGGAATGTGACTGGGGAATTAGTTAAGCCGAGGATGGGAAGAGTGGTGGATTAAGGAAGTGATGGGTCCATGATTCATGCAAATGATTTATGATCTGGGCCAGTTATACCTGGATTTCTTGTTCCTGTTCGACGTACAATCTGGATTCGAGTGCTCCAATTCACATGTAGTGTGGGTTTTAGTCATGAAATGTGGGGTTCTGTTCTGTAATGTCTAAAGAAGTAAAACGAAAAAAGACAGTAGTTTTCAGTGGTTCTTGTCTGTTGTTGTTGTTGCAGTTCTTGTGTAAGCCATGGATCAAAAGGCATGGCCATGGAAGAAGAAATCTGCTGAGAAGACCATTGCAGAATCCGACAAATCCAATAGCATTTCCTCTAAAGGAAATGTGGAAGAGGTAACCGACAAATCCAATACCATTGTCTTGCTGTTACTTTTCCTGGTTTTTGTTATCTGAAGTGGGGGAAAACCAGATGGTTATATAACCATCCATACATGGAGATTTTCATGGTGACATGGATGCACCTGCATCATCTTCTGATCATGATGAGCCTCGTTTGTTTGTTCCTTTAACTAGATTGAGAAGCTTGTGGCTGACAAGACAGATCTGGAAAAGAACCTTAAAACTCTAACCGATAAGCTTATGTCTGTCATGGCCGAGTGCACTGCCAAAGACGTTCTGATCAAGAAACAAGAGAACGAGGCACAAGAAACACTTGCTGGTAATATTTTACTTAATCTTTCCCGAGATGCTATTGTGTTTTTTTTTTCCAGTTCTTTCTTTCTGTCTGGATCTCATTTTTCGGTCCTGTCTAGGCTGGGAGAAGGCAAAAGCCGAGGCAGCATCTCTAAGGAGGAAACTAGACGACGCTCTAAACGACAAAAAGAAGAGCGAGGAAAGGACAAGTCATCTCGACGCTGGTCTTAAGGAATGCATGCTTCAGCTCCGTTCTGTTCGGGAGGAGCAGCAGAGAACGATGCACGATGTTCTGGCGAAGAATAAGCTCGTCGAAGATCTGAACAGAGAGAGGGATCGTGTTCTAGCTGATCTCAATGCGCTGACAAGTAGGTTAGAATCCAAGGAAAAGGAGAACACTTCTCTTAAGTACGAGGTTCGGGTGCTAGAGAAAGAGCTCGAGATCCGGAACGAAGAGAGGGAATTTAGCCGGCGAACTGCTGAAGCGTCGCATAAGCTGCACTTAGAGAATGTCAAGAAGATCACGAAGCTTGAAACAGAGTGTCAGAGGCTAAGGATACTGGTGCGAAAACGGTTACCCGGGCCAGCGGCTTTGTCAAAAATGAGGAGCGAGGTGGAAATGTCGGGACGGGATTCGCTCGAAACGAGGAGAAGATTCAACGGAAGCCCGATCGATTCTGAGAGGATCAATAACCTCACTGAGCAGTTGTGCTTAATGGAAGAAGAGAACAGGACTCTGAGGGAAGCCCTGAGCAAGAAAATCAATGAACTCCAGTTCTCGAGAAACGTGTATTCCCGAACAGCGTGTAGACTGTTAGAATTCGAGTCACGTCTTGAAGAATCGTCGAAAGGCACAAATACAGAACCAGGCCGGAGCAGCAATGCATCACACGATGTCTCGCTTGCATCGGTATCGGAGTTTGACAGTGATGATAAGGTTAGCTGCGCAGATTCAATGGCTTCTGCTTTACTTTCAGAACTGGAGAATCTCAAGAGCAAGAAGCAGAAAGGCTCGAGCATTCTGAGAAAAAGTCCAGAAGCTTCAGAGATGAAACTAATGGATGATTTTGCTGAAATGGAGAAGTTAGCCATGGTGGTTTCAGTCGATAATCCGCCGACTCGTACCTTCGATTCCACACTCCCTCGGTGGCTTCAGACCGTACTGGAGCACAAGCATGTTTCGCGGAGAAATACTGATGAGATATTAGAAGACATCAGAAAAGCCTTGAACCATTTGGGCTCTGATACCAATGCGGCAACGAGGACGGAAATGGAGAGTCAGGTCTCGTCGCAACAAACTGCGAGTTCTATCGTGGAAGAGAAACCGAGTGAAGAGACGGGAAAAGACGCATCTTTCGGCGGGAAATGCCATCAGGATCTGCACAATGATCTCAGCAAATCAATAAGCAAAGTCATCAAAATCATCGAAGGAGTCAGCTTAGATTCACCAGCACCTGAGATTTCAGAATCGCAACCAGGCTACACGGTTCGCGTGCTGCAATGGAAAACTTCAGAATTACGCCTCCTGTTGCAGCGATTTCTGCACACATGTCACGATCTGTTGAGCAGAAAAGCAGACATAAACAGCTTTGCCGAAGAGTTGAGTTCTGCTCTGGATTGGATTGTGAACCACTGTTTCTCTCTTCAAGATGTTTCAAGCATGAGGGAGGAGATTAAGAAGAAGTTTGATTGGGACGGGTCGGAGAGCGAAAGCGAAGCAGAAGTTGGAACTTTTAGTCGAGTTTCAGAAGCAGTTAAACATGAAGACAGCACGGAGAAAGATTTAAAAGGAATCGCAGACCATAAACTCCAGGAATCTGACAAAAGCATCAAGAACTTGCAAAAGGAGCTTGAAACTTTAAGAAATTCCATGGCAGAGATTGAAGGAGGAGCTGAGAATTACAGAACAGTGGCGGACTTCAAGGCCGCAAACACAAAACCACAACATCTAATGGATGATATGTCGGCTCCTGACAGTTTATCAGAGAAGGAAGTTCCATCAGATGAACTCAAGGTGGACGGGAAACAGGCCATTCGAACTGTAAGTCAACAGCAGAAGATCAATGTCCTAATCTTCTTCGGCTTTTAACTCTATTTCCAAATTAAAATGTGGTTTTGCTCTGTCTTGATGAAACAGGAACGAGAAATCATAGCTGCTTCAGAAAGGTTGGCAGAATGCCAGGAGACAATACTAAACCTTGGGAAGCAGCTCAGGGCATTGTCTGATTCGAAGGAAGTGGCTCCACTTTCAGACCAAGTGGTGTCTGAACCGACATCGCTCTCTACCAGTTCCCAACCCCCGAGAGAAACAAAACCCGAGAAGAGATTGATCAACCAGAGATCATCTCTTAAAGATCAGATGAAGGCCGACGACGATGCTGACACTGAGCAATCCAAGGGTCAGAAATACCCAGTTGACAAGAACGGAACTTTCGTTTACAATGAAACGATCGAGGCATTGGAACATATTCTTCTCCCAGACAAAGGCAAAGGCAGCGAGAGAAGCTCTTATGCTATTGTTCCTCAAAAGAAAGGCGGCGGAGTCAAGAGCCTCTGGAAAAAGCTATTATGGAGAAAAAAGAAAAGTAACAGCAAGAAACTACCTGTTCCATTACCTCCCACCTAATGAGAAAATGGTGTCTACGTTTGTAAAACTTCATGTCTAGATCAAGGGTTTTCTCTTTGCTGTTGTCCAATGATTAATCATGTATCATTACGCAAATAAAGTCTCCTACTTTAAGTATTTTTGGGTATTGTATATATGTAAATCTTGATTAGATATCAAATGCAATGACTATGACTGTTCCATTCCATTTCACTTCCAAGTCCCAGAAAAGAAAACATCAGTACTCTGTTCTAGTGGCTTGTTTGCAGGATGCTTATGGGGTAGATGAGAGGAGATGATACCTGAGCTCTGACTTCAGGAGAATGAATCTCTCAATCTCTGTACAAAACAAAATTGGCAATGTCGGTAAGTCCTGCCTCTTTGTAGCACTGCGCAATGAGCTCAAGTGACTCGTCCCAAATCCCTTCAAGAGACGCTAAATCCAGCAAGAAAGCGGCTTTGTCCAGAGAAGCCTAACGATGGTAACGAGTTCAGATTCAAGCCATTGTACCAAAAAACATAGGATATGTAAGAAAAAGCAGGAAATGATAAAGAAGTTCGATGAAAAATGAACAGAGACAACTAACCTGAGCTGCTGGCTTTCCCCTTTCTAAGTCTCTTTGTCTGCCTTCCTCCGTGACTCTCTCCTTGTATTCCTCTATTTGCTTGTTTCCCCACTCTGCTATCCGAGCAACATTCTGTACAATCATTTCATACATTAAAAACTCCCTTTGCTTATGGTTTTTTTATTTCTCTTTTATGAAACAACGCAACTGGGATTCAATATATTTGGATATCATACCTCATATTCGCATCCTAAGGTCCACCACGAGGATTTCAGGGCACCCCTAGCTGCGTCTTTTGCTTCTAGACTACGCCCAATTCTACAAAACGATAAAGGTCTTAGATATTCTGGAAAAAACATACATAAGCTTCAAACAAATGTACACAAAGCGGGTGATAAAAGAGGAATGTACGAACTTCAACAAAACCTCAGCGTTGAATGCGAAAGGCCGAGCAAACCCGGGGAAGTTTCCCTTCTTTGCGTAAAACTCGGCAGCCACCAAAGCTGAAACCTTGTATTAGCAGATGCAAATGGTTAAGAAGAAAGATAACAAGTGGAATACAAACAGGGTAGATGTTATCACTACTAGCCTTACATGGTCTCCGTTCTCAACATGCCGCATAACTTTGCGCTCCAGAACATCCGGGAACAGTCCAACCTAAATAGCAAAGCTGATAGTTATCCCGATATGTACATAGCAAGCAAGAGTTTGATATTTAATAGATTAAAACTTCTGTACCTTTCTTAAAAGATAGGCATCTACATCTGGCAATCTTGACCTGGCAAAATCACCATTTCTGTAAAGTTTCTGCCCGGCATCAGCAGCGGCATCAAAGATCTCATCACGAGGATCAGTGGTATCTTCTTCCACCAAAATTCGATGAATGAACTGATCAACCTGAACATTGGCCAATGAAGTTCATGTCAGTTAAGAGAGCATGATTTCACTCTACAAGCTAGTTTTTCTAAGTTCTACCAAGGTGTTTTTTATCACACAATCGCGACATACAAGTACCTTACACCAACAAATTTGTAATAGCAGAAATTTTGCTTACATACATTCTTGGCTAAAAACAAAACCCCGTGTTTCTGAACCTCCACCACAGGCATCTCCATGCTACAAACATAGGAAACAATAATTTAGACACAAGACAGAAGGCGGAAGAGACAATTAGGACAGCGTAGCAACAGACAGGACTGGGTCCTCTTACGTAGGAGGTGCTGTTGGCCACCGTAGTAATGCAATCAAAGCCCCTACAGATGGAATGATAACGCATACAAAATTGCAACGCCCACTTAGAAGTTTCCTAGACAAGATCAATGTGATTTAAGCCTCTCGGTAACACTTTGAAACCCACCATACCTGAACTGCTCCTCGCCAATGGAATGGTAAGAGGTAACAAACCGTGCTTGGCTCCAGGAGAAACTATGGATCCACCTGATACAATATATATCATGAGCCAAGTCCCCACTTTTTCTTAAATCAGACAAAAGAACACAACCCCAGGTATCATCTAGTCGAGAAAGAAAACTTGATTAACCAAAGTCATTCCAAAATAATATAACTAACCTACAATGTAAGACAGAAAAAAGAAACAGTCCAAGGGACAAAGTTCAACAACTAGATGATTGCTGAGAGCAGGACCGGACAAATGAGACAATTTCTCTTACCTTTGGCTTTGGACATGTTCAGCAGCTGGACCAGATGCATAGGAGGCTCAGTTTTAGCTATGTCCCTTATGAAACTCTCATGGTCTGCAAAACGAATCCACCATTCGATTCAATGGTATTCAGTTCGTTTTCAGTTCCTAAGAATCGTGTTTGATCTTCGAAAAGCAATAAACGGCATAATTCATTTCACAGCTCACGTTCAGAAGTTCAGAGAAGTAAATAAACATAAAGAGAGATAAATGTGATCATCACCAGATGACGAAGATGAATAGCACAAGGATCTGGCTATGGTTCTGCCGATCTCAAGTAACCGAGACGTGGCGCGTGGCCGTCCGTACACCGCCGCGCCGCCGCGCATCTTCGTGATGACTATCCTCGCACCGTTTGTTTTGAATCGATGCGATACGGGGAATGGAAAACGCCAACGAGAACTCGAAAAGCTGCGATCTTTACAAAACCACGATTGAAGCAAACCCCTTAAAGAAAGCCCAGAAATCAGGGTTTTAGAGCCCAGGAAGCAAAACAGAATTCGAGCCCAGAAACGTTAACGGGTCGCTTTCTCGTTCAAGGAAACGGCAGTCTCTCGACGGCGGAAAATCTCCGGCACCGGCGCCGGAGCCGGAGTGGGCCGAAGAGGAGAGCGCGTATGCCTTTCCGTTTTGTACAGTGGATAACTCAAATCGATTTGCCACGTCGGTCTTTTCCCACCAACTTACTTGTTTTTTTGTCAGAATTTTTTTTGTAAATTTCTTTTAAATAAAAAACGAGGGGAGTGTAAATAAATATTTCAATCGGCTCCTAAATTGAAGAAAATTTAGGGTTTACAAGGCCCGCCAAATCCCCCATCCGTACATTCTCTCCTCCACCATTCTCCGATTCGCGATTCGTGGGTCCTGATTCATATCCACATTTCTCCCGGTTCCGATCTGGGTCCTCGACAATGGCGTCGAGAGCTTCTCCGTCGTCCTCGGCGACCAGATCGGATCCGCCCAAGGAATCCTCGGTTCGTCATCTTTCTTTCTCTCTCTCAGACACACATTCAACACGACCACACAACTCTCTGGATCTGCGTTTGAAATTCTTTTCGTTTTTCGGGTTTTTAGAACTCATTTTGCTTGTCATGGGCTACGCTTCGCTTGTGTCTTGACTAATGAGCACGAGGTTTCGATGATCTTGATTTTTGCTTCTAGCCGATTTGTTCTGGACGTTTTACAGCTGTTTATCTTAATTAAGCTTCGGAAAATACCCGCATTGCATCGTATGATATTTTTCTACAATTCGAGGGCATTGTCGGGGATTTTTTTTCTGCAGACGATATTCCCTGTGGAACTGTTTAATTAACTTTTGATCGAATGTAAGCCATGAGCTACGGATGTACTCAGCAATGGGTTGATGTTGATTAAAGTGCGCTTCAATGAAATCCATAAACTGTAAAAACAGCTCCTTTTGATGTTTAATTTTTTTTATTGGATTTTTAATTTTCTTCAAGATATTTTTGTTGTCAAAACACATGTGCCTGGTATCTGCCGAAATTGTTTGGTTCCATAGTTTTAGCTTATACTTTTTCTCTGCCACCTTTCAGACATCCCAGCCGCGGGACAGGACTCCAACCACTAAGGAGATATCAGAACTAATCGAATCCCTGAAAACGAAAGTTGTAGCTGATCGCTGCATATCCATAAAGGTGCCTTGCTATGGAGATTGTTCATTCTTCATTTTGAATTCATTTCTTCTTCTGGTTGTTGGAATTTGATGATTGTTTCCTCCCTTTTCTCTCCACCAGAAAAGGATGGAAGAAAACCAGAAAAATCTGTGTGGTATTACCCATAACTTACTGTTATCCATGGAAAGAAGAGTTAGCCGTACGGATGGTAGTAATGATGGGATGGATCTGTTAGCCAAGAGGCAAAGAGATACACTCGGCATAAAAAGTGGAATCGATGCAGGCGATGGGGATAATAATAACCACAGCTCCTTAGGAGATGCACATGCCAATTCAACCACGATTCAAGGATCAAGTGTCCCTGTTAAACTTTCTCTACGCCCAGTTAAGATACCTGAACTCAAACGTTTGCCACCTTATACCACATGGGTTTTTCTAGACAGGTATGTTGATATCATGGTCTTGGGAAATACTAGAACCTGTGTATTGTTCTACTTACAAGGAAAGCGCTTGCTGCATAAGAGCTGAATATCTGAATGTATTAAATAGTCCAAAAATGCTGCAGGAATCAGAGAATGACAGAAGATCAGTCAGTTGTGGGTCGGAGGAGAATCTATTACGATCAAAATGGTGGCGAAGCACTCATTTGTAGTGATAGTGAAGAGGAATTGGCTGAAGATGAAGATGAGAAAAGAGATTTCGTGGAGTCAGAAGATTATATTCTTTGGTTAGTATAAATAATGTGACATAAGCTTTCCTTTACTACTGTGGTGCAATATACACAGTGCTTTAGCTTCTTTGTGTTAACTTCTTGCCCGTTATGTTTTATCTGTGTGTAACCTGCATTAACTTTTTTCTTTAACAAATTTCCTTCCAATGCTTCAGCATGACCATTGAACATTTAGGTCTCTTGGATCCTGTTTTGGAGGAACTGGCAAACTGCTTGTCCAGGAGTCCTAGTGAAATCAAGGTATCCACTTTCAAGAGCATTTTCTCATTGATTGTCGTTCGGATGAGCATTTTCGTATTTGACTACGGATTTATGTATCGTAAGAAAATTCATTTCCCTCTGATATGCATTGTTTCTTCCATCTAATCACGTTCCCGGTGGTCATGCACTTGGCTTTGTTCCAGCCTTTTCCCAATTGTCTTTTTGCTGGCTTTACAGAGATATGAAACACCAAACATCTTATACAGGCAAGACATGAAGTGCTTATGAAGGAAAAACAAGTCTCTAAGAATGGGGATTCACAAGCAGAGAACTCATTTCTCAACAAGGATCTCGAAGCAGCTTTAGATTCTTTTGATAACCTATTTTGCCGCAGATGTCTTGTTAGTAGCCTTGTTGTTCATTCCATTCTCATGTTTCATTTAGTAAGGCTATTGCTTGGTGTTCCGTGTACATTGACTTTTTGTTTGCTTTGTTCTATGGCTGTGCAGGTATTCGACTGCCGACTGCATGGGTGTTCTCAGGATCTTGTATCTCCTGTAAGCTTAACATTTATTGTTACTGTTACAAGTATCTTTTGGTTGTTAGTCATTTTGTTTTCATGAATTTTCAGGCCGAGAAACCAGCTTCATGGAGCCCTCCGGAAGATGAAAATCTACCATGCGGTCCACAATGCTATAAGACGGTAAATATCAGGCGGTATAGTGTTTGTTATTTGTGTAACTAAGCTTGTGTCCTTGAATACTGATGGCCAAGAAGAACTGTTGCAACTTAATCAGCTTCTCAAATCAGAAAGAATAATTCATGGAAATGGCACCATTGGAGAGAAAACTGGCGTATCGGATGGTATGGGTACAAAGACCACATCTAAAAAGCTTGCCAGCTCTTCTGCGAGGAGAAAGCAAAAGCCCTGCCAAAGTGAAAGCGCTTCTTCTAATGCAAAATGTGCCCAAGAAACAAGTGACTCTGAGAATGGACTTCAGCAGG
>NW_010963495.1:2102086-2110459 GCF_000463585.1 Tarenaya hassleriana | reverse complement strand
TCAGCAGGATACCAATTCTAAAAAGAAGTTATCATCACCCCCCAAGGGTAAAGGTAGTGGGAGACGTGGAGGTCGAAAGAGGAATAACAACCAAGCTGCTGAGCGTGTTTCTCGTAGGACTCGAAAGAGGCAAAAGAAGATGGAAGCCTCGGATACTGATTCCGTTGCCAGTGGAAGTCATTCACCAAGTGATGCAAAACATGCGTTGAATCCATGCAAAGAAAATGAAGAGGCTACTTCCCTTTCTGGAAAGCATGTAAAATCTGGGAGCTGTGGGAAGTCTAAGAAGAATGGACTCCTAGTAGAGAACACCAACTATTCTACGAAGGAAGCAGATGGTGATTGTCGGTTAAATGAGGTTGCTTCTGAAATTGCTGCACCTTGTACCGATGAAAAAGAAGAGTTTGTCGGTGAAAATGCATGCATAGAGGAATCAGCTGCAAATAAATCGTGGAAGCCACTTGAGAAAAGCTTGTTCCAAAAGGGTGTTGAGATTTTTGGAATGAATAGGTGAGAATTCCATATGTCTTCATCTGGTTATTCCCCTGACCTGTGACATCTGTCATGAAAATTCCAATTAATCAAGATACGACTTCATTCAGCTGTTGCTGGATTGCCATTTTTTCCCTTCTCCCTCTGGCTTTTAAATTTTTTAATCTAATTATCGTTCTTTGTTTGTGAGCAGCTGTTTGATTGCAAGAAATCTTTTGAGTGGTTTAAAGTCGTGCTGGGAGGTCTTCCAATACATGACTTGCTCAGAAAATAAAGCTTCCTTCCAGGGAAGTGATGCCTTAAATATCAAAGGCGCTTCAAAGTTTGATATGAATGGAACTGTGGTCAGTTTCGTTTGTCTTCTTCCTTGGTAACGAGCTTTTGTTTCTCTTGTTAGCGTTTGCTTTGTTGTTTACTTGTATTTTTTTTTCTTTTGTTGGTGGGTATTAACTAGGCCAATAATCAAGTGAGAAGGAGGTCAAGATTTTTACGTAGACGCGGCAAAGTGCGCAGGTTAAAGTATACTTGGAAGTCTGCTGCATATCACTCAATTAGGAAAAGAATTACTGAGAGGAAAGACCAGCCATGCCGTCAATATAATCCATGTAATTGCCAAACAGCTTGTGGGAAGCAGTGCAGTTGTCTGCTAAACGGTACTTGCTGTGAGAAGTACTGTGGGTAAGTGTTCTCTTATTATCCACTTGTGTAAAAGTTTTATACAGAATGTTTTTCCTTGCCCTTGAATCTTGTAACCAGCACCGTTTCTTGCTTTCTTTCTTCTACTTCTTTTTTTGTATAGATGTCCAAAGAACTGCAAGAATCGGTTTAGAGGTTGCCATTGTGCCAAAAGCCAATGCCGTAGCCGCCAATGCCCATGTTTTGCTGCAGACCGGGAATGTGATCCAGATGTTTGTAGGAATTGCTGGGTCAGGTATGTTTATTGCTGTGATTAGAGACTTGCACTTAATGTGAAGTTTCCTCTCTCCCCTGCTTTGTAATTGGCTCTCGAAACAGACAACACGAGAAGAGTCAAGATGACTGATCAGCATATATATATATGCACAGATATTTTGGCTCTCCTTAACTGAGTCTGAATTCTGATATTGCAGTTGTGGTGATGGTACGCTTGGGGTTCCAAACCAAAGAGGTGATAATTACGAGTGCAGGAACATGAAACTGCTGCTGAAACAACAGCAGAAGGTAACTAACTCTACATGTGCCCACATACTTATAAACTGAAAGTTGGGTAATTTTGTAAAGTGTATATTCGGCCTTTGCATCACATGAGCAAATAACCAAAGGAGTCTTTGTCAACAAGGGATTTTGCAAAAAGCTCTTTTAACATGCAGTTTTCTTCCCGATGATATTCAGGTTTTACTTGGAAGATCCGATGTCTCTGGCTGGGGAGCTTTCTTGAAGGTAACATCGAAGCTGTTACATAAAATAAAATATGCTTTTTACATATCGCATTGAGCTAAAACATTCTTGATCATTCATCCATAACAGAATAGCGTCAGTAAACATGAATACCTTGGGGAGTACACAGGAGAGCTCATCTCACATAGGGAGGCAGATAAACGTGGAAAGATATATGACCGCGAGAATTCGTCTTTCCTCTTCAATCTAAACGATCAGGCACGTCTCTCTTTTTACCTCTCTGACTTGTGTGTTTTTCAGAATATACCATTCACATTACCAGCCACTACTGTATATGTAAAAAAAACTACCTTTTCCGAGTTTCTGCAGTTTGTGCTTGACGCTTACCGGAAAGGAGACAAGCTGAAATTCGCCAACCATTCCCCAGAGCCCAACTGTTATGCTAAGGTAAAAAAAACGGTTACAGTATCACAAACATAAACACAGACAAAACAGTTTTTGTCTCCAGAACCAGAAGGGATTCCATCGTACTGGGCTGGTCATTTTCAGCTCCTGCTAAGACAAAAAATAAAATAAAAATACACACTCATTCTCCTCATGATCTTTTCACGAATTCGGGTGGTGTCTATAGGTCATAATGGTAGCGGGAGATCACAGGGTCGGGATTTTTGCGAGGGAAAGGATAATGGCAGGAGAAGAACTTTTCTACGACTACCGATATGAACCAGACAGAGCTCCTGCTTGGGCCAGAAAACCCGAGTCCTCTGGTTCTAAGAAAGACGATGGTGGTTCCGGTTCTGCTCCTCCTTGGCGTGGAAGAGCCAAGAAGGTTGCTTAGCATAGCTTAGCAGTGGCAATTCTCCATTAACAACCGGAGTGAAGAGAACAACATTTTCCCCTTTTTTGGTTGAATTCTTTCTACAGGTAGTAGAAGCAACAACAAAAAAACATCAAAAGGCCATTCCAAACATTTCAGTCTGCATTTCGGTTTACATTTTTATTCATAATTGAGACTAATCCAATTTCGTTCCTTTGATTCAAATTTCCGATTAATTTACTACGCCCATTTTGTTTTCGTGTTTTGTTGAAACATCTAAAGCGCACACGCAAATCTTAGCCGGTTAAATAGCATGTGCATAAAAACGTTGTTAGCATAACCACTCGCGTGTAGGACACTCTCTCGGAGAGAGCGCGTGGCGTGGGGGGAGAGGTGAGTAAAAAAAAGAGATTGGGAAGATTTGTACTGAGCAGCAGAAATTTAGTGCGTATCTACAAGTACAACTCACCTTCAGTTCTGTCTGTAGAGCATCCAACTAATCATACAAGGACACGTGTCTTGATAAGAAGCCTTGGGAACACAATACCCCATGCGACAACGCCCCACCAGATCAATATCACAACACAGCTTCATTATAATAAAAGAAAAAAGGCCCTTTCTTTTTCTTTTGGAACTGTCTGGTTAAATCTCCACCGTCGGATCAATGGCCTCCTCTGTCATGTGACGTAGGACCGAGAGGGCGCGCATCTCTAGGAACTTCGATTTTCTCTATCCTCTTGAATCGCTGACCGTCCGATTTTGTGGACTCCACACCATAAGAAATTCAAATTTATTAATTAACACCAAAGGATACGCGTGTATGTGAGCGGCATTGGTGACGAAATTATGATCGGTTCGTTCAGTACAAATTAGAACGTTAATGGTAATGTTGAGTTTGGTTTTTCGTCCGAGACTATTATTTGTTTTTTAAATAATTAATTACTATAAGTGTCGGGAGGCTCCGCTTTCACCCTTGCCGTGTCTTGGGTTGTGTGGGGGCCTTTGAGTGGTCTGATGTGTGAGCTATGATTAAGATTCGATTGATCTGATGGTCCCTACCGTATCATATAATATGATATCGAGTTATCAACATCCTCTCAGCCAATAGGAACATGCCATGTCAGCACATACACAATGACTGGTTTCATGCATAATCTAATATCAGAAGATTGACTCGTAATACTTCTCATCCAATGCTTGGGTAAATGCGTTTAATTAGAACGTACGTAGACAACATGAACACCCCCATCTGCCGTATATATATACATATATATTGAGTTCGTTCTTATTCATCGAATACGAAAACTTCTACACTGAAATAAAGGTATTAAAATTGAAAATTATAGAGGGTTACCAGAGAATTAGAGATATCTATTATGAAATTATATTTCTGATAAAATTAAAATTAGTGGATTAGTGTATAGTTTTTTTAATAGGATTAGGGTTTACTGTATACCTATATCTATATACATTATTTGGTTATAAGGTTTTATTTTATAGATTTTGACAAATTACACGATAGTATAAATCATAACTTTTGAATAAATATATATATAAAATTAATATGAGAAAAGGGTGACGTGGGGGGGTGGGACGAGACAGCGAAGTTGGGGATGTTGGATAAGGGGAGGAGGGTCTGTTGGGTATTTGTTTTTGACCGATTCTTGTCTTTCTTTGGACTTTCCATTTCGACATCTCGGTATGGCCTACTTTTGCCTTTTTTTTTTTTTATTAAATTTATTTATCAGAAATCAATAATTAATATATATATATATATATATATATATATTTATTTCGTTTCGTGCTAAAACATATTTCCTTTGCTTCTTATTTTTTTTTCTTTTCATACATTTGAAACTCCACAACGGTCTCGAGGTTTCGGGGAGGTCAAATATAATACATCTCTTGCAAGATTTTATAATAAGATTAGTTTTGAGATGTATAAAACTATAGTAAACACTGACTCTGCATACTATCTAAACCTTATGCATGTTTCAAACAATTAATGATTTTCATATCGTCCATCATTTTCCATGCGAACCGTCATAGTTCGAACCAAATATTATTTATAAAAAAAAAAAAGAGTTAATGATTTTATGAAATGACCATGAATGGGATGTTTACGCTGCTAACCATATACATGGTCATGGATTGGGTAATTCAACGCCACGATCGTTGATTAATAACTGTATGTATTTTCTATTTTATTTTTTCCTTAAAACACGAAACTAGTTATATTTTTTGTTGACAGTAAACAAAATATTGATTTTCGGTACTAACTCTTTGGATGATAAACAACACTAATTCAATATTATAATATTAGGACTCGATAATATCTGTAATTAAATACTTTGCATTGCAATGGTCCAAGATGTTTGATTCACGTAATGATTAGTCTTCAACTCCCATGCATGTAATTGAAAGTACTTCTCGACTTTTGTACTTGTCATGGACGGTGACGTGGACGTAATACGATTTATTTCTTTATTTTTTTTAACACACTTTATTTCATTTCAATGCCATATTTTTTTTCTATGTAACGACGGCCTTGGAAAATTCAAATCCTTTTACGTTTCCTTGTAGAAAAGACGTACCGTCTGTTACAGAAAAAGATGTGCGCCATAAGAAAACGTCGCTTTCCGGTTACTTATGATCTTCTTTCTGAATTTTGTAATTTTAAAAAATAAAATAAACGAATGAAAAAGCGACAGGCTTTTTCGCAAGACCCTTAAATATTTATTTTTGTTACATATATTATATTCTCTTTTAACCTATTCTTTTTGACCGTACAACCGATGGTGCTCGGGTCAGATTCAGACCGAACCCGACACTGGTAAATGCTTTTTTTCTCACTATTAATCTAACAATACGCCCATGCTGGATCCCACGCTTCTACACGTGTGGAATTGTCTATGCACACGTGCCAACGGTCCAATGCAATCATGCGCGGTCATTAATTTTATTTAATTATATCATCTCATTTTGGGAAAATAAAAAGCTAACATGAACCCTAGTGAGAAAAAATACGTTTCTCTGGTTATACGCTGTAATTACAATACCAATCATGATACGAAATAATTGTTGTTCGTGTAATACACATCATTGATGACATCAAAGTTTGATCCAACAGTTGTGGTCCAATAGTTGAGGTGTGATAAAGTCATTCTCATTGGTAAGGAGAGATATAATTTCTGGACCAAAATAGTCTATGTACAAAGGTTGATCCCGGATCTAGGGTGGATATAGTCGCAACGAAGGCCTAGGAAATTATTATGGTTATAAAAAAAATTTATACCAAAGTGGGGATTGGATCAATGGCGCCTCAACAGCGGCTGGCAGAGAAACAAAATTCCTAATGAAGACGTTACTCCAAATAGGGGTGGACACAAATACCCGAAAATCGCGTATTCGTCGGATACTCGTTTCGTGGATACCCGATTTTAGGTACTCATAATTTTCAAATCTAAATCTAAATCCGGATTTTTCAATATCTATGAATCCGAATCCAAATCTGGATAATAGAATTTTTAAAATCGAGTATTCGCGGATACCCGACTAGTATGATTATAAATAATTATATTTTATATTTATATAAAATATAGTTGTTTTAGATCAAATAATTTTATATTTTTAAATATTATCTTAAAAAACTAAATTTATTATTATTTATCTCTTATTCTCTCATATTTTTATCGTAATTCATCTATTTTTATAAATATGTCTTCATTTTTTGAAAATTTTATATATAAATATTATTGTTTTTTCTTAAATAAATTTGGATCCAGATACGCTCGAGTACTCGATCATTATTCCAGATACTCGTATTCCAAATATTTGTAAATCCCAAATCCCGCATATATATCTTATAATTAAATACCCGAACCTTCCGAATCCAAATCTTCAAATATCCCGATTTTTTCCGGATATCCGACTCATGTCCACCCTTAACTCTAAGTAATTGTGTACCAGTTATGGCGAAAAAGAAATAATCGGATCTTCCGAGACAAGAGGAGAACTGTTAAGCATATACGATTGAAGATTGACCGAATCATACGTAATATTTTGCTATCCATCACGAGGAAGACGACGGAGGATAGAGATTCACACCTTACTTCTTGGTATTATTTGAACGCGAGAGATCCGAACTTAGTTTGAATGTGATGTTTTAGAAGAATTTTTACCAATTACTCATGATTCTATAGCCTGTTGTATAAATAAAAGCTTGATTTTGTAATTCTTTGGGTGTAAAATAGAAATCACCTTCGCACAAAAAATAATAAGTTTTTAACGGTATCAAATAAATATATGTCTTTTTTTATAAATTAACTATTAAATGCACGGTTTTGCTCTATTATCGTTCATTATTTTAAATTATTACATAAATTTGAAAGTGCTGATCTTTTATAATAATAATAAAAAATCCAGCATCATGGATGAACACAAAGATATTGCATAAATGGATAATATGTGTTGTACAAGTCATATAAGAAATTATTTCCGCAATTTCCGATTATGGAAATAATCGTGTGCGACACTTAATAAGCTCTGATTAGATGATTAAATGTCTTACAGCTAGCATCAACCCCACCCACGCCGTGACATCACTTCACTTGGGGACATTAATGCAACCCTCCTTGTTTTATTTATTTAAACAAAAGATATTGCGATTTTCATTTCTAATGTTAACCCAAATAAATCTCCGTCTGAATGATTTCTAAGACCATTTTAACGAACTTTACCGTTAGGACATAGCATATAAAATCTCGAATGTTTCATCTTAACGTCCCATGCGGTTACGTACGTGGACGCAAACATAAGTTGCATGAGTTAATTATGACGTCCAAATATTTCCGAACCAATGCGACGTTGTTATTTCCATACACCAGCTAGTAATGAATTGTGGTCCGTAATATCATATTTAATAAAAACACAATTTATACACAACCCTAACATATACATATTTTTTCAAGATGTGTACAATATAGACCCAACAATTGACCGCCGGAGCATAATATAACATCTTTTAACGAATTTGCACGTGAAAAAAAATGCAATATATTATGTTAGTTTTCAGAGATTGATGTAAACATTTATATCTCCGCTACTATATATATATACATTATGATATTTTTCGTCATTAATTCCCAACAGCACACTACTCAGAGTTGGTATTTGGATCATTGCTACTTTAACAAATGGACCGAGAGGAGCATACAAAAATATAAATGGGTTTGTTACCAAATTAATATAAACAATAAAATATACTGAAAAAAAGGGTACTAAGTTTAGTGAGTCTCACGTGCGACCGAGAAAACTTCACCCTTTGCATTGGCGCCGTGACCTGACACCCGCAAAAAAAAAAAGGTGAAGAAGGCTTTTGTTACAGTGACAACGGCTGTCACTTTTCTACTTTCACAGACCAATCATTTTAACCGCTGAAAATTTTCCCACGCCGTGGCTCTCATAGCTGGCGCGTGTACTCACTCTCCCTCTCCTCCATGCCCATATAACCTTGCTTCCTCTGCTATTTCTGCTCTCTAATGATTCACACGCAGAGAGAGAGAGAGAGATGGGAGATAAGAACATGACTTCGTCGTCTTCTCGTTCCTCGGTTTACGACGCTCGTAACCCATCTTCTTCTTCCGACGAAATCTCGCAGTTTCTCCGGCAGATTCTCGTCCGCTCTT
>NW_010963495.1:2074913-2101992 GCF_000463585.1 Tarenaya hassleriana | reverse complement strand
TCCGGCAGATTCTCGTCCGCTCTTCCCCGCCGTCTTCGTCGTATTCTCCGGCGAACCTCGAAGACCACCCACACGCACCGGACCCGCGACCCTTCGCTTCTCCGCCGTCGGATGTGCTCGTGAAACGCGCGATCTGCGCCGTTGATTTCTCCGACGGAGTTTGTTCCGGCTCCGCCCCGTGCTTTGGAGCCTCGGGGAACTGTTTCTCGGGGAATGCGCCGGGGAACAGCTCGACGACCCGTGTGTCGTCTTCCTCCGTGGGAGCGAGTGGGAACGAGACCGACGACTATGACTGCGAAAGCGAGGTACTTTTTCTCGAAATTCTCGGTATTTTGCATGCTCTATCCTTGTTTGTTTCCCGAGAAAATGTTCCTGGGTGTTGTGATGGATACGTTCTCTTATCTGAAACGAACGTGCCACAATGCCTCAAAATCGATGCGTATAATGTCTTTTATGTTGTCGGGTTTCTGAAATACCTGAAGCAGGAGGGAGTAGAGGCGGTAGTGGATGAACCTCCGGCGAAGACAGCTCCGCCGCGTGGTTCTTCGAAAAGAAGCAGGGCTGCTGAAGTTCACAATTTGTCTGAAAAGGTTAGAAATTTTCTTCTTGCAACGAAAAGGTTACATGGCTCGCTCGTATTTCATTTCATTTATAGCTTTCTCAATTTCTTATAGAGGAGAAGAAGTAGGATCAATGAGAAAATGAAGGCTTTGCAGAGTCTCATCCCGAACTCGAACAAGGTATATGTACACGCGCAGATACACATGAAAACTGTCACAGGTTATCTGTTACATTCTTGAAAAGAGCTTGAAATCCTTGTCTTTTTCTTCATGGAACTGATTTATCTACTCCGATTTCTGGGTTTCTTTTGGTAAGACGGATAAGGCTTCGATGCTGGATGAAGCCATAGAGTACCTGAAACAGCTCCAGCTCCAAGTCCAGGTCCGCTATCTTCAAAAACCTTGAACATTTCTTGGCCACTTAGATGTCTTCTTAAGACCCATCTCTTAAAGAATGTATGTGAATTCATCTGAATTGGCAGATGCTGACAATGAGGAACGGATTAAGCTTGCATCCCCTGTGCTTACCCGGTGGAACGTTACACCCTCAGTTGCATCTTCCTCAGATCCGACCAGTGACCTTGGAAGCCGCTAATGAAGCTCTTCTCAACCAAACCAACCAGTTTGTTTCGATCCCCAACGTGTCTGAGTTAGTTAACTTGGGCAGCTCGTTCCCTTTGGACTCGTCTCTTCGACCCTCCCCTGTCTTTCCTTCGCCCGTGGTGCGTCTTGACCTACGTTCCCCCACCCCTTAACTTATCCGCGCTGTTTAGCGTTGTTACTAACGAGAATCTCTATGGTTTTTGGCTGTGGATTTCATGTAGGAGATGAACATTACTCATCCAAAGACGAACTTGCCCGGTAAGTCTGGAGCTGGCAATGCTCATGGTCCTGGTTTCTAGATCATTCTGACACTTTGGTTAACACTGACATTATTAAACTTCAGCTTTCGAAGGGGAAGAGGTGCCATTCGAAGGACAAGAACCAGACCTAAAGGACAATCTCACTTGACGACTTCCCCACACATTTTGCCTTTGGGGTTTCTTTTCTTAGGATCCAAGAAATCTGCCAGCCCCCCACCCAAGATTACACCACTGTCGTTAGCTGCTGATGGTTCTTTTATATATATATATATATATATATATAGTCGTTGTAAATTTCCTCGTTCATTCGGTTGTATTGACAAGAAACACTCCTCTCGAGTTGTAAATTAGAGAGAAAATCTCCAGTAAATTGCTGAAAATTAATTTCAAAGTCTTCGTTTATGTAATGAAGTTGAAGTGTTCATGTAAACGTTTATAGGTCTACGGATTAGCTCATGTATAAAAGGCAAATGAGTTAATACGGAATTCATGTAACGGATCCGTGTGAAGAATATCAACACGTGACGTGAGATAAAGCTTGTGAATTTAGGTTTAGTCGGTGGCCTGTGCTTCTTGCGCCTTTCCCACACGATTAGCACATCAACAATAAATTCCAATATCGAATCATAACCGGTAATAATTATAAATATTTTCGAGGGCATGGAAGATTTTATAAAAATTTCGTTTATACCAACCAACAGAGCAGTTCTACCAAAAATCTCTGTTCTATATAACTATACAGCTTCAACAAGCTATCTAAAAATGAATCTGGACCGTCGGATTTAAATCTCCTATAAATTCGCTGCCATTCATTCACGAAACCCAACCCCCACCGTCACCTGACGTTGACCCAATCGCATGAAACTGACCAATCAGGTGCTTCCTCGGTGGTGAATATTCCCCTGATTCTCTCCCCCGGCGGCGAATATGATTCCCACGACCCGAATGGCTTATCATTAACCGGCGACCCAACCGTAACCGGTTCGATTACCGAAGACTGAACCGAAATCCATTCCGGAAAATCGAATGGACCTCTCGGCGAAATCCAAGATTTCTCTTCGTCGACGGCTACGAATGGATGATCCAAAAGCATCTCAGCCGTCCATCTATTCGCCGGATCCCTAACGAAGCACTTTTGAAGAAAATCTTTGCCTTCCTCCGACAATTCCGCCGGAATTCTGGGAACTTCGTCTCCTGCACCAATCCGAAAGAACAGGGACATGATGTTTGGACCTTCTTCCAAACACCATGCCGTTTTGCCGCTCGCCATCTCGACTACAGAGCATCCGAGTGCCCATATATCCGCCGGAGATTCAAAAACGGAGTCGTTTACTGACTCCGGTGCCATGTACAGAGGAGTGCCTCTGATTTCAACCCTAGTTTCTTCCATGGTCGATCTCGTTTCGTTCTCCATCTTCTTCGCTAACCCGAAATCGGAGATTCTCGCTTCTCCATCGCCGAACATCAGGATATTATCGAGCTTTACATCGCAATGCGAGAATCCGTTTGCGTGGATATGACGCAGTCCTTGGACGATCGTTCTCGTGAATCGGCGAACTTCGAATTCCGGCAAAGATCCGCCGGATTTTCTGACGTAATCGGCTAAGCTGCCGCCGGAAGCATAATCTAAGAACAGATTGTAGATCTCTTCGCCGTTCTCCACCGTCCAGGCATCGCCGAAGCACCGGACGATCTGCGGACAGTCACCGAGATGGTCGAGCACGTGTTTCTCATTCCGTAACATGGCGGAGCCAACGACCCCAGACGATTTCACGGCCATCACCGGCGGAAGCGCGGGAGAGGAGTTTCCGGCCGTTGTCGTGGCTAAACTCACGGTGGAGAAGCTTCCGTGACCGATTGTTTTCCGGCGAACCCACTCCATCGCCGTCTTTCCTCTCCTTTTTTTTTCCTTTTTAGTTATTTCTTCGACTTGTGTTATGCTTCAACGCTGCGGCGCAGACTCCCCTTTATATACCCCATGATTTTTTATTTCCATTTTTCTATTTTTTTTCCAATAATAAAAATGGAAAATACTAACAATGCACCACGTGATATTTGGCAAATATACAAATTGTTAATATTAAGTTTATTATTTAATTAAATAAACGTCCATTTCCTCTTGGTGGAGAGAAAGAAAAAAGGAAACAATAAAAAAACGTGGAATGTGAATGAATAATTTGGGACTGTAGATATTTTCTCCGAGCCACGCGCTTCGCATTGTTAGTTTGGTGATGATATAATATATATATATATATATATATATATAATATCTCAATATTTATTTATTTTATATATTTAATATAGCTATTATATTATGGTTTCGTTTTCTATGTAGTTTAGATTGTACTCGTTATTCAGATCGATGCCTTATGAATTGCGTATGTTTCAAGTACCTAATTGTCGGATCAAAGATCTTTTCATGTCTGTCGGGGCCTTTGCTTTGTTCATCTATACTTTGAATTTCGAATGTATTTACTTTATAAAAAAACAAGCTACCCAAATAAATCATTTTGTTAACTTGTTGATCTTTCATGTCTCATTTTGTTATCAATTATTTTGTTTTGAAAAAAAATTATAATTGGAAAACATTTACAGAAAAATGATTAAATCAATTAACACAAATAAGTTGCAGTATACGGCAATAAAACGAGATAAGGTAAACAAGTAGTCAACCAATAAATTTTCATATGATTTTACTATATATATGTATATACTCAGTAGTTTCAGTATTCCCCAAACATGGAATCAAATTGATTCGATTTAGTTACGTGCGGAGGCTGTGTTATATCTAAATACTATATCAAATAGGGATAATATAGGGCATGAAATGAATCTCCTAATGGTTGTTAAAGATCGCTAAATGCATCATTACACTTAATCCAATCTATCACTTTGTGGCAAAGAAATGTGATTTACACGCAATATGCACCTAAAGACGTTGTTTTAATTTCGGTTCAGTCCACATATATAAGAAAATACGTGACAAAATCTAATATACAATACATATTTCCTATTTTTAAGCATTTTAAGGAAAACCCTAATCACGTGTCTGTGCCTCAATCAATACACTGTTTAGTGGAAATGTCATCCCAATAAGATGGGAAAAATCCAAATGTGGGTGGGCGCTTACAATTGCCTTGTAGTTGAAGGTTTAATGACCACCTAACAGATCTCCTGAATCTGATTTTTGGAATAATATACTTTATAACAATATTTTGTTAATATATAATTAATTGTGTTAGTTCGGATCATCTCGGGTGATATATTAAAATAAAATGGTGATATAGTTGTATAAATACACGTGAATAATTAAAAAGAAACATGTCATTATTGAAGGAAAAGATAACGTGCTTTGTAAAACATATTGAACGTGCATGGAAGGTTATAAATAATAACTGAATAATATTGAAATTACTACCTCATAAATCCATACATGTAATAAAATCTATAGAGTGGTACAATAATGTGATCTGCATAGTATAATGGCTCTATGAAACCTACTAAGAGAGTCATTATATCTTGGTATATTTATTTTGGATCCACTATATATATCAAATTATATATTTTTTTTATTTTAAACATCAATGGGATATAAAGGGGTTGTCTTGTTAATATCAAATTCATATAGTCCATATTTCAACCATCTTCTAGTAGTTTTGGTTTTGAATGATTACACGCAAATTATGAATGCCCGTCACAAAAAAAAAAAAAAATCCTTTATACCCATTTGTGGTTAGACGTGTACAAATTCGTTAAACTTGTATGACACACACACGCACGCAAATACATACATATATATATATATATAACACATAATATTAGGGCAAATAAACGCTATTAATTTATATTCGGGTCGCCGCCGAAAGGCACGTGTGTATATATATTATATGTATGGATGGGAAACGAGAATATGGCATGGTAGGCTGGCCAGTCGGACCACGTGCGATGACGGATTCAATAGTTTCCCCATTGGTACGGTGAATTCGTCAATTCATTATATTTTATTTTTTTTGTTATCAAAATCAATAAGGAAAAAAAGTTCCAGATGGGCGAAAATGTGATTACTTATTTTTTTTTTTGGAGTATTTAGTTATGCATTGCATGGATATAAAATATACTAATACAGTATATAATGCCAAACTCCAATGGACCCGACGCGACCCGTTTGATTTATTTGACCTGCTTCCACCGTCAAATCTTATATATATATATAAAATACAGGCTGCGGTCAAGTGAGTATCCATTTACGCGTGGAAATTACCACGTGGACTTTTTGGAATTCGTATCTTCACCCATTTCATAGATATATATATATATAGAGGTTGAGGTATTGGATTGTATGTTTAAAAAAATAAATAATATAGATAAAAAATAATACGATGGTTGTTGAAGTGAAGCCCAAACGAGAGTCATATTTGGGCTTAATTAGTCCGTTCAAGCTGAAGCCCAAAATAGACTTAGATGGGCCTTAGATGTTGAAAAATAAAAAGTGTGGCGATACACGTGGCGTAAATCCGAGAGCTGTGAGAAAGGAGATCTACGGTGAATCTTTTATCACCGGAATATGCCTCCGTTTCGCTGTCCATCTCTCTCCTAAAGGTGGAGACAAATCAACGAGAACCATTTGTTCTTTCTTCTGTTTTAAAAAAATTGTACGAAACGAAAGAAATCCGAGAGAGAGAGCGAGAGGAAGAGGGAGAGAGGATCGGGCTGTTAGGGTTTTATTGAAATATTCCCAAGGGAGAGAGCGAGAGAGATTCTGAGGTCAGTGGGTGAGTTCGGATTTTCTTTTTGTAGTTGCAAGCTTAGGTTAATCAGCTTCCGGGTTGATTTTTCTATACTTTGTTCTCGGCGAGAATCAGTAAAGCAAAAATGATGATTTGGTGTTTGATGATATATATATGTGTGAGAAAGAGACGTGCTTATTATCGTGTGCAGGAGGAGGAAGAAACGAGTGTGAGAGATTTAGTGGGAGAGAAGAGTGGTCGCAGAGAGAGATTTTTGAGTGTTAGGGTTTCGTTTCCCTCCAGATCTTCATTCGCTCCTTCTCTTCCTTCTCCCGATGGAACGGAAGCTTGTGGTAATTGGGCCTGTCTGTTGAGC
Organism: Tarenaya hassleriana; assembly: GCF_000463585.1. NCBI lineage: Eukaryota > Viridiplantae > Streptophyta > Magnoliopsida > Brassicales > Cleomaceae > Tarenaya > Tarenaya hassleriana. Next base: position 2,095,466 of record NW_010963495.1, on the reverse strand, counting down.
ATAAAGATCTCATCTTTTCCAGATCTTTCTGCGTGAATCGGTTTCTCAATTTGCTTCTTAATGTGATGGATTTGTAGGTTTTGGGTATCCCCTGGGATGTTGACTCCGATGGGCTGAGGGAATATATGTCAAAATTTGGAGACTTGGAGGATTGTATTGTCATGAAGGTTTGCGTTCCAGTTATATTTTTCGTCTAGGTTTTCTACAAATTAAGCTGAAAACGTTTGGATAGCGGTTTTGTGATTTCGTGAAGGTCATATTTTTTCATGTTGGTATGTTATTTCTGTTCTTGGCTTCATTGATCAACATAATTCGTCCTTTTGTCGATCCTGTTTTGCATTTAGGAGAGGTCAACTGGAAGATCGCGTGGATTTGGGTATGTAACCTTTGCTTCAGCTGAAGATGCAAAGGTAACTATTAGTTGGAGTTTCGTTCCAATGGATACCAACTGCCATTTCTTCAAAAGTAATTATTGCTGGAGAATTTTGTCTCACTGACCGATGATCTTTGGTTATCTTCAGAATGTACTGAAAAGCGAACATTTTCTGGGGAACAGAATGCTGGAAGTCAAAGTGGCCACACCAAAGGTTGGTTGGTTGAACCAGGAACTTTTGAGTCAATACGGTCCAAGATATATTCTGTGCTGTCTTGTTAAAGAGGTTTGTTCTTGTTGCAGGAAGAGATGAGACAACCTGCAAAAAAGGTGACCAGGATTTTTGTGGCTCGGATCTCACAATCTGTTTCTGAAGCAGCTTTCCGAAGGTAATCTGAGCGGCTTCTATACATTGTTTGAGATTAGATTCTCATAACTTTAGACAATAAGCAGTTTCTTTATGCTCTTATGCAGCCATTTCGAAAAGTATGGGGAGATAACAGATTTATACATGCCTAAGGTAACATGTCATTGGTCTCTGCATGTGTCTGACATTATACTACTTGTTGAAGAGCTGATGCTTAGGGGCTATGCTTTAGCTTCTTGATTCCCCTGGATTTCTGTTTAATTTTATATGAGTTTCCGCTATCTATTTTAGGACCACAATTCGAAACAACACCGTGGAATTGGGTTTATCACATTCGCTAGTGCAGGTGAGTTAGCTTTCTTCTCTTCAATGCCCTGTAGCTTCTACAAGCACTATATTGGCTGAAGAATGCATAGTGATACTAAATATTTTTTTAGTTCATGGGGTCGTTCTTTACATGCTTTATCATCAATCTCATGACAAAAGGCAACATTAAAATCGATGATTGTGGTATTGGCTATCCTTATTCATCATTTATGAAGCATGTTAAGTACTTGGGACTACGAGAAATTTTGTTCATCATGCCCTGATAGTATAAAGTATCGATTCAGAAGGCATTAGTTTTGTAACTGCAGATGCAGTTGAAGATTTGATGAATGATACTCATGAACTGGGAGGTTCAACTGTTGCCGTTGATCGGGCAACACCAAAGGCAAGTTATAACACTATTTGATAGCTGTATTTTTTCTCATTTACACAATGAATGTGATCCATTTTTGTATAGAAGACCACTCTTTCTGCAGCGTTACTTGTGCTATATATGATTTTCAAGAAATGATGTGTTTCCGTGCTCATGTTCAGGAGGAGGATTACAGGCCGGTTGGGCGAATGCCACCGCCATCAGGTGGATATGGGGCTCCGGGTGGATATGGTGCATATGATGCCTACATTACTGCGGCCACAAGATATGCAGCACTTGGTGCTCCTACCTTGTATGATCACCCAGCCTCGTTTTATGGACGTAAGCCCATCTACCGAAAAGCATTGTTTGAAACAGATGTTTAAATATTAAAGGAGTTTTAATTTGATTAGGAGGGGAATCCATGCGGGGAATGGGGAGGAAGCTTTTTGTTGGCCGACTTCCTCAGGAGGCATCCGTTGATGATCTTCGCCATTATTTTGGGAGATTCGGCCGTATTCTTGATGTTTACATTCCCAAGGTGAGCGAGGTTGCTGTTAAACATCTCAGGAAAAACAAAAAAATAAACATATCGCTGTGTAAAAACGTATCCTCCCTTCCTGTAGGACCCGAAGAGAAGTGGACATAGAGGTTTCGGATTCGTGACCTTTGCTGAGGACGGTGTTGCAGATCGTGTCGCACGAAGAACTCATGAAATCTGTGGACATGAGGTAATGTTTTCGATATAAAATTACTAAGCAAAACTAAAGATGGGTTACCAACTTTTTTCTTTTTGGATTCGGGCAGGTGGCTATAGATTCAGCTACACCTCTTGATGAAGCTGGATCAAGTGGAAGTTCCATGATGAGTTCGCGAGCTGATTACTTTGGAGGATATGGAGGTCCAATGCGTACTTATGGAAGGATGTACGGAGGCATGAATTTCGATGACGTGAGTACATATATATTTCATATATACACATATTATGGTGTCAAATGTGTACTGATTCCTGGTTTTACCAACAAATTTTGGGCAGTGGGGAGGCTATGGAATGCAGAGCTCAAGGCCATCAAGATCAGACTGGAGGTACCGACCATACTGAAGTGAAGTGTTTGGTCGGTTTATTACATTAACTTAGCTTTGGCTTTGTCTGTTTTACTATTCTTGTAATACTGTTTGTGTGATGAATCGCTTGAAATATGGTATTCTAATAATTGAGCTCCCATACGTCTCTTCTGCTACTTAACTGTCCTAAAAGGGGCGGATACCTTTAAGCACCTCGAAAAAAGATAAGACCAGTGAATGCAGTGGTAATAAAGCGAGACAGAGGGCTTCTTCACAGGGGAAAAATGAAGTGTACTGTTGCTTTGTTCTTCTTTCATAAAAAAAAGAAAGAAAAAAAAATCAGAGGGAGGATGGGGTTCTGCAATCGACACGGGGGGCAAAGCAACTCATGAAGGGGTTGATGAATGTATTTCTGCGGACGAGATTTGTGAGTTTGAGCGTGTTTTTGGAGATGTGATATCCATCCTTTCTTGGCATCGAGCTTCTCATCTCTTGGGCCCTGTGTTGTGCTGTTTGGAGCTTGTTCATAATCTTATCCATTGACTCTGATTTCTTCTTCTCCAGCTTCACCTATTCATTATACCCAAATCCAAAAAAAATTATTCAGTCAAAATTCCAGAGTTCATCAATGGGTTGTTCAGGGCAGGGCTAAGAGGATTTGGGAGGGACCTCTAGTTTTCTAATGGCAGCTTCTGCTTTTGCCTTCTGCAGATTCTCCCACGCTGCTATCTTAGCTTCCTCTCGTTGCAACCTGCAACAGACCCATGCCAGCAAACACATTATTGATTCAGCCAAATACATCATCAGGACAAGTTGGATGAAAGAAAGATGAAGAAACTTCGTCCAAAGCCTGAGACTTTTACATACTTGGAAAGACTCATGGCAGGCTCTGAAATATCCCACAAGGAACCAGAAGCTCCTGAATTCATATAAACATCATCTTCAACCTCAGGCGGCTCCCTCTTGCTTACCCGACATACTCGTCTCTTTGGATGCTTGATCATCCTTGCCCGTCTGTCGATCTTCACTTCTCTGACTTCTTGTTGCCTACAGAGGCTTCCATTCTGAGGCTCTATGACAGAAACGACTACTGGTGAAGCTTCTCTTTCTCCAGGAGATTGATTAGGACTGGTTGCGTCTGGGCTCATTTGAGTAGCCATATCTCTTCTTGATACCACTGGAGACAGCGCCATCTCTCCCTCCTTCCCGTCCTCCTGTTTTTTATCTGCACATCCAAACCCCAAATCAAGAACTTGCAGGAGACCAACAAGTAATATCTTCCCATACATCAACTCAGCACCCTGTTCAAAGATTCTCCGAGAATGTGAGGTTATAATAACTGATCCATCAGTGAAAAAACCGAAATAATACTCCACGGGAAACACGAAATGCAGATCTACTTCTTCCACAAGGAGAGGCCTTTATGGACATAAGTCACAAAACTGCAAGGTTCTCAGAGCCAGATGAGAACACTCATCCTAAAATCCAGACCCCATGTCATTTCCTCAAGGGAAAATCAACAATATCTTCTGACACGTGTGAAATCAAACCCCTCTGATTTCAGATCAACGTATCATGGTCAAAGAGCAGCAGAAAGATTAAGGAAGACTAGAACGTACTATTCACCCAGTTTGGTGATTTACCTTTGGAACTAGAAGATGAGCTTTCGCTAACCAAATCTATCCAACCATGGTCATGCCCATCACACCCACCACCCCCACCGACACTTCCCCTGAAAACCCTATCAGCTTCCAAAACCCCCGTCGAAAACGGCGAACCCACCACCGTCAAACCCCTCATGCTCCCTGGCGGAGCTTCCACCGCCCGCATCGCGGCCGTCGGAGAATAGTGATAACACCCTGTCGCCGAGGAAGACGACGACGGCGGAAGCAGCGGAGGCGGCACGATGGGTCCGCTCTTGGATTTGGGCCTCCTCTGTTCCACGAAGCGAGAGTTGACACAGGAATTCTTGCAAACACCTGCCGGGTAAGAAGCCAGGGGGCTGCAAATCCAGCGCTCGGCGTCTTCCCATTTCGACGGCAGAGCTCTGCCGCTGTAGAAGGGGGTGGCTAAGGCGGAGGCGGAGGAGATGTGCCTGCGGCCATTGATTCCGGCGGTCGAAGGGTGAGGAACTCGCTCCGAGCTCCAACCCTTGTTGTAAATCGAACAGGTGTCACCGTGACTCGGAGCTCCTGGACTGAGAAATGCGCCTAAACTGTTGGAAGAAGCAGATGTCTTCTTCATCTCCACTCCAAAAATCCCAACTGGGTCTCCGATTTTGCAAAGGAAAGACTTCAACTTTCTAAGAAAAGGAACTCATTTTTTTTTTGCACCGGCGAAGAAGACACTGTTTCCGGGGATTATTGGGAGAGTGAAAACTGAGTAAAGGAGATGACTTTCTGCCGTTTAGAGGAGAGAGGTGTTTGTGAAAAGGCAATGGGGAGAGGGAGAGAGAGAGGATTTTGTTGGCATTAGGACAGGTGTCGTGATTGGTCTGATCATATGCCATAAAAAAAAGAGTAACGCCAAAGAAAATACACATTTTTTTGTTAGCCAAATGCCAAAAACCACATCAAATCAATGAAATCGACTGCATAATGCATTTCTTTCTTTGTTTTATTCTTCCATATATATATATATATATACTATACCAACAGTATAGACCAGGTTATATGAATACCTTCATCCATACAAATTGATATTGAATGATATACTATTTGGGGTTATCATCAATTTTAATTTTAACAAATTTTAAAAGAAGAAGAAGAGAGTGATGTGTTTCTGCTTAGGACAGGTCTCAGTGTTTCACTGTGTGCGTTTTGGAGGTTTCTTCATGGGTACCGTTACAGCATAGAGCGTACATTACTCTCCCCATGTGACTTTTCTCCTCTTCCATGGGTCACCGTCAAACACTTCATTCCCTCCTCTCTCTTCTATCACCATTACATCACACACAAATCCATCTACTTTTCCCACATATTAAACACCTTCGCTTGGCTTTAGATTGCACAGATTATCCGACACTTTTATATATATAAATGTTGGTATTTGCAATGACGACAAACAAGGCTAGTAGACAGTAGCTGTAGTTACTTAATCAATGTAGCATTCAATTCCTCTTTGATATACACACACACACATACATACATACATACATACACACACACATACATACATACACACACACACATACATACATACATACATACATACATACATACATACATACATACATACATACATACATACATACATACATACATACATACATACATACATACATACATACATACATACATACATACATACATACATACATACATACATACATACATAAATAATAATTGAATTGTGTTTACATCACCACGTATCATCACAGCTGTACCGATATCCGACCAAAATTACTGACCGACGCATCGAATGGTCTCTTTGACCCATAAAAAATCAGAAATTTAACTTTCGGGGGAAAAATTATCTTCTGTACCAAATTTCTCTCTCCTTTTTGTTTTGGGTTTTTGTTTTCAAAGGCAACGAAGCTATATCCTAAAAGATAAATAATGATGAATGGTACGGATAAAGAGGGTAAGGGATAATTAGCACCCATTTCGAAACTCCAAGTCAGTCGGTCTAATCTCTCATCATTAATAAAGATGTCATCAAAATTAGCATATAATATATCATTATTGGCACCAAACCACATACTGAAGCAGCTTTAGGAACATTATTTATATCCATCAATAATCATCCTCCATTTTATGACGCCCAGATCTCAGTTTCTAAGCAAAGAAAAGGAGAGATTAATATGACTGACTTGGTAACATGCAAAGATAACATAACAATTAGGGGTCTTACTTTGTTTAATGGGCTGTTTGTTTGTTCATACTTCTCTTCAGACTCTTTCTTCTCAGCCTGCGCCTGTTCAGTCAGGAACTGCTTTGGATAGCTTTCGCTAGTGCTGTGATTTGTTACAAGAGTTACAAAAAAATAAAATAATAAACTTTAAGGTATCAAAGTTCAAATTTTGATTCGAGAATAAATGCATAGTGTAACCATGAGAGATATCAAATAGTACACAATTGCATCCATACCTCACTGTCGATTTTACCGATTGTGCACTCTTTTCCTCATCAAGAGATGCACCAGATGCAGGATGAACATGTTGGGCATCGAGAATATATATGGCCCTGCATTGAAATACAGTATTATGTAATCGTCAAATAGAGTCTTTCCTTACGAATCAACTTCTCCTGTGGATTGGCATCGATTCACTCACTATCTAAGCAACGAGGGAAAAACATGATCGATGTCAATGCGCATGTTAACTTAGGATCGAAGGTTCTCCCTTGATCAGTTCATTTTGCATTTTATCTTCCTCTTTTGATTTCTTGTTATTCCAAATTGCTTTGCAATCGTTTCCATTGCTTCATCATCACTGCCATTAACGTCAAACTCATCCTCATCGTCCCTCTTCCTCTGCATATGAGGAATCCTCTTCGTCATTTCAAGTTCCGCTGCATGAAAAGCTAACCTCTGTTCGCTGGTGGTTGAGATCTGTAAGAAACAAACACAAAAGCGGCCAATTAAATCAGACTTGATTCATGCCTGTTCACCAACTCCATCACTCATAACATTTACTGAGATTATGCCAAGGGTGCAGCCAATTTGGCATCAAGTTTTTGATTAACATGTTGCAAACCCTCCTCATCGGAAACTCTTAACAGCATGAACAAATGAAGAGTATACACAATTGACTGAATCTTACCTCAAAAACATATTTTCCTCTACGCCGAAGCTTAATTAAATCCCGATAACGATCGAAATTAGGTCACACACAGTTGCATTCATTCCTCACCGCCAGAAAAATGGAATGTACGCATGTCGTTCGCCTTCTTCTCCGATCTCCTCGCCTCGTCCCGCATCATCTTCTTCCTCGATGGAGTCCTTCACGAATGGTGATGAAGCTCAAAACCCTAGCCCGCCCTACCTCAGCCAAATACTGAACTTCTTTTTCTGGGATCTTACTTTTTTTTTTTGGTTTGCAAATGATTTGGTGATGGTTCCTTGAAATCGCTATTAGTTTTGCAATGATCTGAACCGTCCAATATCGAAAACCTTGATCTTTGCCGTCCACGTGTTTTTTGCCGACCAGGCTAAAAAGCGAGACGCATATCTGTGAACAAATGAGCCACTAGAATGATGCCACGTAACACGATGACTTGCCATTTCTCGCTTGGCACGCACAAGAGTGGCAGCTCCGTTATTAAACGCAACGACGATGGCCATTTCCGAGAAGTCAAAATGGTGCCGTTTCATTAGCGCTGATGCTAATGACGTCTTCCCCTTACTAAATTACCATTACCAGTAACAATTAAAATATTAAAGAGATATTAACAACACCAAACATATGGTGGGCACCCCCAAATTCCCGGAATATTTGGCTTATCATTTTCTTATTAGATTAGTGCCCCAATAATGACAATAATAATAAAAGATTGCTCGACCACGCGTCATTAACACACGGCCAATTAACAATAATCACAAGAGAGAAAAGCTAATTAAGATTAGATCGCATTTAAGTCCAGGATGTTTGGACTGATTTCCTCCCTCTAATACCTAAAATAATATCATTATTATATTGCAATGATCCGTTTGTCAAACACTTTTATAATTAATTTTAATAAATAAGGTTTAGGCGAATGGAGAGCTTCACAATATTTAGTCGTGTGCGCTCATCGACACAATCACCGTTACATTTTGATGATGACCGTTTTGACCAAAGTGTTTAAACTCTGGTTTCGCTTTACAATAAAACTGCCTATCTAATTTCGGTGTCCGCTCTAACAATATGATTTTATTTTAGTGTTAGAGATATATAGAATTAAAGTTATATACATATATATATTTGGGTTATATTGTTTTTGTTAAGAAATATATATATATTATCATCACAGCTGTACCGATATCCGACCATAATTCATAATTTGATAAAATGGTATAGACTGTTTAATTATCAATATGTATCCATCTTTTACTATAGTATTTAACGTTATATATCTTTTGTGTGTAATTACATGTATATATGTCCGTGCCTGCCCATAGTTTTACCTCAAGTATATCAAAAGGAAAGTCAAGATAAGCTTGTTGGTGGGCATATGCGAAATCAAGAAATGTTAGGTGAGGATATTATTATTATTATCATTATAATAATAATAATAATAAAAACTCCCTAAACCACAAAAGTCTTGGTTTGTTTTTTTTTTTTTTTGAAAACGTAGCATACTCGGGCTTGAAAATAAGATGAAGTTTCTTCTATTAATCTCACAACGTTATTTTTTATAGTTATTCGTTTTATTTTATTTTATTTCGTTAGACGGATTCGTCAAAGAAATACACCATACCTTTCTATTGCGTTTAAATATAAAACAACACCTTATACAAATTCGTAAAGATAATACCGACAATCCAATTTCAAAAACCCAAACAACACTTTCGATCACATATATTTTATCTTGTTATATTCTCATTTAACAAAGTTTTGAATTTAAACTCTCTCTCTCTCTCTCTCTCTCTCTCTCTCTCTCTACATATATCAAGATAACCTAAGTATTTAAACCACCAGTCTATAAATATGACCCATAACAAAGCTTTTAGGTTATTTTACGCCATTATTTACGCAATCAGATTAATTAAAAATCCCGATCAGCGATCACACCCATCTCGTAGAATAGAAGTTAATAGAAGCTATTTCCCGAAATGCCTATTAGGTGTTATGTCTGGTTTCTGATAAGGTTGTTTTTCCCGACAGGAAATCTGAACGCATAATTCAGAATCCAAACTCAGAAACAGAGACTTTTGAATTGGTGCTTCCGAAGATTTCTAGAACCAGAGAAGCTCCGTTTCTTTTCCTTCGTCGGACCCACTTTCTCGGTCTATAAAAACCTTCCCCAAGCTCCGGAAAAAAAAAAAAAACATAGTTCCTCCCGTCACGCGATCTCCGGCGAATTATGATCGTGCTCTTCGTCTTCTCCGTCCTTCTTCAACACCTCTGTTTCTTCCTCGTCGAGCCCTAGATGGAAGAAACCAGACGATCCTCCGATTTCCTCCGTTCCCGCAACTTCCCTTCCGGCTTCTACTGCTGGGATTGGGAGTTTCTCACCGCCCTCTTGCTCTTTAGTTGTTGATTCTATCCAAGTTTCCTCCTTTCTCCAGATTTGATCCGATTTCGGCCTTCTTTTCTCTCTTCTCTCTGTTTTTTTGGTAGTAAAGGAATTTCTTTTTGGGGTTTTGTTTTCGCCGGAGATGGCGGCGGCGCAGAGATCTGTTCCGGCTCCGTTTCTTACGAAGACTTATCAGCTCGTGGACGATGCAAGCACCGACGACGTCGTTTCATGGAACGAAGACGGCACGGCGTTCGTCGTTTGGAAGACGGCTGAGTTCGCTAAGGATCTTCTTCCTCAGTACTTCAAGCACAATAATTTCTCCAGCTTCATTCGTCAGCTCAACACCTATGTGAGTCTATTTTTTGATAATTTTGGTAATTGGATGGAAAATCTCTGAGGTGGGTTCCCGATGTTCCAGAAGTTTGGGAATTCCGAGTAGAAATTTTGTTGAATTCTGCAGGGGTTTCGAAAAGTTGTTCCCGACAAATGGGAGTTCGCGAACGGGAATTTCCGGCAAGGACAGGAGGAGCTTCTGTCGGAGATACGGCGGAGAAAGGTGGTGGCGCCGCCGTCGCAGTCGAACTCCGCCGGAGAGGACTTAGGGTCGAGCTCCACGTCATCACCGGGATCGAAGAATCCGGGAAGCGTGGAGACGGCGGCGAACATGGTCGCAGATTTGTCGGAGGAGAACGAGAAACTGAGACGAGAGAACGAGACACTGAGCTCGGAGCTCGCGGCGGCGAAGAGGCAGCGAGACGAGCTCGTGGCTTTCCTGTCGGAGCACCTGAATGTGGGTCCCGACAATATAGATGGGATGGTCGAGGGAGCGACACGTGGCAAGAGACCGGCCGGCGAGGAGGATTCCGGCGACGGCGGAGGAATGAAATTGTTCGGGGTTTGGTTGAAAGGGGAGAGGAGAAAGAGGGGAAGGGAAGGAATTAAAAACGTGGACTTTAACATTCACCCGCCACTGTGGAAGACCAGCAACGTCTGTCTCTGAATTCATGGCCCTTCCGCTCCTCAATCGTCAAAAGGATTTTCCCCCAAAAAGAAGAGAATTAAAAATATTAGAATAATAGTAAAAATAAAATAGATGTTGAATTTCTTACGTGGCATGTGGGGTTTTGTTATGTTATGTTGTATGATCAATTCATTAGACTGGTCAGATGGTCTACAGGCACATGTATTGAAAGTCAAAATAATTGTCTTCCATAATTACTATGGTTAGTTACCGTGTGTCCTAAGCTATCTCCCAAGTATTTACATGGAAAAAAAATGCACACTGAATAAATATCATCTTTAATTGTTTTTTTTTTAAATTTGTATTCTAATGTAAATTAGTAACCTCGTGTTTCTTCTTCCTTTTGTATTTATATATATATATATTACATTTTGTTGTATAATTTAGTAATTAATTTTTTAAATATATTTTGGTATCTGGATTTTATATTTTCAGCAAAAAAGAAATTGGATATAAAAATAATATTATCAAAGATGAAAAAGATATTTTGTTTCTCTCTGCGTTTCAAAGCAAAGTTGGATTTGAGAAAAGAAAAAAGGATGGCTGTGACGTTTTCCCACTCTTTACACTCCTCGACTCTGTCGCTGTTACCTTCGCCTTCTCCTCTCCCGCGGTCGCCATTGACGAAGCCGGTTCGAGCTCAACTCAAGCCGATGGACCACCACGATGATCTCCGCCGGAAATTCATGGAGTTCCCTCACGTTTCGTCCGCGCGCCGCCGCCTCATGACGGATCTCATGTCGACGATGGAGGACCGCCTCGGGTCGAAGCTCCTCCCCTGTACCCTTCCTCCCGATGTTCGGTACTTCCAGAACCAGGGCGGGAACGCTGAAGCCTCTCTATACATCAGATCCGGCGAGATTTCCTCTCCGGTAAGAATTTCTCTGGGATTCTCTTGTGGAATTGTTTCCCCAAATGATCGGGATATGGGAGAGTTAGACGTGATCGTGGCGATTTAGGTTACGGAAACCTGCTTTTACATTCTTGTTGCGTGATGAAAGTGGAATTAGGGTTCAATTCGGAGTAGAATCAGATTCCTTCGAGAGAGGATATGTTTTGAAGCAAGTGAAATTCTTTTTTTGGTCGATCATCGATGGCGGAGAAACTGTTCTTATGGTGATAGTGTTCGACTATACAATTACTCATTGAAACTCCTCGCTTATGGGTTTTGCACTTCATAGTTCAAAGCTGCTTTAGAATCAGTCGAGAGGATTTACCCAGTAACCTAACCTCTAGTTCTGAAAATCCCTTTGGATCAATGGCGTATCACCAGAGATGAAATTGTCTCCCTTGCATTAGCCATTAGAGCACTGTGAAGAACCTATGCCTGAAATTTCCTTTCTTATCATTTGGTAGATGTGTCTCATCTCGCATATACACACACACACACATGATTCTGGGATTGTTATGCCATCCATTGAAGCTCGTGTTCTGTTTCTTTGAACCCCTTTTGTCTTCTGTCAGATCGACTTCATCTTAGGAAGCTGGATACACTGTAAGCTGCCGACAGGGGCATCACTCAACATAACAAGCATGTCGGGCTACCTCAACTCATCAACCGAAGCTCCAAACTTTGTGATAGAACTCATCCAGAACAGCCCCACTTCTCTGGTCATCATACTGGACCTCCCCCACCGCAAGGACCTCGTCCTCTATCCAGACTACCTCAAAACATTCTACGAAGACACTCGCCTCGATTCCCACCGGCAATCTCTCCTCAATCTTGCCGAAGTCAATCCATACACTTCGCCATCTCTCTTCGTCCGGTCCGCCTTCTCTCCAGCCGCTGCGATTCTGGCGGTGGAGGCAGAGGAGGGGCGGATGGACGAGATTCTGAGGGATCATGTGAGATCAGCCGCCTTGGAAGTAATGGGGATATGGCTGGATCGGTGCGTGGAGGGAGAAGGGAGAGAGGTGGGAGAAAAGGAGAAGGAGGAGTTGGAGAGAAGAGACAAGAGCTTCAGAAGGAAAACCATTGAGGTTGATCTCGCTTCGAGCTTTCCGATGATGTTTGGTGAGCAATTAGCAACTCGAGCGTTGAGCTTCATCAGGGACGCTTTCCATGTCTAGTTCTGTAGTTGTATCCAGGGCTCAGCATTTCGGTTCGGTTTTCTATAACTGGACCCATCTAACCCGAAAAATAATATCTGAATTCGAGATGAATTTGATGAAATATAAAATAGCAATCCCAACAAAAACAATCTAATTGAAACGAAATAATTAGAAAAAATAGATATTATCGAATGAAATTTAATGTAAAAATTAGATTAAATGATCACTCCGATAATCTATAGAATTGAAAATTTTCATAGGAATAAACAATTTTTTTTATTACAATTGAATTTGAATTGAATCAAATTTAAATAAGTTTTCGTAATATAATCGAATCTTTACCAAAACCCGACATGGCCGAGCCAAGATATAGCAAAAGGTTTTATCCAAAAAAATATATATATATATATAGCAAAAGGAAGATCCAAGATTCGTCCAGTAAATATATCGGCGGGTGTATTATTTAATAAATCGATCACAAGGATTATATATAGCTGATTAATTAGTGAAAGGTAATATCTTATTAGTTATTTGATTAAAAACAGAATTAATCTTGATTTTATACCGAATTTAATAAGCAAAAGAGTTGTACTTAAGCTCCGTTTATATATCGTGTAACGGATCTTTTCGGGCAATCTGAAAATTCGGATCCGAGATCCTGGGAGAGCGGCGGCTATGGAGTCCATGGAAGCTCCGTCTCCGCCTTCGCAATCTCTTTCTCGTCCCTGGTTTCTTTCTCAACTTCATGATCCTCCATTTTCAGATTTTGTTTCCATCTCGCAAACCCTAAAAAAAACTTAATTCCTTCTTCTTTCGCATTCGCAGCCAACTGCAGCATTTCTACCTCGCCGTGGATCGACCCCAGTTCAAAATGGTACGCAAATTTCCTGTCCTTTCGTTTCGATTTCACCGAATCGACAGCGAAATTGAATCGTAATCCTCGGATTTGGGCACACAGGAGACGGTGGTGGAATTACTGAATGTTGTTGGTCGGCGTCCATGGCTGCCGATTGTCATATGTTGCAGCTCCCGCGACGAGCTTGACGCCGTCTGCTCTTCTTTGTCCTCTCTTCCTTACATTTCCTTAGCCTCTTTGGTATATTCCTTTGATGGGTAGTTTCGTTTTGTGATTTTTCACCCAACATTTGCTCGCTTTCATCTGTTTCGGCTTCTTAGTTGGTCCCTTAGGGACAGTGATCTAGTGGTTTTGGATTCCATAACCTCATCCCATGGTGGAATCAATTTCCGACATTCTGACGAATGGTGTTCTTATCATGTTCAATGGAGGGTTGTTTTTCTCATCAGGTTCGTACTGTTGTTTCCATGTTTGCTCCTTTCGACAGTACAGCGACTTGGCGGAGCGAGAACGAGCTGTAGTTTTGGAGAGGTTCCGGCAAGCGACATTCAAGTGGAAACAGCATACGTTAGATGTAAAAGAAGAAGGGGATGATAGTGAAATAGGAAATGAAGGAAAGAAATCTCATCTGGTGGTCGTCACTGATGTGTGTCTCCCCATGATTTCTTCCGGAGAATCTCCACTCTCTGCTCGTGTTCTCATCAACTACGAGTTGCCAACGAAGAAGGTGAAGCATCCATCCCATGATTTGCTTATATGCTTTGCTTTCCCAGTGTAGCTGCCCCGGCTTAAACTGTTGTCATTTGTTCGTATCTGGTTCCAGGAAACGTATATGAGGCGTATCTCGACTTGCTTGGCCTCAGGTTCTTCTTCCTTTACCCTGTCCTATGTAATTCATTGCCGGTCTCTACTGACATATATATGAACATTTTCTAGACGGGATTGTCATAAACATGGTGGTTGGTGGTGAAGTGGTGACTCTGAAAAGCCTTGAAGAAAGCAGTGGCACTATCATAGCAGAGATGCCCATAAATGTATGGCTCCCTCCCATCTTATCTTTGGGTGGACTTCACTTCCCAGTTTCCCGGAACAAGAAAGAAGCTTTTTTTTTTTTACTGTTTCATTGAGAATGATGACCGGTTTTTAACTTCGGCTTCACCTTCATTTTTTGCAGATATCTGAGATCTTGTAACTGACTTATCAATCTCCTGCGTTGCATGACTGTAACTACAAGCCCCAGTAGATGATGAGCTTGTCTGGTCCAAGGTTAGCCAAATCCCAAAAGAAGTAGATGTCGGGACGAGCTCTGTTCTGTTAAAGATGTAGTTTTTATTCTTATAACTGGTCCTTATATTTTGTTGTCCAATTTCAATCTACTTAAAGAAACACTGAATTGAATTCGTTGCAGTATTCTTGTTGGTATGAAGCCAGAGCAGACAGGAACCATGATCATAAACAAAGACGTGTTTTGTGTTCTCCCATTGTTCTCTTCTTTAACATTTACTTAGATAAGCTCTTGCCATTGTCCGTGAACTGAACAGTTCATGAATCCATGGAACACACCTAACCTGAAGTATAAAGCCTGTTTCTAGCGTTATGAACATTGAAGATTGGAGCACGTTTACAAGAGAGGCCTATAAACAGAAAAATTGGTAAAATCAGGAGATTCAGCGAGGCATGTTGCCGAGCAAGCTGTTGGCAGAAGGCGAGCTCTGGTCACTAAGCCATGGGTCTTGAACCGATACTGGAGAGCTGTCTTGAATCTCTTCCATGGACACGAGGCTATCAGACGGTTTCTGAGGAACTAGGAGACTTCTTCTGCTTCCTATCGATGACTTTCTCGTCGACCTTTCGCTTCCAAAGTCCGAGGAATGCTGTGAAACAGCCGGGGAATCTACACCCACTGCCATGTTAGGAATCCAAGCGCTGAGCCGTATCTGTTCGAGCTCGTCTGCTACTTCCATCATGGTCGGTCTCATGTCTCTGTGGAAGGCTAGGCACCTGAATGCAAGCTCAGCCATGCTATGTATGGACGAAAGCGTCCATGCATCAAGATTCGGTTCGATAATCGGGTCTATAATCTCGTCAATGCAACCCGATCCGATCTTATCAATAGCAAGAGCTGCCAGATTGATCTCGCTATGTGGGCGATTGAAATCAACCACCTTTAATGCCGTTATAATCTCCACAAGGACTACACCAAAGCTGTACACGTCGCTCTTATCAGAAAGATGGAAACATTGATGGTATTGAGGGTCGAGATAACCAGGAGTCCCTTGAGGAGCTGTCGATATGTGGGAGGATTCTGTCAAGCCCAGTCTAGAGAGTCCAAAGTCTGCGACTTTTGAGTTAAAATCATAATCCAATAGAATATTGCTGGATTTGATGTCACGGTGATAGATTGGTGGGTTCATGGAAGAGTGGAGATAGGCAATTGCTTTGGCGGTTTGGGTGGCAATGGTGAGTCGCATGGTCCATGGAAGACCATTCCCCCTCTCTCTCTGTAGATGCTGAGATAGAGTTCCATTAGGCATGAACTCGTAGACGAGAACTGGATCACCCTGTTCTATACAGCAGCCTAAGAGACGGACAAGATTCGGGTGGCTCACGGAGGAAAGGAGCTTAATCTCATTCATGACTTGGTCGATGCTGTCCGAGTCTCTGTGTCTGAGCCTCTTGATGGCAACCCATTCATCATTCTGGAGCTTTCCTGCATAGACAGTACCATAAGCGCCTGTTCCTAGTCTCTGTTTGTCGGAGAAACCACTGGTGGCTTTCTCGATTTCCTTGTACGGAAAAAAGGGGATGCTCGAGTTGCCTGCAGCTTCACTCAAAAGACGCTTTGCACTTGTCAAGTTTCTCGTAGAAATAGACCGTCTTCGTATGCAAAAGAGCAACAGAGCCAAAACAGCCATCAAGGATGCTCCAGTCACAGTTCCTACACAGCAAAGGGATTCACAGAGTCAAACATCTATAAATATCCATACTCTGTTTCACAAGAAAACACTTTTGGCAACCATTTACCTCCTATAATAATCCCAAATTTAGCTCCTTTGCAATGCCTCATTGCAAGTCTGAAACCATGGCAGTCTGCTGGTACCGAAGGAGAGTGAAATAAAAGTATCAGTTAGTAAAGCCATATACCAGTTTTCAAAAGCAGGACAAGAACAACAGAATGCCACTGTTTCAATGTCCAAAGAACTAACTCTTCTATGTCTAGTTATGGATTTAGATGCTTAAATAGCCTGTGATGATCTTCAACTTGCAAAGACCAGAGGCAGAAAGAAGAACCACATTGCTACAAAAGGAGATACAGAAAGAAAAAGTTCAATTGACTCACGTCTCCGACAAGGACTGCCATTACTGAACCCATCTCCGATGTAACCTTCCGGGCATGAGCATCTGTGCCCATGCTCCCCATCTGCAGTGTTGACATCGTTGCAGTTTGCACCTTCTGAGCAAGTCCCGTTTCCGCATCGTCCCAACAGCCACCAACCCAAACGAACTCGCTCGAACTCGAGGGCTATGGCGGAATTCTCGCCGACTGATTCAAACGCTATCGAGGAGAACAGAGAACGACACCTTGTCTGCCTCAGATCCTCGAACGTGAAGAACTTGGTGATGTTCGTATCCAGAGAGAAACAGCTTAGGTTTCCATTGGAATCGCAGCTTTGCAACTTCAGTTGGCTCTCCAAGAACTTCCGCTTGATCGAGCAGCTGTCTTCCAACGTGTCCCCGCAGTGCTCCACCAGGAAGCTGTTCTCCGACGTCGGCGCGTGGAGCTCACCGAATAGCGGCTTCAGTTTCTCGATCGACCGGCTGCAATTGATGGGGATGCCGACGAATACGCTTTCATCCGTCACGTTCTTAACGGAGAACTCTCCGATCTTCGCGACACCGCCGGAGCATTCGAAACGGATAGGACAGCCCAGCGAGAATCCGAATGGGTAAGGCAGAGTTGTTTGACCGCAGACGCCGTTACAACTGCCCACGGCGGTGGACATGATTCCATCGGTTGCGATTATTACCAAAATCAAACTTAATCCGTAAGAGATCATCGTCAAGGACATTGATCGATTCGATCGGAACATTCATCACCTTCCTGGAAAAAAACACAAGATGAAGCTCGAGATTAGGAGCGAATCCGATCATTAATCATCACCGGGAAGCGAATACTGAGATGGCTACTGCAAGATAAAACCCTAAGACCTCGAAACCAGTTGAATTAGTTGAGCTATTTAAAGCTTCAGCTCCCAACCGTACAAAACAAAATTAATACTCAAAACGGAACGAGACAGAAGCTAAATCCTCCATTAATGGCGGAACCCAGAGTCTGACCACGGCATCAGATTTCCAAAATCAAACAAAAAAAAGAAAAAGAAAAAAGAGAAGCAAACAAATCAAAAGACCTTCCGAGCTTCGTTTCTTCTATTCCTCTGAGCTTTTCTTCTCCTCTATGACGCCTTCAATTTCCTCCAATCTCCAGCAGTGAAAATCAAGCTTTTGATTCTCAGGCCGGAAAATCAACAAAGACGAAGAAAAATCAGTTGCTAATGGTCGTCGTGTCCGCGTCTTTGTTTGGAAATTTCCGATTCTCTGCCATCTCAAGGGAAAAAAAAAAAAGAGACTAAAAACGAAGAAGCTTACGTGTCAAATGGAAGTCTTTGGTGAAAAGACGAAAACATCCTCGGAAAGGCGTGCTGGACTGACAGAAATACCCTCATTGGTCAGCGTGCAAATTGTAAAATCTTTGACCGGCCCTATACTTTTTTAATTTTTCCCGTGTGGGCCTATAATTTATTTATTTATTCGGATTATTATATTAAATTCATTAAGTTAAACTTTTCTGTTAATCGGCGGGCCCTTTATTAAATTTTGGAGGCATGTGAAAAATGTTAAAAAATACGGATCGTTAAAATGGGTAAATTGAAACTGAGACATCATTATTATAATAAGACATCAATTACGTATTATATTCTTTATTGGGTGTGAATACATATGTATATTTATGTATACAACATAGTTGACGTGAATACGATGCCTCCCCCCTTTTATACGGCAACCGAATCGGTCGTTCAAGAGAGAGAATGAGGGCATTTTTGTCAATTCGGTCGTAAAGGACCTTGGGTCACAGTCCGCTCACGGGCCTCCTAATCACCAAATTGGCTGCCGTATGAGTTGGGGCGAACAATACAATTACAATAATACCCTTGAAAAACAACTTGGCGATGGCCCACTTGGAGCCTGCCATTGACTTTGTATAAATATACAAGTCACAAGTTGCCATTAAAAAAAAATCTCATACCCTTCAAATTCAACTGAAATTATCAAATACATATATACTATATCTAATATTCTATAAAAATAATATAAATTAAAGTTTTAACGAAATCTTTTCAATTAATACACAGATCATATCAATAAAATTTTAAATCCAATAGACATTTTTTTTTAATAAAAACGATTCGGATTATTATCGTTTTATAATTTAATTCAATTAGTACGCTACACAAAATTTGTATATTTATTTTACTAAATATCGATAAGCAAATTCCGATTGAGCTTCGTAAGGTGTATATGTATTCCAACATAATTGGTCTTCATATGCTTGTATCTGTTTACAAATAACAATACTTCTAATCAAACGCTTTGAATTTAAACAAAAATTAAGCCTAGTAAAATAATATAATTACAATAATAATATTTAAATATATTATATTTAAAGGATAGGGCAGTGGAGCAGGTCATAGGGGAAGAGATGATGACATGACATCTATGCGTAGATTTTGTATGTACCAAAATGATTATTTAATGTATTAGGTCTTACAAAATCCACTCATATTTGTTTAAATTGAGGTTAACACCAAAAAGGCGATAATTAGGAGTAATAATTAGTTGAATAAGCTTGGATTAGTTGTCAGTTTTAGTATTAATGTTAGAATTAGTTTGGATATATTTTTTTAATCAACTTTTACAGTCAGTTCATATATATAACTGGCATTTTAACTCTCTCTTTTTTTTTATAACACGACAAAGGTAGAGCATTATCCATATAACAAGTTTTGTTTTGGGTAATTGTATGAATATATCAACTTCGACTCCTAACAAATATATATATACATATATATATATATATCAACTTCGACGCATTAATTTAATACTTCTAACCTCAATCATAAAATTTAAAATATATATTCTAGATTTCACTTGCTCCCATTTAGGATAATTTTAATACAACTACGAATCAGTTTTTAAAATATTACTGAACTTTAATGACTAAGTATACGGATATTAAAACGTAGTGAAAATTTTAAAATAAAAAATGTTTTGTTTAATATTTTATTATTTAAAATAAAATGTAAATATATGTTTATCTATAGGCTCTGAATTTATATAATAAAGAAATGGGAAAATGACATTTTCCTACACCAACTTTGCAAAATGTGACCTTTTCCTACACGAATTTTTAATTTGACAAAAAACTACACCAAATTATCAAATGTGCCAAATTGATACACGAACTACCCAATTTAACTGCAATTTCCTACACAATCCGAAAACGGTGTTAAGTGTCCGTTAACCGCTGACGTGGCACGCCACGTGGCGGCTGACGTGGCACGCCACATAGATTTTTTGCCACATCAGCATGCCACATCATATTTTTTTAAAAATTCCAAAAAATATGAAAAAAAATCGATTTTGTTTTAAATTTAAAATAAAATAAATAAATAGCAATATGTATATATATATATATATTCATATATATTCATATCTATATACAAATAAAAATATAAATATATATACTCCTATATAAAAATATATAACTATATATATACAAAATAAAAAACATACACATATATATACAAACATCTATACAAATATATATACATATACATACAAACAAATATAAACATAAATACTTCTATGTATATATATATCTATATATATCAAATAAAAATATACACATATATACATGCATT